>NW_022436969.1:19859530-19871129 GCF_009761245.1 Sapajus apella | reverse complement strand
ATAAATAAATATTAGGAAAACAAAAGTGGTACTGACAGTTCCTTCTTATCTGGCTGCTACAGAATGGGGATAAAAGGTCCTCTTGAAAATAAACCAGCTACTCACAGTTGAAATTTCTATGAAAGCATCTTTTCCTTTCTCATGTGCATTGCTCTCCTCTTTGAACTGCTGTAGAGTGCTTTGCATGCTTTACTCATGGGTTGTGGTCCCAGCTGTATTGGGCGCTGCCGGCCACTTCCTCCTTATGGAACTTTCTCTTCTTACTGACTTGTTAGACACCACACTCTCCTGGTTCTTCTCCTACCTCTCCAGTAGGTCCTATTCTAGCTCTTTAATTGCTTCCTTCTCCTTTGCAGTAGTACCATCATGGCTCACTGTAGCCTCAGCCTCCCTTGGTTCAGGTGATCCTCCCACATCAGCCTCCCCAGTAGCTGGGGCTACAAGTGTGTGCCACCATGTCTGGCTGATTTATTTTTAGTAGAAATGAGGTTTCACCATATTGCCCAGGCTAATCTCTAACTCCTGGGCTCAAGCCATCCTCCCTCCATGGCCTCCCAAAGTGCTGGGATTATAGGCATGAGCCATGGTGCCAGCATCCTTTACTTATTTTTAAGAGTAGAAGTTTCTCTGGGCTTGGTTCTGGATCTTCCTTTCTTTTCATCATACTCTTTCTTCCGAGATAGTCTCATCAGTTTTCATGAATTTCAGTATCATCTCCCAAAGTGATCAGCTCCAGCATAAGGCTCTCCTTTTTTTTTTTTTTCTTGAGACGGATTGTCACTGTGTCACCCAGGCTGGAGTGCAGTGGTGCGATCTTGGCTCACTGCAATGTCCGCCTCCCAGGTTCAAGCGATTCTCCTGCCTTAGCCTCCTTAGTAGCTGGGACTACAGGAGCACACCACCACACCTGGCTAATTTTTTTTTTACTTGTTAGAGGGCAGTCTTTCTTGAAACCATTCCTGAAATCTTTCCTTGTACATCTCTAATCATCATTTAGGTCTCAGCTTAAATAATACTTTTATTGTTACTATATTTTTAGAGGAAGTCTCACTCTGATGCCCAGGCTGGAGTGCAATCTTGGCTCACTGCAACCTCTGCCTCCCAGGTTCAAGCAATTCTCCTGCCTCAGCCTCCCAAGTAGCTGGGATTACAGGCACACACCACTACTCCTGGCTAATTTTTGTATTTTTAGTAGAGATGGGGTTTCACCATGTTGGCCAGGGTGGTCTCGATCTCCTGACCTTAGGCAATCCACCAGCCCCGGCCTCCCAAAGTGCTGGAATTACAGGTGTGGGCCACTGTGCTGGGCCTAAATAATACTTGAGAAAAACTTCCCTCCCTCCTAATTCTGTATCCTCCCTAATATTAGTGCTAAGTTCATCTTGACCATGAATTGCATATTTTGGAAATATTTTTGAATTTAGGTCACTTCTACCTATTCTTAACTATAATTAAGCATTCGTCTCAAAGTAGAAAGAAGACCAAGTTGCTCGTTATTCTTACTATGAATACACTTAGTAAGACACCTAATAGTAGCACCTTCAGTTGTTAAAAACAGCAAAACCAGTGTATCTGATATTTTACTGTTCTTTACACAGCACAGTAAATCACATCCATGTGGTGGTTCACAGCTTTATAGCATAAGAAACACTCTCACTTATTAGCCTGTCTGCTGCTCTCAACTTTGGAGTCAGCATCTAATGTAGTCCCGGATACTTAGGAGATGCTCAACAAATACTTCTCTTATCAGTTGAATGAACACATGGCTATGCTGCAAGAGGATGGAATTTGAAAGGTGATACACAATGTGATAAGTGAATATTACATTAGGATTTAGCATGGACTGGAAGCGTTGGCTTGTGCCTGTAATCCTAGCACTTTGGGAGGCCGAGGTGGGCAGATCACTTGAGCCCAGGAGATCGAGACCACCTTGGGCAACATGGTGAAACCCTGTCTCTACAAAAAATACACAAAAATTAGCTAGGTGTGGTGGTGCATGCCTCTATCCCAGCTAACTGGGAGGCTGAGGTGAGAGGATTGCTTGAGCCCCGGAGGTTGAGGCTGCAGTGAAACATGATTACGCCACTGCACTCTAGCCTGGGCAACAGAGTGAGACCCAGTCTCAAAAAAAAAGATTTAGCATGAATAAGACCTGTTTTGCCATCCTCCCACAGTATGAAGAACCCATTCCATATTGGGAGTGAGAGCATTAGGGGCACTGACAGCACATTCTGTGAGTGCCTATAATAAACATTTTTGTTTATGATACATTTCCAACTTATCAGCTATTAGTTCTTTCAGGGAAAATGACTTGCCAATATGTACTTGAGTATCTTCTGTGCTCCTTTTCACTCCCTCCAGCTCATTCCCCACGTGCAGATGAAGAAAAAGCAACAAAGAACATCTAGTACATTGAACGCCCAGTAAAAAGGCATCCTCTTCCTCATTGACATGTATGGCGTATTCATGGGTACAGTCTTCAGGCCCACAGAGATGAAAAGCAAATAGCCTGACTCAGAATAAATTGTTAGTTCTTCCCTGGCTCTGTGACTCTGTAGACGTATGGCCTTACATGGAGAAGGTTGTATCTTGGAACCCCTGTAGATGCCCCATCCATTTCATATATCTATTAGGAATATGAAATGAGCTCATGTAAGTGAGAGTGCTTCTTATGCTTTAAACCTGTGAACCACCACATGGATGTGATTTACTGTGCTGTGTAAAGAACAGTAAAATATTAGATACACTGGTTTTGCTGTTTTTAACAACTGAAGGTGCTACTATTAGGTGTCTTACTAAGTGCATTCATAGTAAGAATAATCTTGATCTTCTTTCTACTTTGAGAAGAATGCTTAATTATAGTTAAGAATAGGCAGAAGTGACCTAAATTCAAAAATATTTCCAAAATAGGCAATTCATGGTCAAAATTAACTTAGCACTTAAATTATATGACCTATTAGTAATAACTTTCTAGGTTGTGCCATACTAAAATTCATGTTTTTCTCTAATAGTTGTGTATTATTCTATAATAAGACACTTATTTTTCTGTTTGTAAAAGTAATGTGTATTCATAAAAATTCAGATGATAAAAAAGTCATAAATTAGCAATAGAAAATTCATAAATGTCTTCTCTTTAGCTATTTCAAAAAATATTATAAAATAAGTAAGACTTCTAAGTTAATATAAATAAATTTTATGAACAAGCATCACCTGTGGGGATTTTAATCTCTCATACATGTGGTTATTCAAAAGAATATGATCACATTGCAAATCATATATTTTTGTTTATGATACATTTCCAACTTATCAGGTATTAGTTCTTTCAGGGAAAATGGCTTGCCAATGTGTACTTGAGAAGACCATCCTTTTCAATTGAACAATAAGAACCAAAATGTTCCTCAAATATGTCCAGTGATTTTACAATTTGCAGAGCAACTAAGAAATATAGAAATTGGGCCAGGCACGGTGGCTCACACCTGTAATCTCAGCACATTGGGAGGGCGAGGTGGGTGGATCACCTGAGGTCAGGAGTTCAAGACCAGCCTGGCCAACATGGTGAAACCTCGACTCTACTAAAAGTATAAAAATTAGTCAGGTGTGATGGCACACACCTGTAATCCCAGCTACTCAGGAGGCTGAGGCAGGAGAATTGCTTGCACCTGGGAGGCGGAGGCTGCAGTGAGCCGAGATTGTGCCACTGCATTCTAGCTGGGGCAACAAGAATGAAGCTTCATTTCAAAAAAAAAAAAAAAAAAAAAAGAAAAGAAAAGAAAGAAAAAAAAAAAAAGAAAAGAAATTATTAGCAATGGGAATGATAGGTGGACCTCAGTATTTTTAAGCTGTTAGGTGATAGGAACAAGAGATGAAACCTTCATGGCATATGCTTACCTTGTAGATCATTACTAAATACAGACAGCACTACACCTCTGCCTTTATCCAGCAACAGTTCATCTACATTGCCACAGGAAATAGCCAGGATATTACTAATTTTAAATGCCAGCTTGTCAGCAAGAATGAAGCTGAAATATAGGGATGTCCCAAGAAAGGGCAGAAACATACCAGCAGGATGGAGTAAGCTTTCAGGCTGAATCCATGTGAATTACTGGGGAGTCCTAGATTTCGAAATTCTTTTGCAGCTCACACCACCCACGTGTCAGTAAATAGGCTAAGGCTAGAGCTACTCCTGTTCTATACTGCCACCTAGTGGATAATACCTGCGTTCCTTTGTGCATTTGCATGAGAGACTTGCCCTAGTTAGCAAACAAGCTGATGAGTATTATATTTGAGACACAAATGAACTAACCTTTGAGTTTGTTTCCTTTGGACTTTGAAATGTCTGTTTACTGAAGTGAATTTGGCATTTCATCATCTTCAATCAGCCTGTAGGAAAAAATAAGCAGCATTTATAAATGACATCTCTTCCTCTTTTCAAGAATTAAAAATGCATAAGGGTGGTAATATTTCTACTGAGTAGCCAACAATAATTAACTTTTAAAATTTCTCTTCTTGTCCTTCTCTATCTGTCTTTTTTATCTACTTTTCAAGTCTTCAATTGAACCTTTAACTACTCTACTCGTCATTTCAGGCAGAAAACAAAAAAACAGTTTCCATTGTTGTAGAAACAACATATTAGTTGATCCTGTTATAAATATAGCAGGTCATTATCAGCATTAAAAAAAGAAAAGATCTATTTATTTATTTTTTCGAGATGGAGTCTCGCTCTGTTACCCAGGCTGGAGTGCAGTGGCCATCTCGGCCTTCCGCTTCTTGGGTTCAAGTGATTCTTCTGTCTCAGTCTCCCAAGTAGCTGGGACTACAAGCACGCACCACCACACCTGGCTAATTTTTGTATTTTTAGTAGAGAAGGGGTTTCAGCATGTTGGCCAGGCTGGTCTCACTCTCCTTGTGATCTGCCCTCCTAGACCTCCCAAAGTGCTGAGACTACAGGCGTGAGCAACTGCGCCCAGGTTAATTTTTGTATTTTCAGTAGAAACAGGGTTTCACCATGTTGAACAGGCTGATCTCAAACTCTTGACCTCAGGTGATCTGCTTTTCTTGGCCTCCCAAAGTACTGAGATTATAGGTGTGAGCCACCGTGCCTGGCCAGATCTATTTAAAATATTTTGAAGAAACTCTTTACTGTTTTCCACTGTATGATCCCACTTACCTGCGATATGTAAAATAGTCAAACTCATGGAAGCAATGAGTAGAATGGTGATTGCTACTGAGGAAGGCTGGGGGAGGGGGAAAGGGGAGTTGTTCAAGGGGATATGATTTCAGTTATTCAAGATGAATAAGTTCTAGAGATCTGCTGTACAACATTGTGCCTATAGTTTACAACACTGTATTGTACACTTAACCTGTGAAGAGGGTAGAGCTCATGTTATGTTTTTACCATGATTTTTTAGAAAACAGATAATTAAGGGAGACTATGAACAAAAATTAAAAAAGAGAAAGATTAGGCTAGAATCTAAAATATTAGAAGGGGCCGGGCATGGTGGCTCATGCCTGCAATCCCAGCACTTTGGGAGGCTGAGGTGGGTGGATAACTTGAAGTCAGGAGCGATCAGACCAGCCTGGCCAATAGGTGAAATCCTGTCTCTACTAAAAATACAAAAATTAACTGGCCTTGGTAGTACATGTCTGTAATCCCAGCTACTATGGAGGCTGAGGTGGGAGGATCACTTGAACCCAGGAGGTGGAGATTGCAGTGAGCCAAGATTGCACCACTGCACTCCAGCCTCAGCGACAGAGTGAGACTCTGTCTCAAAAATGAATAAAAAATAAAATAAAATAAAATAAATAAAATGTCAAAGGGCTTCTCACACGTAGAGTAAGTATTGCTCTGTGAAGCTTCCATTGCACATGTGTGTATTTGTGTGTACTAGGGCATGATGTAAAGGGCTTTTCTTTCTTTCTTTTTTCTTTTTTTTTTGAGATGTTGCCCAGACTGGATGCAGTGGCACTCTCTCAGCTCACTGCAGCTTCCACCTCTTGGGTTCAGGTGATTCTCCTGACTCAGCCTCCTGAGTAGCTGGGATTACAGGCGCCCACCACCATGCCTGGTTAATTTTTGCATTTTTAGTAGAGATGGTTTTGTTATGTTGGCAAGGCTGGTCTCGAACTCCTGACCTCAGGTGGTCCACCCGCTTTGGCCTCCCAAAGTGTTGGGATTATAGGCGTGAGCCACTGTACCTGGCCAGTTTCTATATATTTCTTTTTTTTTTCCGAGATGGAATTTCACTCTTGTTGCCCAGGTTGGAGTGCAATGGTACGATCTCAGCTCACTGCAGGTTCTGTCTCCTGGGTTCAAGTGATCAATGGTACGATCTCGGCTGCCTCAGCCTCCCAAGTAGCTGGGATTACAGGCATGCAGCATCACGCCTGGCTAATTTTGTATTATTAGTGGAGACAGGATTTCTCCATGTTGGTCAGGCAGGTCTTGAACTCCTGTCCTCAGGTGATCCACCTACCTTGGCCTCCCAAAGTGCTGGGATTACAGGCATGAGCCACCATGCCGTGCTATATTTCTTTAAAAGGCTGTTGAAATGCCAAAGTACATGGGATGGAATTTGAGGGACATAAAGGGAAACTCTGTGCTTGCCAGTCCAGTTTATTCTTTTCTCTTTGATGCTGGGGTAACATATGACTAATCTCTGGAAGTTCCATCATGATGACGCAAAGCCATTCACGCAAGACAACCCTAGTTCTGAACTCTGATGCAGAAACTTGCTAGCTGAGCCTTAGCATCCTGATCTGAAAATGAGAAACAATAGGTGATGAGCTCACCTCATGGTAGGTGCTCAACATAAGTAGCTATTAGAAATAGCATGAGTTGCCAGACGCCATGGCTCATGCCTGTAATCCCAGCACTTTGGGAGGCTGAGGTGGGAGAATCACTTGAGCTCAAGAGTTTGACACCAACCTGCACAACATAGCAAGACCCTGTCTCTACAAAAAAATAAAAATAAATTAGCCAGACACAGGGGCTCATGCCTATAGTCCCAGCTACTCAGGAGCCTGAGGTGGGAGGTCAAGGCTGCAGTAACTGATCGCACCACTGCACTTTGGCCTGGGTCACAGAGTGAGATCTTGTCTCAAAAAAGAAAGAAAGGAAAAAAGAAATAGCTTAAATCACTAACTCATGGACACCATTTAGATAGTTGCAGGAGACTTCATTGCCCTGGATTTCTTTATCTTAGAATTGTAAATATCCCTAAACAATTTAAAGCCTACAGCTGAGCCTGAACCCCAACGAGGACTTTTTTCTTCTTCGGGGCAGTCTGGCGAGACCCTTAATGCTATTATTTTACTCTGTTTACAACTATGTTTTTTATTACCAATCTCAGTGGAACTGCTTTCCTTCCTTGTGCAGTGCCTTATATATTTTACAGATCACACAGGTCACTGGTAGATCTCCTTCACGAAGCAGGGCACCCTCTTGCTGCCCAAACATCAGGACAGTGTTCTGCCTGAGCGGGTGGGCCCGGAGAGGAGTGAGGGTCTTCCCTTCAGCGTGGTCTCTCTCCTCTGTCATCTGTCTCTGCTTCCTCCTTCCTTCGCTGACCTGCTGCAGCTTATCCCAGAGAAAGTGGAACTGACAAACCATTGCTAAAAATACTCCCAGCTTGCTTCCTCAAGGGAGTGTCCCGTGAGGAAATGGGACAATGAGGGCTACACAAACACCAGAGGCTGTTTTTTTAATGTTATGGATCCAGTAACATTAGGGGCAGGGACTTGGTGAGGCAGCGGTGGCCTGCCTCTTACTAACTGTGTGACCTCAGGCAAATCATTAAAACTTTCAAAGCCTGGGTTAACTCATTTGTAGACTAGAAAATAAACCAACCATTCACAGGGTTCTTTAAGAATCAAAGCATAACCTTCACCCGCTTTTTGATAGAGTTTTTTTTTTTTTTTCTTGTAAGTTTGTTTGAGTTCCTTGTAGATTCTGGATATTAGCCCTTTGTCAGATGGATAGATTGAAAAATTTTCTCCAATTCTGTAGGTTGCCTGTTCACTCTGATGATAGTTTCTTTTGCTGTGCAGAAGCTCTTTAATTAGATCCCATTTGTCAATTTTGGCTTGTGTTGCCATTGCTTTTGGTGTTTTAGTCGTGAAGTCTTTGCCCGTGCCTATGTCCTGAATGGTATTGCCTAGGTTTTATTCTAGGGTTTTTATGCTTTCAGGTCTTACATTTTAAGTCTTTAATCCATCTTGAGTTAATTTTTATATAAGATATAAGGAAAGGGTCCAGTTTCAGTTTTCTGCATATGGCTAGCCAGTTTTCCCAACAGCATTTATTAAATAGGAAATCCTTTCCTTATTGCTTGTTTTTGTCAAGTTTGTCAAAGATCAGATGGTTGTAGATATGTGGTGTTATTTCTGAAGCCTCTGTTCTGTTCCATGGGTCTATATATCTGTTTTGGTACCAGAATCATGCTGTTTTGGTTACTATAGCCTTGTAGCAGAGTTTGAAATCAGGTAGTGTGATGCCTCCAGCTTCGCTCTTTTTGCTTAGGATTGTCTTGGCTATACGGGCTCTTTTTTTGGTTCCATATGAAATTTAAAGTAGTTTTTTTCTAATTCTGTGAAGAAGGTCATTGGTAGCTTGGTGGGGATAGCATTGAATCTATAAATTACTTTGGGCAGTAGGGTCATTTTCACAATATTGATTCTTCCTATCCATGAGCCTGGAAATGTTTTTCCATTTGTTTGTGTCCTCTCTTATTTCCTTGAGCAGTGGTTTGTAGTGTTCCTTGAAGAGGTCCTTCACATCCCTTGTAAGTTATGAACAGACACTTCTCAAAAGAAGACATTCATGAGGGCAACAATCATATGAAAAAATACTCATCACCACTGGTCATTAGAGAAACACAAATCAAAGCCACAATGAGATAGCATCTCATGCCGGTTAGAACAGCGATCATTAAAAAGTCAAGAAACAACAGATGCTGGAGAGGATGTGGAGAAACAGGAATGATTTTACACTGTTGCTGGGGGTATAAATTAGTTCTACCATTGTGGAAGACAGTGTGGTGATTCCTCAAGGATCTAGAACCAGAAATACCATTTGACCCAGCAATCCCATGACTGGGTATATACCCAAAGGATTATAAATCATTCTACTATAAAGACACATGCACACGTATGTTTATTGCAGCACTGTTCAATAAGCACAACAGCAAAGACTTGTAACCAACCCAAATGCCTATCGGTGATAGACTGGATAAAGAAAATATGGCACATACACACCATGGAATACTATGCAACCATAAAAAGGATGAGTTCATGTTCTTTGCAGGGATGTGGATGAAGCTAAAAATCATCATTCTCAGCAAACTGACACAAGAACAGAAAACCAAACACTGCATGTTCTCACTCATAAGTGGGAGTTGAACAATGAGAACACTTGGACACAGGGAGGGGAACATCACATACCAGGATCTATCAGGAGGTATGGGGCTAGGGGAGCAACAGCATTAGGAGAAATACCTAATGTAGATGATGAGTTGACGGGTGCAGCAAACCACCATGGCACATATATACCTAGGTAACAAACCTGCACGTTCTGCACAAGAATCTCAGAACTTAAAAAAAAAAAAGCACACAATGTATATAGACCTTAAAAACATCCTAGCCATTATAAGTGATCCATAAATACCAATGGTTGAGTTAAAAATTTTTTTTAATTATTTTATTTTATTTTTTAGAGAAGGTCTTGCCCTGTCCCTCAGGCTAGCGTGCTGTGTAGTGATTATAGCTCACTGCAGCCTCAAACTCCTGCCTCAAGCCATCCTCCCGCCTTGGTGTCACAAAGCACTAGGATCACAGGTGCCAGCCACCATGCCAGTCCCAATGGTTGTTATAACCATATCTCCTTAGATTTTTTTTGCCTTCAGAGGACCAGATAAGTTGTCCTCAAGTTAAAGTTAAAAAGTTAAAGTTGGCCACATGTGGTGGCTCACACCTGTAATCCCAGCACTTTGGGAGGCCGAGGTGGGTAGATCTTCTGAGGTCAGGAGTTTGGGACCAGCCTGGTCAACATGGAGAAACCCCATTTCTACTAAAAATACAAAAATTAGCCAGGCGTGGTGGCACACGCCTGTAATCCCAGCTACTTGGGACACTGAGTCAGGAAAATCGCTTGAACCTGGGAGACAGAAGTTGCAGTGAGCTGAGACAGTGCCACTTTATTCCAGCCTGGGCAACAAGAGCTAAAATCCATCTCAAAACAAAACAAAACAGAACAAAACAAAACAAAACAAGTTAAAGTTAATCTGAAGTTATAGTTAAAATTTTATGCCCTTTAATACCCTTGAAATCAAAAAGTTAAAGTTTACCTTAAGTTGTAGTTAACATTTTATGTCCTTTAACACATGTGAGTTGTGGGAAAAATGGATGAAAAGCAAGAAATTTGGGGCAGAGGAGCCTTCTTGGTACATACTCTCTCGTATTATATCATGTAAACTGCAATGACGCTGCACTGTATTGAGTGAATTTCCATACTTGAAATTTGGCTTCAGATTGGCCAGTGTAATGATGAACTCCACGATGGTCTATTATTCCATTTTAAGTTAACAGTGTTTTCAAACCACAGAGGTTGGTTATCACTTTGTAAGTCTCACTGTAATACTGTCTGCTCATCTGCTGGAAGTCGCTTTCTCCCATAGTTTATGTCCTTCTGAGTCATAGAAGGCAGGCAGAGCTCAGGTGCAAAAGGCATTGATGGTGTAGGTGTGGGAGGAGGAGGGACATAACTGGAGGAGAAAGGCGAGGCGTGCGGAGACAGTGGGGTGCTGGAAGAGGCTCTTTTTTGCAGCGTGTTTTTCGGGGAAATGTTTCGTTAAAGGCTGCTGTGCCTACCACTCATAATGGATGAGATGATTTTAGGTGGTAAACACTTGAACATATAAAATATCAGGCCTCAAAATGAAAAAAGATAAAAATAAACCAAAATAAATTTTAAAAAGAAATAAAATGTCAGGCCAGGCGTGGTGGCTCACACCTATAATCCCAGCACTTTGGGAGGTGGAGGTGGGTGGATTGCTTGAACTCAAGAGTTTGAGACTAGTCTGGGCAACGAGGCAAAACCATGAGAACAGATTGGGATTGGGCCCAGTTTCTGACATAATGGCTCAGGATTGGAGGGTATGTGGCGCAAGCGTCCTTAGGAGTAATCTTGCCTAATAAACAAGCTCTTTGCCCAGGTAAGCAAACCACCTGCCCAAATAAATTGATTTGCAGGAATTTTCTGAAGCAAATAGCCAAGTTATATATTGGCTTACAATATTATTTTCCTGGGCGAGTGTTTCCTGGAGCAAAAAGTTGTATCATAGTGATATGGATAGACTCAGTTCTCATAATTATTTGTTTAGCTAATGTGTATTTGAAAATATACAATTGGGCCAGGTGCTGTGGCTCACCCCTGTAATCCCAGTACTTTGAGAGGCTGCGATAGGCAGTTCACCTGAGGTCAGGAGTTCAAGACCAGCATGACCTACATGGCGAAACCCCATCTCTACTAAAAATATAAAAATTAGCCAGGTGTGGTTGTGCATGCTTGTAATTCCAGCTACTCAGGAGGCTGAGGCAGGAGAAT
>NW_022436969.1:19689914-19859430 GCF_009761245.1 Sapajus apella | reverse complement strand
AAAAAAAAAATATATATATAAATATATATATATATATACACCCATATATATATAAAACTAGGGAAATTTTGAACTGGAAAATACAAATAAAAAAAAAAACAAAAAAAAAAAAAAAAGAAGAAAGGTAAATATATAACTAGCACATCCAACCACTGATCTTGAAGGTAATATTATTTAGGACAACACTGAAGAATATTAGGTTTAAAGTTTAAAACTAAGTTGATTTAAAGAAAAATATATTAAATAATTAATAATACAGATGATACTTATCTATGACAAAAATTGTAACCAGTGTAAATGAGAGACTGAATGTGAAAAGTACTGCTCAACGCTGTCAGAATGCCCCCTTAGGGTCTAGGCTAGAGGACAGCTCCAGCACAGAGGAAGGCATGTAACCCACAGGTGAATTATCAGAAGGAACCAGGGTAAAAGAGTGGGGTTGCCGAGCTGGTCACCTGATCTGGGAGGGACATGAACACCTACTGGATTTGGTGTCATTTTTGTTGTGCAAATGAACTGAGAATTAGAAAAGTCCCCCTGGCTGGAAACTGAGTTCGTGGTGGACCTACCTAGGTCTAAAGCTTTCAAATAGGAAGTAACAGCTGGTGTTAGAAGATCCCATGCAAGGCAGCTGGGTTCCCCAAGAGAAGCACCTGCCATCGCAGTCACCAGGCCCCTCTGAGAACAGGCCAGGTGCTAACTGAACAGCATAGTGAAAGGGACTGAGAATCATTTAAGGTCAAGCCAGCCAGTATGGCTTGGTGAGGAATATTTTGGACAAGCTGAGAAGGCAAAGGCAAGGGCAGCTTCTAGTTTTCTAGGAGTCTGAGCCATAGAAACTTTTAGGGTGGAGCTGGTATAGGGAAAAGGTTAGCGTGAATCCAAGGAGAGGAATCTTTGGGACCAGACAGGGAAGGGCCTTTCTGGGGTACAAAGCCCAGGAACCAAGGCAGAATCCTGAGCATCTGCTGTTCTCAGATGTCTGCTGAGACCAAATAAAGCTTGGTCCTGGGTCAGGGGCTGATGGAGTAGAAAGGAAGTAAGCATGCACGCAGGTTCTGAAAGTTGCTGAGAATCTTGCTACCAGGAATAACCCAGGGACCTAAACCTTAGATAGCTTTAAAGGCATTCTATTCAAGCCAAACTGGGTGGGGCTCATCCTAGAGTAAAACCTAGAGAACCCAGAAAGAAGACATTCTATAAGTAACCCTAGGCCAGGTGCCATGGCTCCTGCTCATAATCCCAACACTGAGGAACACTGAGGCGAGAGGGTTGCTTGAGCCCAGGAGTTCAAGGCTGCAGGGAGTCAGTGAGCTTGGGCGATAGAGTGAGACCTTGTCTCAAAATAACAATAACAACAACAACAACAACAACAACGGCAACAGCAACAAAGTAATCCTAGCCCTAGTTCCTTTCCTCCAAGACCAAATATTGTTGATATTCTACAATCCAAGATTTCTAGTGATTCTTGTAATAGCTGCAGTGTTACTCACTGCCTTGTTAACTCCTGGTTAGCATCCCTGACCAGGGTTGCACGTTGCACGGGGGCTGGAGTGTGGCTCCAGGGTCAGACTGTTTAGGTACACATGAATGTTCCATCATTCAGTACTCAGGGGACCTTAGACAAGTCACTTGCCCTCTCTGAGCCTGAGATTTTTGCGTTTGTACCTACTTCATGGAGGTAATGTGAAGTCGACGTGACGGAATTTATGTAGAATGCTCAGCATATGGCAAGCACTTCATAAATACTAGCTTTGACTCTTGTTTTCATAAAGCCTTAAGGGAATTTTTGATTTGGGAGTTTTGCTTCCCCTTGACCTGGAGGAAGAGAAAGGAAGGCCAATGAGTGAGTGACGACAGTGCAGAGGCACCTAGGCAAAGCTCTGAGGCCTTTGAGAAAAGACACTACTTGACTTGGGGGATTAAGTACATGTGTGACCTAAATTCCTCTGTCAAAACAACAAAAACAAAATCTCCAAACCATGAAAAGCCACAGACTTCTAGAAATAGAAGACAAAAGGAGGAAGGAGGAGCAGGAGGAAGATACCAAGGGGAAAATGATGTGACAAGCTGATTTCGTAGCCCTGGGCATATAGCAAAAGCCTCCATGGTGAGGACTTCTTTGAATAAATGTTGGTCGAAGAAAAGGAAGAGCAGAAAACAGCTGGGTGAATGAAAGAATGTTGTGCAGAGGAGAGGTATGTGGAAATGCAGTGATATTCCATAAAAACCTATTGCTTTTTTTTTTTTTTTTCGAGAAGGAGTTTTACTCTTGTTGCCCAGGTTGGAGTGCAATGGTGCGATCTCAGCTTGCTGCAACCTCTGCCTCCCAGGTTCAAATGATTCTCCCATCTCCGCCTCCTGAGTAGCTGGGATTATAGCCATGCATCACCACACCTGGCTAATTTTGTATTTTTGGTAGAGATGGGGTTTCACCACGTTGGTCAGGCTGGTCTCGAACTCCTGACCTCAGGTGAACTGCCCACCTTGGTCTCCCAAAGTGTTGGGATTAGAGGCATAAGCCACCACTCCCACCTGAACAGCTGCAGATTTTTAAGAGGTATATATGTGTCTATAATTATAATTTTGTGAAACACGTATCTACATCATAATAATTAGAAGAAAATTTAGAATAATTAAAATAATTGTTTGGTAAATATTTAAAGATACTTAATCATATAAAAAGTATAAAATAGCCTGTAATCCCAGCACTTTGGGAGGCTGAAACAGGTGGATCGCTTGAGCTCAGGAGTTTGATACCTGCCTGGGCAACACGGTGAAACCCCATCTCTAGAAAAAAATACAAAATATAAAAAATTAGCCAGGCATGGTGGTGCACGCCTGTGATCCCAGCTAGTCGGGAAGCTGAGGCAGGAGGATCGCTTGAGCCCACAAGGTTGAGGCTGCAGTGAGCTATGATTGCGCCACTGTACTCCAGCCTGGGCAAGAGAACAAGACCCTGTCAAAAACAAAAAACAAACAAACAAACCCAATAACAACTGAAAAACAAAACCAACAAAACAAAAAACCCCAAACTATGTTCCCATAGGAACATTGTTTTTGTTGACTCCCAGGCTATTGCTTTTGTAAAAATTTTATTATTTAAAAAATTTATTTATTTTGGAACAATTTTCCTGTCTCAGCCTCTCGAGTAGCTGGGATTACAGGCACCTGCCATTATGCCTGGCTAATTTTTGTATTTTTAGTAGAGATGGGGTTTTACCATGTTGGCCAGGCTGGTTTCGAACTCCTGACCTCAGGTGAGTTGTGTCAGTCATTGCCTTCCTAGGCAAAAGCAAAATGGCTTCCTTATTTCTTTATTTGCATCTAGTTCTCCTTTGTGACCCTGTAATGCCCTATAATTTTCAAACTCACCCTGACTTCCCAAAGTGCTGGGATTACAAGCATGAGCCATGGTGCCCGGCCTCAACCTATTACTTTTGATAAGAAAATGTTTCATCACTTTGCTTTCGACTAGGAAGGCAATGACTGACACAAATTAAAACAAAAGCACCAGAACTCCCCAGGTCAGATAGGATGCTGGGTATGCCAAATTGGAGCATGAAGGATGTCAGAGGACTTCTCTGAGGGCCCCTATTTTTTCTTCTTTCTTTCTTTTTCTCTTTTTTTGAGACGGAGTTTTGCTCTTGTTGCCCAGGCTGGAGTGCAATGGTGCGATCTCGGCTCACTGCAACCTCCACTTTCCAGGTCCAAAGGATTCTCCTGCCTCAGCATCCCGAGTAGCTGGGATTACAGGCATGTGCCACCACGCCTGACTAATTTTGTATTTTTAGTAGAGACGGGGTTTCACCATGTTGGCCAGGCTGGTGTCGAATGCCTGACCTCAGGTGATCCACCTGTCTCGGCCTCTCAAAGCGTTGGGATTGCAGGCATGAGCCACCGCGCCTGGCTTTCTTATTTCGTTATTCGCATCTGGTTCTCCTCTGTGACCCTGTAATGCCCTATACTTTTCAAAATACAGCAGTTACCCACTGTATTATAAGTACCTGTTGATTTGTCTCTCTCTCCCCCTTGAACTGTAAATGAAAAAAGTAGATGATAAATATGACTTGAATTAATGAATTCAACAATTTATTGGATGCCTAATGTATGACAGACAACTTTTAGGCATTGGAGCTCCTAGCACAATGGCAAATAGAATCCCCGACTTCAGCAGTTTTTATTGTAGTCAGAGGAACAGATCATAATAAGGAAATAAACATCTGTACTACCTCAGATAGTGATAAGTGCACAGGGGGCTGGTGCGGTGGCTCACGCCTGTAATCCCAGCACTTTGGGAGGCCTAGGTGAGAAGATTGCTTGAGGTCAGGAGTTCATGACCAGCCTGGGCAACATGGCGAAACTCCATCTCTGCTAAAAATACAAAAGTTAGCTGGGTGTGGTGGTGGGTGCCTGAAATCTCAGCTGCTCAGGAGACTGAGGTGGGAGAATCACTTGAACCCAGGAGGTGGAGGTTGCAGTAAGCCAAGATCGCATCACTGCTCTCTAGCCTGAGTGACAGAGTGAGACTCTATCTCAAAACAAACAAACAAGAAGAGGAATGGGGAGTGCTGGGGTAGGCGAGCCCTGAAGAAGCAGGAGGAGTAAGCTCCATGGACAGCTGGTGGAGGGTCACAGGGGCGGAGGAAGGACTGTGCAAATGCCAAGGGACAGGGACAGGCATGATGTGTTCCAGGTATGGGGGGCACGGGATGGGGAGGCCGTAAGAGGGCAATAGTCAGATATCAGATATCAGATCAAAGAGATATAGGACCTTGCAAGTCACTACAAGAAGTTAGCTTTCTTCTTCTCTTCCTCCTCCTCCTCCTAATCCTCCTCCTCCTCCTCCTCTTCCTCCTCTTCTTTTTTCTTCTTTCTTTGGCTAAAGCCATCCTCCACTCAGCCTTTCAAGTAGCTGGGACTACACGTGTTTGCCACCACACCTGCTGGCCTTCTATTCTGAACAAGTTAGGAGTCAGTGGGAGGTTTTGAGCAGGAAGTGATATGATGTGGCTTTCCATTTTGAAAGGACCTTGTGGCTACTGAATTGAGAATCATGTGAGAAAGCAAAGACCGAAGCAGCAAAACAGTTTGGAGGCTATTGTGGCAATCCAGACAAGAAACGATGGTGAGTTCACCATGGAGTAAGGGAGCCACTCAGGTTCTGGAGCTAGAAGGTCGAGCAAGCTATGAAACAGGAGAGAAAAAGAGGAGTCAAGCCTGATTCCAAGGCTGCTGGCAGGAGTGCCTGGAAGGATGGCAGTTACCTTCTCTATGGAGGGGAAGCTATGGGAGAAGACAGCATGGTGTGTGAAGTCCAGAGGTTTGGTTTTGGACATATTAAGTTTCCGTTGCTTAGCAGACACATCTTTCTTATTTATGCTGAATTCTCCATCCAATTTAGAGGGTAGGCAGGGTTTCTTTTTCAGTATTACAATCTAACAGGAACTGAGAACTTACATAAGAGACAAGTAGGAACTGAAACAGTAGAAGGGTTGGGGAAGAGGGTTCTGAGTGTTTTTGTTTAAATATAAGGAGACAAATTTACATCCCACAATCCATTTTCCTTAAGCAACTAATAGTACTTTTCATGCAGTCTTTAACAGCCAGCCCAGGGCCACTAGAACTCAGTGTTGTACCCCCTTGGGTTAGGGTATTCTGAAGGAAAGATCAGAATTATGAAAAGTATGTGGGCCCTATTGGGAAAGGCAGCCCACCACGGACTCTGAAGTTCCCTGCCTGTTCTTGCTGAGTGTGCTGGATTTTTTTTTTTTTTTTTCTGAGACAGAATCTCACTCATTCTGTCGCCCAGGCTGGAGTGCAGTGGCTCAATTTCGACTCACCGCAACCTCTGCCTCCCGGGTTCAAGCAATTCTCCTGCCTCAGCCTCCCGAGTAGCTGGGATTACAGGTGTCCACCACCATGCCCAACTAATTTTTGTATTTTTAGTAGAGACAGGGTTTTACCATGTTTGCCAGGTTAGTCTTGAAATCCTGACCTCAGGTGATCTGCCTCCCTGGGCCTCCCAAAGTGCTGGGATTACAGGCGTCAGCCACCACGTCCGGCCAAGTGTGCTGGATTTTAAGACTGATCTGTCTCCTGGTACGAAATGGTTTCTCTGGTTAGTCACACTGGCAATTAAGCAGGTCAAAGTGGAGAAAGTCTGGCTCATTTGCTGCTTGCTCAAGGGCTGGGCCCTTAATCCAGGGTTCCTCTCCTGTAATGCGAGCCACTACATGTGAAGGTATCATCTTGGACTATCATGTCATGCCTATGCTGTGTATGGGGAAGGGAGCTAGTGCAAATTTGCTCATGTTGTTTGCTGTGCTGTTAGTAATAAAGTCCTTTGTCTCTGACCCAAAAGTCTTGTGTCTTCTGCCAGCAGCAATGAAACAGTTAACAATATGAGTTGGAAAAAGTTCCAGAGCTTTTACCGTTCTTGACAGGCCTTCATCTCTCTCAAAGGAGTCTAAAGCCCCATTTGGGATTAAGGGGTAGCTTGGGGTGAAACATAATGGGGATCTGGCCAGATGCCCGAGGTCCATTTCCTCCTGGGGACTTTGGTACTGAATGAAATATTTGGGGATGGGAGCAAAATGAAAGGAACAGATTATATGGAGTTTAAGGGATTAGGCTAATTTCCAATTTGTTGATACTCCTTGATTCATCATATAGTGGTAAACAAGAGTCCTTTTTATAATCCCTTAAGCTTTAGTAGAAGATGGGGACAGGTGGAAACTGCATTTGCAGAGTAAAGGTAGCAGGTAATGACTGCTGAAACAAAAGAAATCCAAGTCTACTTTTTCCTAGGAAGAGACAGTTGGCCAGGCACCGCCCCCCGCCCGGCCCCAACATACACACACAAAAGAAAGAAAGAGCAGGACCTGAATTTTTACAAAGAAAATCAATTTGCCATTTCCTTTTAAGAAATTTAAGACTGGCTAGGCCACTGGTGTGCTGACCCTCCTCATTCACATTAATTACTATTAAGTTCACCTCCCTTCTCTGTGACAGTGATGCCTAGTGAGAGACCAGCCAGCAGACACCTATGGAAGTGCTGGGGGAAGTACAAAGGCCTAGAAAAGTTTATTGATTGTCTGTGGGAACACCAGATGGAGATATCTTTTCAGTAAGCATCAACTTTTTAAAAATGGACAGTACTAATTTAGAAACATGCTAAATACCCGAAGAACTGCAAATTTATTATTATTATTATTTCACTTTGTCACCCAGGCTGGAGTACAGTGGTGCAATCTCAGTTCACTGAAACCTCTGTCTCCTAGGTTCAAGGGATTCTCCTGCCTCAGCCTCCCAAGGAGCTGGGATCACAGGCATGCACCACTATACCCAGCTAATTTTTGTATTTTTAGTAGAGATGGGGTTTCACTGTCTTGGTCAAGCTGGTCTTGAACTCCTGAGCTCAAACAATCTGCTCGCCTGGGCCTCCCAAAGTGCTGGGATTACAGGTGTGAGCCACCACACATGGCCCCAAATTTATTATTTATACTATATGCAGTGTAATCCCCTTCTATTGGAGCCCATCTTTTTTGAGTTGATATCAATGATGAAAAAGGGAGAAAGTGTATGATGGCGCTTGTCTGGAACCATCGATACAGAAAGCACACAGATTAATCAATACTGCAGCAATGGGCTTGAGCGAGATACAGGGAAATCTCATGTTCCCACGAGTGATTCCATCAGTGGTTTATCCTGTGGCTCCTCTAGCTTCTTCAGCCCTCTGGCTTGCCAAGTCTGTTCCTAGAGGGATGAGGAGAGGGTTAGTTTGGTAACTGTAACAAATGTTACATAAGTACCTGATGTTGATAGACACACTCTATTTTTCCCTTGCCCCCTTAAGAAAGTAGAAGGCTGTCCCTGTGGCTCACGTCTGTAATCCCAGCACTCTGGGAGGCTAAGGCGAGAGGATCACTTGCACCTGGGAGCTTGAGACCTGGGCAACAAAGTAAGATCCCATCTATGAAAAAAATATTAGCGTAGCCTGGCATGGTGGTACATGCCTGTGGTCCCAGCTACTTGGGAGGCTAAAGTAGGAGGATTGCTTGAGCCCAGGAGGTTGAGGCTACAGTGAGCCCTGATCATGCCACTGCACTCTAGCCTGCTAAACAGAGCAAGATGCTGTCTCAAAAAGAAAGGAGGGAAATACTTAATTCCAATACTTCCTTTTATCCCTTTGAACTACACTGCCATCCCAAATAGGAAAAGATAAGAAAATGGAAAGATGATGAAATTAAAAGATGCCAGAAGCCACTTTGATAAGAAGTAGGAAGCTCTGTACTTCTATACATATATCATACTCTTATTTCACAGAGTGTGTTGGCTGAATTAAAAAAAAATCTTTATCTTCCCCCATACAGAATAGTCTGTCTTATTTTAATGTGCAAATTTTCTTATTACTCCTCTTACTCACTGTTCCAAGTGTTTCTATAAAAGGACAAACATCATATCTCAAACTGAAGTCTACATCGCTGACTTCCAAATTAGATTCTAATTATTTCTATCCTCTTTTGCTCTCATGTCTTACAACAAAAAACACATTAATTGCAGACAGCCTCTGAATCAGGCTCCTGCAATAGGGTTGGTGAATTAATGGAAGTTTCCGCATCATTTAAAAGACGAATAGCACTAGTACAAATGCTCATTGTTTCTACAGCAGGGATTTTTGTGGGTAATCATTATCTGCCTGAATCCAAAGGCAGAGACATAATTGCATTCTTCTCTGGGGAATGCTCTGTTGAGAAAAACACTTTCAGCTTTGTTGCTGAGAAGCAGCATTAGGGTTGGAAAAAAAAAAAGAAATACAGATTATCATGTGTTCTGGGAAGGGATGGACTGATGGTCTGAGGAACGAAGCATGTACATTGCAGGTTTTTGAATAGAGAAATGTTTCCTCAGGGTCCTGAACCTTGTTTGTGCATTCCAGAATATCCCTAGGTTATGGTACTGCGTAACCAGACAGGCCTATTTTTCAGAGTACCCAAACAGCCAAGTATCAGCTCTCCAACTCTAGGGTTGTCATTATGCTGTCCTCTACAGGACATAGGACCTTCCCACACCAGCCATGTGGTGTTTGCCATACAATGGGTGGATTTGGTTGCTTGGTGGGTGACACCTCAATGACCAGAACCAAAGAGGATTTAACAAGGGGATTTTCTTACTTGCAATGGATAAAAACACCTGGGGTAGCTCCCAAAGCATTCTCTTCCTGGACTGGAAGCTGGATCTGGATTTTATAAGCACAGGGTAATGAGGCACGATCTGACTGGATCCTGCCATAAGGCAATGCCACAGCTAGATCTAATGGCTCCTGCCATGTGGTGTTTGCTTCTTAATCCTGTCCCCCATCCTCAGTTAATCTAAGAATGCCCAAGTCACGTGACCCGAGGTTCCAGGGCAACTGAAAACCTACAACTTAAAAGCTGAATCAGAGGGTTCTGGTGCTATAATGTGATTATGGAACCCGAAATGTGGCTACTTTGAATTGGAATGTGTTGTAAATGTAAAATGCATTTTGGATTTCTAAGACTTAGTACATATACACATATATATAAACCATCTCATTAATTTTTACATTGATTACATGTTGAAATGAGAATATTTGGAATATAGTGGGCTAAATTAAAAAAAAATTAACTTCACCCATTTCTTTTTGCTTTTAAAACTGTGGCTACTAGAATTTTTTTTTTTTTTTCTTTTTGGGAGAGTCTTGTTCTGTTGCCCAGGCTGGAGTGCAGTGGCACAATCTTGGCTCATTGCAACCTCTACCTCCTGGGTTCAAGCAATTCTCCTGCCTCAGCCTCCTGAGTAGCTGGGACTACAGGCACCCACCACAGTGCCTGGCTAATTTTTGTATTTTTAGTAGAGATGAGGTTTCACCATGTTGGCCAGGCTGGTCTTGAACTTCTGACCTCAAGTGATCCCCTGCCATGGCCTCCCAAAATGCTGGAGTTACAGGCATGAGCCACTGTGCCTGGCCTGGAAAATTTTAAGTTAAATACATTTCTATTGGAAAGCACTGCTCTAAAACTTCAGAACAATAGAATAATTGCATGTCAGGGAGAAGGTAAACAGAGGAAAAAAATAAGTGTGCTGAATTTTCTTTCTCCTCTAGGTCCTGAGGAAATTGAAGAAGAAAAATATATCTTATAAAATATATCTTATTTCTTAGAATTTTAGAGCTAGCAAAGCCATTAGAAATGATTGAGTCTGATACTTCTTAAAGCAGAGAACCTATTGGCTTCTGAAAATAATTCATAGATACAGAAGAGTCCTCAGAATTCAGCTTGAGAAGCTATGTTGGTATCCAGCAAATTTATTTTGTAGATGAAGAAACCAAGGTTCAGGGAGTCTAAGTGGCATAAGGGTATCCTACTAGTCAGTGGAGACCTACTATTAGAAACCAGGTCCTCCCCTTGCCTGGTCTCCTCTCTGGCACCCTATGAGAATGTTTACTTATTTATCTTTTAACAAGAAGACATAAATTTCATGCTTTTATTTCTAAAAGCCTATCCGTACTGTGCATATAGAAAAGTGATATTATCCAAATAAATGTCAAGTTCAGTTCACTTCCTTTCACTCAACTACCATGACATTTCCATATTTCCCTTTTGTTCCAAATTTTCTTAAAATCTCCCTTCAGGGTTTTATATTCTATTTTCTGCCACCCTGATGAGCCTTAAAAAAAACCCCTCATTTGGATAGCTGCCTCTCTGGATCCAAACATGATTTGAGGGGATTATATTTGCTTTCCAGATTCCTCTCCTTTTCAAGTTAATGTTTCCTCTTAAAATATATACTCTCTACCTATTCTAAGTCTTTTCTTCAGGATGTCTGTTAGTAAAATGTGTCCTGTAACCACAGTGTCTATGGCCTCCCTGCAGCCAATTTTAGTTCACTGAGAGGCCACCCCCAATAGTACACTCTGATAAACTTCTTTAGTTTCCTTTTATTGTAGTACCATATTTCCTTAAAAAAATTGGCTGGGCATGATGGCTTATGCCTGTAATCCCAGCTCTTTGGGAGGCCGAGGTGGGCAGATCACCTGAGGTCACGAGTTCGAGACCAGCTGGGCCAACATGGCAGACCCTATTTCCACCAAAAATACAAAAATTAGCAGAATGTGGTGACAGGCACCTGTACTCCCAGGTACTCGGGAGGCTGAGGCAGGAGAATTGCTTGAACTCAGGAGGTGGAAGTTGCAGTGAGCCGAGATTGCGCTGCTGTGCTCCAGGCTGGGCTATGGAAGGAGACTCCATCTCAAAAAAAAAAAAAAAAGAACATTCGAGGAATGCTCCAATTGTGTTTTTGCTATACTTTTTCTCTTGCTTGGTGTAGATGAAGCCCTGTAGTTGATACCTGGCAGCTTTTGCCACAGTGTTTCCTTGGTCTAAGGGAGCCCAGCCTTCCGCTCAAGTTCTTGACCCCTGGGGCAATTGTGAAATTAACTTTGGTAATTAAACATAAAAGTTCTCCCCTTCTCTTTTAGCTTTGTCTACTCTGAATGCTTTAGAATCATTGAATACAATATTAGAACTGTTCACTGTCTTTAAGATAATCTACTTGGCCCACCAGTACTTTCTCTCTCTGTCTACAACTGAAAAAAAATGAGATTTTGGAGACTCTGTGATTACTTTGCAGAGGAAAGATATTATGAAGAAATAGTCTAAGGAACTAACTCATGCCAGGTAAGTCAGTGTTTCTGTTCGTTTGGTGATGACTACTATTGGCATTCATCTGGCTGTTAAGTGTAAAGTTTTAAAATTATTATATTGTGTAACCAGAAGATGGCAGTACTCCCTCTTCCTGTTTGGTTTTAGGACAAAGTGGAAAGGTCATTTTGTTCTTATTACATTTTTCCCTTTACTCACCACAAAATGAAAATAGTGAGTAAAAGTTACATAAGCAAATAAATAAAATATATTTCCAACCTCTTTAGTAGAACACAAATTACTTGATATAGCCATGTCTATGCAAAAGAGTGCAAAGCATTTTCCTTTCTTTTCTTCACTTGGTTTACTTTTTTAACAGTAGATGTTTGTTTCTATTTCTGAACATTTAAAAGAGTGACACCAGAATCCTTGATCCTCCATGATCCTTCCCAAAGGAGAGAGGATATGTAAGTTTCACTGAATGGTAGTTCATGTCTATACATGCTGATACAATATTGGACAAAAGCAAAATGCAGCAATAGTGATAGTTTATTTTTTTGTCATTACATTTCCCAAAATTATTACTCCACTTACCATCTCATCTTTTCTGAGGCATCTGTATTGATTTATCCTTCAAGTTTCAGCAACATTTTTCTTTTATTTATTACTTTTCTTGTAAGATAGGCCACTAGATAAGTTATATTCTATCTAGAATGTTATAATTACACCTGGACCAAAGCTCTGTTTAAATAGAAAACCATACAGTTTGGCATAGCCAATAAATAATTTGGCTCTAATGGCACTGAACTCCCTCAAAAATCATGATTCTAATTCATTCTCCTTCAGGTGGCTACATACAAAGCAGACTTGTGGACATCTGTGTTGACACATTACACGTTGTAGTCAGATGGGCTTGAATTCCTGCCTAGAACTTGTTAGGCACTGTGATTTCGAGCAAGTTATGCAACTTTGGGCAAGTTTCTGCCTAAGGAAAAATGGGGATAAAATACCTAATTCTCAGGCTTGTTGTGAGAATGAGGTAAAGAGATATCTATTGAGTGCCTAGCAAACAGTAGGCACTCAATCAACCTAAGCCTACTTCTTTCCTATTAAGAAGACAAACATGTACATCCACTATTATTGTTGGCTGCTCAATAGAAGAAAATAAATAGGCCTATATGTCTATAAATATTCTGTTCCTTTAGGAACAAATATTTAATTGGTTTACATGTTCCTCATGGGCTATTGTTGAAATAATTAATTCAGCAATTTATATAGCAGTAACTAACATTTACTGTGGCCAGGACCTTTCTAAGTGTCTTTACACAGATTAACTCCTTTCCCTCACAGCATCATCAGAAAAGATGTTATCATCCCTATTTTACAGCAGAGACTTGGAGTCACAGAGCTGTTAAGTTACTTGTCTGAGGTCACACAGCTAGATGAAAATCCTAGGATTCAAACCCGAGCAACCTGCCTCTGGAGTCTAGGTTCATAATTGTTATGCCATTGCAAATCTCTAAAACTACCTTTGCAAAAATTATAATAGTGAGAAAACTATGACAGTGAAAGATATCCGACTTAACCAACTCCATCTTGCCTATAACCTCCAAACTGTCCTTGGCCATTCATGGGTGTGGGCCAAGCTAACTTTGGGAGAAATCTATCCTTAAAGTAAGGATGATAATAGCCCCTCCCCAAACTAAACTGCCCTTGTAAAACTAATGAAAGCCTACAAGGTTAGGGTTATGAAAAGAATCTGAATTCTGTAAAGATGTAGGCATAGTTAAAGGATAACCAGCCATTTTTCTGGAGGTCACAAGATTTGTAACTTCTCCAATTACTCCTATAAATAACATCCACTATTACAGAACCTAAGATTGGCCTTTGGAGATATCTTTTCAGACTTTAGCTCTTCTGATGACCAGATGACTTCATCTGGACTTATGACTCAATTGGTCCTGGGTTCCCACTGCTGAGTCTGACCAGCAGACTCTGTCTGAGCAATGAATGACAGAAATATACAGACACAGATATTTTGCCTGTGTAAGTGTGGCCAAGGGATCCCATGGCTCACAGATCCTGAAGAGGGAATCTGACTATGAAGCCCCAATATGCCAGAGATGCTCCACATTTATTTAGCACAGATTAAATGACAAAGATATTGAGTAAATACCATTAGTGCGTAATTAACTTTGCTGACCCCTTGAGTAGAGAGTAGTTTTGTGCACGGATGATCAAAGGTCGGTCTTAGGACAACATGAGTAAATAAGCTACTTAGATAAACTCCCTTACATTCCTTTGTAACTTGCCTCTCGGTAAGGACAGCCATCTTCAGCTCATTCCTTCCCAAAGCTTTGCAGAATCTCTCAGCCTTCCAAGAAGGTTTGCATCTTTCTTATAACTTTTTCCCACCACTCTGGCAGATCTCCTACACCCCACCCAGAAACAGACTCAGGGCATGAGGATCATTTTCTGCATCCCTATGATTGCATCCTTAACCAATCAGCACACCCATTCCCTAGCCCCCTGCCCACCAATCTATCTTGAAAAAACCCTAGCCTCTGAATGTTTGTAGAGGCTGATTTGCCTCTCCAATAAAACAACTCTGGTCTCCTATTAGCTGTCCCTATGTATATTGAAACCTTTCTCTATTGCAATTCCCTTGTCTTGATAAATCAGCTTTATCTGGGCAGCAGGTCGGAAGAATCTGTTGGGTAGCTCCAGCTCCAGTTTCCCTGCTAAGAAAGAAGAGGAAAAGTACATTGGAAGGATTTTTTTTTTCTTCTTCTTATTTTTTGAGAATATAAGGGAACTTTACTGTTTACATATTAACTCAACAGAAAAAAAGGGGGACGGGACAAACAAGAATATATCTAAAAATGGTGAGGGCAGCAAATAATTATGTCAGAACTGTTGTGAATCCTAGTTCTGGGAGATCTTTTATCCTGAGGCTGTGAGTTACCACCGATATTTGTAGGGCCACAGCCCTACAGGGTCATGGCGTGTCTCCTCTCACTGTGCTGAGGCACAGGATCTGAGAAATAAAGTGACAGGACACAGAAGGACAAGGAAAGCACAGCTAGGCTCAGGGGGCCCATGTCACCTATAAGCAGAGACAGGCAAGGCCCCAAATGTCCAAAAGCATCTGTATTTATTGGGTATAGCTTGGGGGCAGGGTAGTGAGTGAGGTCATCTTAAGGATAATGATAGGGTTGTGAGCAATAAACAAGGGGTCCACCCCATTAGGTCACCTAGTCTAGGAGGTGGGCAGTGCACAGCAAGGGGTCCACCCCCATTAGGTCACCGAGGCAAGGAGGTGGGCTGTGCATAGTGGGGGGGGTGCACTGTGCAATATCTCTTATTTAGAGGCAAGCTACTTCTAAGGAATTCTATAGGAGGATGCTTTGAGCAACAACAGAACTGACAAGGTCTACAGCCACTTGCTAGCAGCTTCCAACGATTTCTATAGGAAGATGCTCTGAGTCAGCATAGTAGCTAGAGAGCTGACAAGTTATACAGTCACCAAGGCATGATTATACTGGAGGGGTTTTAAGCACTTGGATGCCCATGAGATTGCCGATCTGAGGGCAGCCTTCCACAAGAACTGGATGCAAGTTACTATAACTCCTTTATCAGGAGGAGTTGTTCCAAGGCTGCCATACAGTGGGTATCTTTATAATACTGAATGCTGCCGCCCGGGCCATGGATTCTTGTCCTGGTATAACTGTTTTTCCCTTAAATCATGCTTTGCACCATGTCTGCTCTAGAGGTTCCTCTGACCATAAGCTGCCTGTTCCTTAATTCAGGCTCTGTACCGTGTCTGCTCTAGGCATTCCTCTATGAACTAAGATATAATTATACATATGTGTATATATACATATAGAATATATGTGTGTATATATGTATGTATATATGTATATATACATATAGAATATCTGTAAATATACACATATAGAATACATGTATATATACATATAGAATATATATGCACACATATATACATATACACACACACACACACACATATATATATATACACACCCACATATATACTATAGAATTAGTGCCTGAAGAATATCTGACTACTCAGTTATTTCCACATATATATCCTTTTGTCCTTTATATGTAATCATATATTATTTATAGAATTGGTGCCTGAAGAACATTTTACTACTCAGTTATTCCAGATATATATTCCATATATATCTCACTACTCGGTTATTCCACATATATATTCCATATATGTGTGTGTGTGTGTGTGTGTGTATATATATATATATGTGGAATAACTGAGTAGTAAGATATTCTTCAGACACTAATTCTATAAACTAATATAGATTATAGAATATGATTATATATAAAGGATAAAAGGAAATAACTGAGTAGTAACACTATAAACTAAGATATTCTTCAGGCATTAATTGTGCCAGGAATCTGCTGAGCTCTCCTTCCTTGGTGCCTAGATGGAGAGGTTACACACAGATATTCCTCTTTGTTCATTAAGACATTGTAGGGGCATTTAGTATTCTTCAGAAGCCTCAGCTCCCCATTTCTCTATGGGCAGTTATGAGTTCTGTCAAAAGGTGAAGACTTTCAGAGTGAAAGCCCTACAGCCAGGGAACCAGCTTCTCAGTATAAGATAAAATGGCATTGTTCCATATTCTGTTCCTAACCCCGAGCTAAAGCTACTGAAGGTGGTAGACTTCCAAGGTCGTTCAGGCTTAAAACATTCATGGGGCCCCAGTTTGCATAGTCATGGGTCATTGCTCTACCCGTTTTATTACTAACTTGAGGATATGAAGCCTACCATATTTCACAATATTCTGTCACTGCCCTCCAAAATGCCAATTTTCCTGGTCTCCCACTCTCTCCTTTGCCCAGTCCCTACTGCTGCACTTCAACCTCCTGTCTTACACTTTCCACAGTGTTTGCTGAACTTCCTGTTTCACTGTTAAATCCTCCCAGCCTATCATTTGGCTTTTAGCATTAAAAAAATTGAAAAATGTTATTTAGTTAAATGTACTCAGTTATTTTCTCGGTCTTTCCTCCCATTGTTTTTATGCTTAGGAAGTTAGTCGACCACTTTACAAATATCCTCACCCTTCTAATAGAATAGTTTTCCCCACAATGGGTAGCTTGGGTGGTTCTAAGAGTCAGTAGAGACCAGATTTGTGAAATACAATTTGTATTTAATGTTGACACTTAAGCACTTAAGTAGCTTTTAATATTTATATAGTAGGTCTAAATATTCACATAGCCTAGTTTACATATTATATTGTGGGTCTAAATATTCATATTCAACAAGAGCAAAACTCTATCTGAAAAAAAATCAGATCTCATGAGACTTATTCACTACCATGAGAACAGTATTGGGGGAACTGCCCTCACGATTCTATTATCTCCCACTGTTCCCTCCAACAACATGTGGGAATCATGGGAGCTACAATTCAAGATGAGATTTGGGTGGGGACACAGCCAAACTATATTTTTCCACCCCTGACCCCTCCCAAATCTCATGTCCTCACATTTCAAAACTAATCATGCCTTCCCAACAGTCCCCTAAAGTCTTAACTCATTTTGGCATTAATTCAAAAGTCCACACTACAAAGTATCATTGGAGACAAGGCAAGTCCCTTCCAGCTGTGAACCTGTAAAATCAAAAGCAAGTTAGTTACTTCCTAGATACAATGGGGGTACAGGCATTGATAAATACACTGATACCAAATGGGATAAATTGGTCAAAATGAAAATGCTAAAGACCCCATGCAAATCTGAAATCCAGTGGGGCAGTCAAATCTTAAAGCTCTAAAATGATCTTCTATGACTCCATGTCTCACACCCAGGTCATGCTGATGCAAGAGGTGGGTTCCCATAGTCTTGAGCAGCTCCATTCCTGCAGCTACGCAGGGTACAGCCTCCCTCCCAGCTGCTTTCATGGGTACTGAATGTCTGTGGCTTTTCCAGGTGCATGGTGCAAGTTCTAGGTGGATCCACCATTCTGGGGTCTGGAGGATGGTGGCCCTCTCCTCACAGTTCTATTAGGCAGTGCTCCAGTGGGGGGCTCTGTTTGGGGGCTTCAACCCCACGTTTCCCTTCTGCACTATCCTAGCAGAGGCTCTCCGTGAGAGCCCCACCACTGCAGCAAACATATGCCTGGACATCCAGGTGTTTCCATAAATCTTCTGAAATCTAGGTGGAATTCCCAAACCTCCATTCTTGACTTCTGTGCACCTACAGGCTCAATACCATATGGAAGCTACCAAGGCTTGGGGCTTGCACCCTCTGAAGCCATGGCTCAAGCTGTACCTTGGCCTTTTTTAGCCATGGTTAGAGTGGCTAGGATGCAGGCCACCAAGTCCCTAGGCTGCAAACAGCAGGGGGGCCCTGGGCCTGGCCCAGGAAGCCATTTTTTCCTCCTAGGCCTCTGGGCCTATAAAGGGGGAGTGATGCCTCAAAGGTCTCTGACATGCCCTGGGGACATTTTCCCCATTGTCTTGGAGATTAACATTCCAATCCTCATTACTTATGCAAATTTCTGCAGCTGTCTTGAATTTCTCTTCAGAAAGCAAGTTTTTCTTATCTGTTGCATCATTAGGCTACAAAGTTTTCAAACATTTATGCCCTGTTTCTCTTTTAAAACTGAATGCTTTTAGCAGCACCCACATCACATCTTGAACGCTTTGCTGCTTAGAAATTTCTCTGCTAGATACCACAAATCATCTCCCTCAAGTTCAAAGTTCCACAAACCTCTAGGGCAGGAGCAAAATGGCACCAGTCTCTTTGTTAAAACATAGCAAGAGTCATGTTTATTCCACTTCCCAACAAGTTCCTCATCTCCATCTGAGACCACCTCAGCCTGGATTTCATTGTCCATATAATTATCAGAATTTTGGTCAAAGCCATTCAGCAAGTCTCTAGGAAGTTCTAAACTTTCCCACATTTTTCTGTTTTCTTCTCAACCCTCCAAACTCTGTTCCAACCTCTGCCTGTTATCCAGTTCCAAAGTCACTTCTACATTTCTGGGTATTTTTACAGCAGTGCCCCACTCTATCAGCACTAATTTACTGTATTAGTCCATTTTCATGCTGCTGGTAAAGATGTACACAAGATGCGTAATTTATAAAGAAAAAGAGGAGGGAGGATCCAAGATGGCCAAATAGGAACAGCTGTGGTTTGCAGTTCCCAGTGAAAATGCAGAGGGTGAGTGATCACCACATTTCCAAATGAATTTTTACTGCCCACAGGCCAGGAGACTCCTGGGTGGAAAAGTGCCACAAGTCTCCAGCGTGGCTGTTTCAGACAGCGCAGTGGGTCTCTGCCCAAAAACTCACACAAATTTGGGTGCCATTTCAATTGGTGAGTGGAATGCTTGGGAGACAGAGTCGCCCACTCAACTGATAAAAAGGGGGCTGAAACAGGGAGCCAGGTGATCTGGCTCAGCTGGTCCCACCACCACAAAGACAGCAAACTGAAACTCTCTGGATTGAGAGTTTCACAACAAGCACAGCTGGACCCGGGACAGTCCAGCCTTGTGGGGGGAAGGTTGTCCGCCATTACTGAGGCAGTCCACCACTACTGAGGCAGTCATCGTTACTGAGGCAGTCCACCATTACTGAGGCAGTCTGCTATTACTGAGGCAGTCGGCCATTACCGAGGCACTCCGCGATTACTGAGACAATGGAGCTCACAGTTCAGCACTTGAACTCCTGTAAGGGACAGACTGTCTCCTCAAGCAGCTTCCTGACCCCCCCGTATAACCAAGGAGACACCTCATAAAGGAGAGCTCAGGCTCACATCTGGCAGGTATCCTTCTGGGACAAATACAACAGAAGAAGAAACTGGCAGCAACCTTTACTATTCTGCAGCCATTGCAGGTGATCCCCAGACAAGCACGGTCTGGAGTGGACCTCCAGCAGTACTAGAGCAGGTGAGGCCTGACCATTAGAAGGAAAACCAAGAAACAGAAAAAAATAACTTCAGCATCAACAAAAAGGACGTCCACTCAGAGACCCCATCTGAAAGTCACCAACCACAAACACCACAGGTAGATAAATCCACAAAGATGGGAAAAAACTAGAGCAAAAAGGATGAAATTACCTAAAATCAGAATGCCTCTCCTCCTCCAAGGGATCACAACTCCTCACAAGCAAGGGAACAAATCTGGATGGAGAATGAGTCTGATGAATTTACAGAAACAGGCCTCAGAAGGTTGGTAATACCAAACTTCTCTGAGCTAAAAGATCATGTTCTAACCCAATGCAAAGAAACAAGGAACCCTGATAAAAGGTTTGATGAAATGCTAATTGGAATTAAACAGCTTAGATAGGAATATAAATGAATTGATGAAGCTGAAAAACACAGGACAAGAACTTCATGAAGCATACACAAGTTTCAATAGCCAAATCAACCAAGCAGAAGAAAGGATATCAGAGATTGAAGATCAACTCAATGAAATAAAATGAGAAGGCAAGATTAGAGAAAAAAGAGTGAAAAGAAATGAACAAAGCCTCCAAGAAATATGGCATTATGTGAAAAGACCTAATCTACGTCTGATAGGTGGACCTGAATGTGACAGAGAGAATGCATCCAAGCTGGAAAACACTCTTCAGGATATTATCCAGGAGAATTTCCCAACCTAGCAAGGCAGGCCAACATTTAAGTCCAGGAAATACAGAGAACACCAGAAAGATATTCCTCAAGAAGAGCAACCTTAAGGGATATAATCATCAGATTCACCAGGGTTGAAATCAAGGAAAAGATGCTAAGGGCAGCCAGAGAGAAAGGTCGGTTTACACACAAAGGGAAGCCCATCAGACTCACAGAGGATCTCTCAGCAGAAATCCTACAAGCCAGAAGAGAGTGGGGGCCAATATTCAACATCCTTAAATAAAAGAACTTTCAACCTAGAATTTCATATCCAGCCAAACTAAGCTTCATAAGCGAAGGAGAAATAAAATCCTTTACAAAAAAGCAATTGCTCATAGAATTCATCACCACGAGGTGTGATTTACAAAAGCTCCTGAAAGAAGCACTAAACATAGGAAGGAACAACCAGTACCAGACTCTCCAAAAATGTACCAAATGGTAAAGAGCATCGACACAATGAAGAAACTGCATCAACTAATGGGCAAAACAATCAGCTGGCATCAAAATGGCAGGACCAAATTCACACATAACAATATTAACCTTAAATGTAAACGGGCTAAATGCACCAATCAAAAGACACAGACTGGCATATTGGATAAAAAGTCAAGATGCATTGATGTGCTATATCCAGGAAACCCATCTCACATGCAAGGATACACAGGCTCAAAATAAAGGGATGGAGGAAGATCTACCAAGCAAATGGGGAGCAAGAAAAAAGTAGGAGTTGAAATCCTAGTCTCTGATAAAATAGGCTATAAACCAACAAAGATCAAAAGAGACAAAGAAGGGCATTACATAATGGTAAAAGGATCAATGTAACAAGAAGAGCTAATGATCCTAAATATATGTGCGGCCAATACAGGAGCACCCAGATACATAAAGCAAGTTCTTCATGACCTACAGAGATACTTAGACTCCCACACAATAATAGTCGGAGAGTTTAACACTCCACTGTCAATATTAGACAGATCAATGAGACAGAAAATTAACAGGGATATCCAGGACTTGAACTCAGACCTGGATCAAGTAAACCTAATAGACATTTACAGAACTCTCCACCCAAATCTACAGAATGTACATTCTTCTCAGCACCACATCACACCTACTCTAAAATTGACCATTTAATTGGAAGTAAATCACTCCTCAGCAAATGCAAAAGAACGGAAATCATAACAAACAGTCTCTCAGACCATAGTGCAATCAAATTAGAACTCATAATTCAGAAACTAACTCAGAAATGCACAACTTCATGGAAACAGTACAACTGGCTCTTAAATGTTGACTGGATGAACAATGAAATGAAGGTAGTAATAAAGATGTTCTTCAAAACAAATGAGAATGAAGACAGAACATATCAGAATCTCTGGGACACATTTAAAGCAGTGTCTAGAGGAAAATTTATAGCAATAAATGCCCACATGAGAAGCAGGGAAAGATCTAAAATAGACACCCTGTCATCAAAATTGAAAGAGCTAGAGGAGCAAGATTAAAAAAACTCAAAATCTAGCAGAAGACAAGAAATAACTAAGATCAGAGCAGAACTGAAGCAGAAAGAGACACAAAAAACACTTAAAAAAATCTGTAAATCCAGGAGCTGGTTTTTTGAAAAGATCAACAAAATAGACAGACCACTAGCCAGATTAATAAAAAAGAAAAGAGAGACTAATCAAATAGATGCAATAAAAAACGATAAAGGGGATATCACCAGAGATTTCACAGAAATCCAAACCACCACTAGAGATTACTACAAACCACTCTACACACATAAACCAGTAAACCTGGAAGAAATGGATAAATTCCTAGACCCTCTCAAGCCTAAACCAGGAAGAAGTCGAAACCCCGAATAGACCAATAACAAGGGCTGAAGTTGAGGCAGCAATTAATAGCTTACCAACCAAAAAAAGCCCAGGTCCAGATGGGTTCAGAGCCGAATTATACCAGACATACAAAGAGGAGCTGGTACCACTCCTGAAACTATTCCAAACAACCCAAAAGGAGGGAATCCTTCCCAAATCAATTTATGAGACCAACATCATCCTGATACCAAAACCCGGCAGAGACTCAACAAGAAAAGAAAACTTCAGGCCAATATCCATGATAAACATAGATGCAAAAATCTTCAATAAAATACTGGCAAACTGATTGCAACAGCACATCAAAAGTCTTATCCATCACGGTCAAGTAGGCTTCATCTTGGGGATGCAAGGCTGGTTCAACACACGCAAGTCTATAAACATAATTCACCACGTAAACAGAACCAAGACAAAAACCACACAATTATCTCAATAGATGCAGAGAAGGCCTTCAACAAAATTCAACAGCCCTTTATGCTAAAAACTCTCAATAAACTAGTTATCTACAGAATGTATCTCAAAATAATAAAAGCTATTTATGACAAACCCACAGCCAATATCATACTGAATGGGCAAAACCTGGAAGATTTCTCTTTGAAATCTGGCACTAGACAAGGATGCCCTCTCTCACCACTCTGATTCGATATAGTATTGGAAGTTCTAGCCAGAGCAATCAGGCAAGAAAAAGAAATAAAGCGTATTGAATTAGGAAAGGAGGAGGTCAAATTATCTCTATTTGCAGATGACATGATTGCATATTTAGAAGACCCCGTCGTCTCAGCCCAAAATCTCCTGAAGCTGATAAGCAACTTCAGCAAAGTCTCAGGATACAAAATCAATGTGCAGAAATCACAAGCATTCCTATATACCAATAGCAGACTTAAAGAGAGCCAAATCAAGAATGAACTGCCATTCACAATTGCCACAAAGAGAATAAAATATCTAGGAATACAACTAACAAAGAATGTAAGAGACCTCTTCAAGGAGAACTACAAACCACTGTTCAACAAAACAAGAGAGAACACAAACAGTTGGAAAAACATTCCATGCTCATGGTTAGGAAGAATCAATATCATGAAAACGGCCACACTGCCCAAAGTAATTTATAGATTCAATGCTATCCCCATCAAGCTACCAATGACCTTCTTCAAAGAACTGGAAAAAAACAGCTTGAGCTTCATATGGAACCAAAAGAGAGCCCGCATAGCAAAGTCAATTCTAAGCAAAAGGAACAAAACGAGGCATCATGCTACCTGTCTTCAAACTATACTACAAGATTACAGTAATCAAAACAGCATGGTACTCGTACCAAAACAGAGATATAGGCCAATGGAACAGAACAGAGGCCTCAGAGGCAACACAACACATCTGCAGCCATCTGATCTTTGAGAAACCTGACAAAAACAAGCAACGGGGAAAGGATTCCCTGTTTAATAAATGGTGTTAGGAAAACTGACTAACCATGTGCAGAAAGCAGAAACTGGACCCCTTGCTGACACCTTACACTAAAATTAACTCCAGATGGATTAAAGACTTAAACATGAGACCTAACATCATAAAAATCTTAGAAGAAAACCTAGGCAAATCCATTCAGGACATAGGCGTAGGCAAAGACTTCATGACTAAAACACCAAAAGCATTGGCAACAAAAGCCAAAATAGACAATTGGGACCTAATCAAACTCCACAGCTTCTACACAGCAAAAGAAACAGTCATTAGAGTGAATCGGTGACCAATAGAATGGGAAAAAATTTTTGCAATCTACCCATTTGACAAAGGGCTAATATCCAGAATCTACAAAGAACTAAAACAGATTTACAAGAAAAAACCAAACAAACCCATTCAAAAGTGGGCAGTGATATGAACAGACACTTTTCTGAAGAAGGCATATATGAGGCCAACAAACATGAAAAAATGCTCATTATCACTGGTCATTAGAGAAATGCAAATCAAAACTACATTGAGATACCATCTCACACCAGTTAGAATGGCGATCATTAAAAAATCTGGAGCAACAGATGCTGGAGAGGATGTGGAGACATAGGAACACTTTTCCACTGCTGGTGGGAGCGTAAATTAGTTCAACCATTGTGGAAGACAGTGTGGCAATTCCTCAAGGACCTAGAAATAGAAATTCCATTTGAACCAGAAATCCCATTACTGGGTATATATCCAAAGGATTATAAATCGTTCTAATATAGGGACACATGCACATGAATGTTCATTGCAGCACTGTTTACAATAGCAAAGACTTGGAACCAACCCAAATGCCCATGGATGATAGACTGAACAGGGAAAATGTGGCACATATACACCATGGAAAATTCTGCAGCCATAAAAAATGATGAGTTTGTATCCTTTGTAGGGACATAGATGAACCTGGAAACAATCATTCTCTGCAAACTGACACAAGAACAGAAAATCGAACACCACATGTTCTCACTCATAGGTGGGTGTTGAACAATGAGAACACACGAACACAGAGGGGAGCATCACACACTGAGGCCTGTTGGGGACATACTAGGGGAGGGATAACGTGGGGAGAAATGCCAGATATAGGCGATGGGGTTGGAGGCAGCAAACCACATTGCCAGGTATGTACCTATGCAACAATCCTGCATGTTCTTTACATGTACCCAAGAACCTAAAATGCAATAAGAAAAAATATATAATATAAAATAAAATAAAAAGAATTTTAATGAATTCAGACTTCCACATGGCTGGAAGGCCTCACAGCCATGGCGGAAGGCAAAAGGCACATCTTACATGGTGATAGTCAAGAGAAAATGAGAGCCAAGCAAAAGGGAAAACCGTTTATGTAAACATTAGATCTTGTAAGACTTATTTACTACCATGAGAACTGTATGAAGGAAACTGCCCCATGATTCAGTTATCTCCCACCAGCTTCCTTCCGCAACAAGTGATAATTATGGAAGCTACAATTCAAGATGAGATTTGGGTGGGGATACAGCCAAACAATATTACCTATCATACATGCTCTTCTGGAAACTTGCCATTTCCTCATTAAGAGGTGGAATGTGTCACTACTGGAAGAGAATTCTCCATGGATCTCTCACATTTCTGAATATCTTGTGAGTATGTGTACTGGTGGCTTTTCTTCTGGATTATCCTTTCAAAGATCTTGGAAGATAGCACAAAAGGCAGGGTTTTTTTGCTGTCCAGTATAATAAAGATAATGCCTTGCTCTGGGGCAAAGGTCAGATAGGTTTGCTTGTAATTGAGGGTTTCTCAGATGTGATGCAAACCCACTGTATGCGTAACATCTATTTGGGTCCATCTATGTTGCCCCTGTGGGACTTGGTGGGCATGCGGAATTGACACCAACCTGAAGCTTCAGCTGCCTATAGTGCTATGAGTAATTAAGTCCTTTTTTTCTGACTCAGGAGTCTCATGTCTTCCGCCAGCATCCATGAAATAGCAACAGGCTAACTTGTTAACTTGTACAATCAGTGCAAAATCTCAGACTTTTCCCACTTCTTGCAGTTCTGGTGATGAAAATACGATTCAAAAAGAGTCATTGTTTTCTGGAAGGGGAATGAAAAAGGTCCCTGGTTAGAAGAGGTGACATGAAAATAATTCCTGGGATTTGATTGTGAATGCTCTTTCCCAAGTGGTGGTGGATAGGGAGTAAGATGTCCCACTTCTTAGCTCTTAATGATTTGGAGGCTGTATGGCAAGAATTGAAACAAGTACCTTCCAAATGGTGCTTTCATTGTTGCTCACTCTCCTCCAGGCAGGAGGAAGGGCTGGGTCACACACACCCTTCTAAGTGCACTGGGGAACTTAGGTGATCGGATGGAGGGTAGTTAGTCAAACTTTTATGGCTCTGTTGAATACAGATACCAAGGTGACCATCATACCCAGTCCTGTAGGGGAAAGGGCATAAAGATTCAGCTGATGGGGTTTGGGCAGGGTTCTCATTGGAAAAAGGAATGTAATAGGAATTACATTGTGAATGGGGCACTTTGGGCCAAGTCAGTGTACTGTTGTTGGACCTGGTTTGAGCTGAATTCTTTTCAGTGTCCCTGTGCACGCAGATAAACCATATGGTTTGTGCATCCACCTGGTCAAATGTGCTAGGAAACCTGTGGACTTTTAAGGTCCTACAGTCCCTAGTGACCTCTTTGAGCCACAAGTCTCTCTGACTGATTGATTTTGCCAATTCAAATTTCCTACAAGGAGAATCAAAGTGGGGCTAAACCTGGAGTCAGAAGAGCTCCATAATTTCCTATGGGGTCAGCTGAGGCCTCTGTTGCAAATGAATTGTAACTGGACTTCTCCATCTTCCCAATCCTACTTCCTCTTCCTTCTTACAAATGATGTTCTCCAACAACCTCTCATGTAAAAATCTCAGCCTCAGGGTCTGGCTCCAGTGGAGGAGGGTGGAGGGGTTGAGAGATTGTGGAGATGGTGAGAGGAGAGATCAGAGGAAACTGAACCTTTAGCATCAGGTGCATAGCTGCAGTGTCTAAGCTCCTATCCATCATTCTTTACTGCTTCCATTCTCCAAGTACTGGCCTTAGTTTCAATAAATGGGGAACAATACCTTCAAATTAGAGACTTGAAGGAATCTCTGCCCAGGATTATATTTTAAGACATAAAAGGCCTGGCATTGGTGGTCATTGGTTCATTGCCTAAAAAATCAGTATCTTCTACATAGCAGAATGGAGAGGAGCAGAAGTGAGCTAAATTTTCAATTTTGTTATGCAAGGAGTTGCTTGTGGATAGAGAGGAACAGAGAGGAGGTGATAACTGAAGTTTCATGAAATTGAAATCAATGTTCTAGAAACCTTTTGGAAGCAACTTTAATGAGGGAGATGCCAACAAAGGCAAAATAACCATGCAGCTGCTCTCCTTCACAGCAGGTGAGTGGTCTTCCCTTGCGAGCCATCTAGTGATCCAGTAGCTACCCTCGCAGTAGTAACCCTTCATGGCAAACTCCAAATAACAACACACTCCTATGAATCTTACTCATTTTATTTTTGACATAGTGTTTTGCTTCGGTTTGTCTCACTCTGTTGCAGGCTGGAATGCAGTGGTGCGACCTTGGCTCACTGCAACCTCTGCCTCCCAGTTCAAGCAATCCTCCTGCCTGGGCTGATGAGTAGCTGGGATTATAGGCCTGTGCCACCATGCCTGGCTAATTTTTTTGGTATTTCATGTTGGCCAGGCTGATCTTGAACTCCTAATCCACCCGCCTCAGTCTCCCAAAGTGCTGGGATTACAGGTATGAGCCACCGTGCCTGGCCTTAACATAGTGTTTTAGAATATACTTTTGAAGTAAAATATTGTCATAGCCAATGTTATGAAAAATTTCCCTATATTTTCTTCTAAGAATTTTATAGTTTTAGGTTTTAAATTTATGTCTTGGGTCCATTTTGCAGTAATTTTTCTATATGACATGAGTTAAGAGTCCAACTTCATTCTTTTGCATATGGATATCCAGTTATTCCCAAGATTGTTTGTCGACATACCATTCTTTCCCCCATTGAATAATCTTGGCACCTTTGTTAAGATTCAATTGACCATTGATGTTTGGGTTTATTTCTGAACTTTCTATTCTACTCCATTGGTCTATAGGTCTATCTTTGCGCCAGTACCACACTGTCTTGGTTACAAAAGGCCTTAAAGCCCTTTCCTGTATCCTTTCTACATATGTAAAACCAGTACTTCAATACTTGTAATTTGTATAGAATTTTAAAAAGAGGGATTTATGTAGCTGTGGCCAAATAATTAGGTGAACATTACTATGTCCCACATATTGAAAAGCTCCTTAACTGCTGACATAATTATAAAATTGGATTTCTATTGGCACTTCAATGAAAAGACATCAATTTGTTTATTAAAATGCTACATTTCTTATTTCTCCCCATTAATATTTTTTAATAAATGATTTTTTGATAACTACTTTGCCTAAATAAATTATCTCAAGTCAGAAAGTGGAAGAAATTGAAATGATGCTACATCAATACAATTTGCTAACTGGTTCTTATTTGGATAGGCAGACTCATAGTGAAGGTGCATTTAAGACTTTTCTAGTAGGGGACAATAATATTAATGCAGTAATTACCATTCATTGAGGACTTACTCTGTTTCAGGTACTTTGCTAAGTACTTTTATACAAAAAATTAGTTTAATCCTCAATTTAACTTTATTAGATTGATGTTAAATTTCCATTTTACGCATGGGAATTTAGCAGATACAGCATCTTTGCTAGGGTGATACCAAAATGTTTCTGTAACAAAGTATCTATCTAGTTTATGATCAGAGACGTGTTTGCTTTCACTTTCTCTGGCAAGGAAGCAACCTACAGAGGTTTGATATTTTAAGCAACAGATCTTTGAAAAGGATGGATGTGTTTAGGGTTCAAATTGATGTTTTTCTCTAACTATAGGTATGCCGGAGGCTTATTTCTTTGAACTAGAATTTAAAGTGAATACAAGTCAGCAGACATTTATTTAGCACCCACGGCTCCAGGCATAGGGCATGCAATCTCAGGGTGGTGCTTTACCCTATAGTCTCACCTTTTAGTCTCACCCTCCTGATGGCCCATCCAGCCCCAGACAGAAGTAACCACTAATCTACTTTCTGTCTCGATAGATCTGCTGAATGTGGACATTTATATAAATGGAATTATATAATATGTGGGTCTTTTGTGTCTGGCTTTCTTCACTTAGCATAATGTTTTCAAGGTTGGTTCATGTCACAGAGTGTATCAACATTTCTTTCTTTTTTATGGCAGAAAATTATGACTATACTACATGTTGTTAATGCATTTGTCTGTGGTTGGACATTTGAGTTTCAATCTTTTGGCCAGAGAGTGTTTCTAAAAACATTTTTGTACAGGTTCTTGTGTAGACATATGTTTTCATTTCTCTTGGGTATATATCTAGGAGTGGACTTGCTGGATCATATGCTAACTCTATCTTTATTTATTTATTTATTTTGAGACAGAGGCCTACTCTGTTGCCTATAATGGAGTGCAGTGGCACGATCTCAGTTCACTGAAGCCTCCACCTCCTGGGCTCAAGTGATCCTCCCACTTCAACCTCCCAAGTAGCTGGAAGTAAAGGTGTGTGCCACCACACCCAGTTGATTTTTTGTATTTTTTATAGAGATGGGGTCTGACCATGTTGCCCCGGCTGGTCTCGAAATCCCGGGCTCAAGTGATCCACTGGCCTTGGCCTCCCAAAGTTCTGGGATTATGGGTGAAAACCACAATGCCTAGCTCTTTAATTTTTTGAGGAACTGCCAAACTGTCCTCCACAATGGCTGCACCATTTCACATTTTCACCAGCAACTTATGAGGATTCTAATTTCTCTATATCCTTGTCAATATTCATTATTTTCAGTTTTTAAATTCGAGCCATCCTAGTGGGTGTGAAGTAGTATCTCATGGTTTTGATTTGCATTTTTCTTACGGCAAATGATGTTGAACATCTTTTCATGGGCTTTGCACATTTTTAAATCAGGAATTTATTTGTTTTGTGGTTGCGTTGTAGGAGTTCTGGTAGATTCTGGATAGTAACTCCTCATAAGATGGATAATTTGTCAGTGTTATCTGTCTTTCCATGGGTGTCTCTTCAGTCTGTTGCATCCTTTGATGCACAGTTTTTAATTTTGACGTAGTTTAATTTACCTTTTCTGTTGTTGCTATTGTCTATTTTTTTGACAAGCAATATTGTCATATCCAATGTCATGAAACTTTTTCCTATATTTTCTTCTAAGAATTTTATAGTTTTAGGTTTTAAATTTATGTCTTGGATCCATTTTGAAGTAATTTTTGTATATGACATGAGGTAAGAGTCCAACTTCATTCTTTTGCATGTGAATATCCAGTTATTCCCAAGATTATTTATCAACATACCATTCTTTCCCCCATTGAATAATCTTGGCACCTTTGTTAAGATTCAATTGACCATTGATGTTTGGGTTTATTTCTGAACTCTCTATTCTACTCCATTGGTCTATATGCCTATCTTTGTGACAGTACCATACCGTCTTGGTTATTATTGCATTGTAATAAGTTTTGAAATCGAGAAGTGAGTCTTCCAACTTTGTTCTTCTTCTTCAAGGTTGTTTTGGCTAGTTGGGATCCCTTGCATATCATATGAGTTTGATGTATTTTTACTCTCCCCTGCAGTGATGTTCCTACTTGTCCAGTTTGGTCAAGAGAGCTCTTTGCCAGAGCCACAAGGTTACTGTTCTTTTGTTTGTTTGTTTGTTTTTAAGACGGAGCCTTGCTCTGTCACCAGGCTGGAGTGCAGTGGCGCGATCTAGGCTCACTGCAACCTCCGCCTCCTGGGTTCAAGTGATTCTCCTGCCTCAGCCTCCCAGGTAGCTGGGATTACAGGCACACGCCACCAAGCCCAGCTAATTTTTTGTATTTTTAGTAAAGACGGAGTTTCACTGTGGTAGCCAGGATGGCCTCGATCTCCTGACCTCGTGATCTGCCCCCCTTTGCCTCCCAAAAAGCTGGGATTACAAGCGTGAGCCAGTGTGCCTGGCCTGTTACTGTTCTTTTAATTCACACTCACATGCTACAGTCATTCTGCAAATAGAGCACCCAAGCCTGAGTCACCTCCCTCAGGCCTTTCAAGAAAGAGTCCTCGGTGTTCTTTCTTGCTAACATTCATCATTTGGAATACGTTCTACCTATTAGAGCTGTTTTAACACTGAGCTCAAAAGAGAAAGGTCCAGAACCTTTCCTTCCAGGAGACTCCATAGTCTCTATGCAGATGTATCCACTGCCATCCCAGTGTCCAACTTTTTAGAAAAGTTGGCCTAAGGCAAAGGCATAGAGGTCACCAAAGTGATTTTGTCTATAATAGTAAACATTTTCTCTAGAGTGACTTACAGCCTTCACATCTAAAAGGAGATACAACCAGCATCATTTGTAAGATTGGCTGTGTCAGCACCTTGCTACACAGGCGTGAATCCTCCCATTCCAGAGCAAAGCATAGCTTTTGCTTATATCCTTCATTAAAGAGGAACCTGAATAGGGTCTCATGCATACTTGTTTGATTTGATGAGCAAACCGACAGGTAGTTATTAAATGTTTGCTTTTTGAGCCCAGCTGTGTGCTATAGCAGTGGTCCCCAACCTTATTAGTACCAGGGACTGGTTTTATGAAAGACAAATTTTCCATGGCCAGGGGTGGGGGGATGGTTTCAGCATGATTCAAGTGCATTACATTTATTGTGCATTTTATTTCTCTTATTAGTACATTGTAGTACATAAGAAAATAATTACACAACTCAACGTAATGTAGAATCAGTGGGAGCTCTGAGCTTGTTTTCTTGCAATTAGGTGGTCCCATCTGGGGGTGATGGGAGACAGTGACAGATCCTCAAGCATTAGAGTCTCATAAGGAGCATGCAACCCAGATCCCTCGAATATGAAATTCACAATAGGGTTTGTGCTCCTATGAGAATCTAATGCTGCCACTGATCTGATAACAGCAGACAGAGCTCAGGTGGTAACGCAAGCAATAGGGGGTGGCTGGAAATACATATGAAGCCTCACTCACTCATTTGCCCGCTGCTCACCTCCCGCTGTGCATCCCAGTTTCTTATAGGCCACGGACCACTACCAGCCCATGGGCTGGGTGTTAGGGACCCCTGTGCTAGAGGAAGGAAGAAGAGAGGGTGGGAGGCAGCTGTGATTCCATGAAGGGGCAGAATGGCTGCATCTCCAGGTCTCTTACTAAGGATCTCAGATTTCACAGAATCTTGCGTGTGTTTAGTGGCAGGCAACCTTAGGAATCATCTGATCCATATTCTCTCCATGTGACACTTTTCACAAACATGTGCTTCCTTTTGAGAGACTGTGGACTTTTTGTTGGCTGAAACTGTGTCTCCCTGTAATCCTTGTTCGATTGTCTAGACAATACAGACAAGGGCAAGGGAAGGTAGGCTTAGTGAGGTTAATAGCGAATACCTAGTGAGTGCTTATTAATGCTAAGCACCGTGCTATGCATTTTAAATAGTTTTTTCTTCTAATGCAACAAAATCTTACCAGTAAGTCCAGTACTGTGATTATTGTCTGCATTTTACAGCTGAAGCTGTTTCCAAAGGTCGCCTAATAAGTTGTGGCACTTGTCTTCACCTCCACAAAGTCTCTGTGATGGTGGCTAGAGTCCCTGCTCTTACCCCAAGAGATACTGTTTCTTAGGACACTGGGATGCTCAGATTGCTCCTGGGCTAGGTGTCCAAAGCGAGGAGGAAAGAATCTGAAACTTTTCTTGCTCCCTGTCCTGGTTTTGCCTAGGACTTGATCTGAGGATGTGGCTGCCTTTGGATTTCCTAACTTACCAAATACCACAAGGTGAGGATTAAAGATAGATTAAATCCCCAGTTGAGTGGAGTAAGCAGCTTCATAGACTTGAAATTTCAGAGTTCTAGTGAGTAGAACCATCTTCATGTTGAAGTTCCTTTGGGTCCTGGTGATATTGATATTTGTGCTGGGGTCTGTACCAAGGCAACATGATTTTTGAAGTCTCAGGTGAGGCCAAGCGCAGTGGCTCACATCTGTAATCCCAGCACTTTGGGAGGCCAAGACAGGTGGATCACTTGAACCCAGGAGTCTGAGACCAGCCTGGGCAACATGACAAACACCATGTCTACAAAAAGTACAAAAATTTGCTGGGTGAGGTGGCACATTGCCTGTGGTCCCAGCTACTCAGAAGGCTGAGGTGGGAAGGTTGTTTGAACCTGGGAGGTTGAGGCTGTAGTGAGCCATAATTGTACTACTGCACTCCAGCCTGGATGACAGTGAGACCTTGTCTCAAAACAAAACAAAAAAATTATCATTTGAAATATCCAGATAGGGAGGTAAAAACAGCTATTGTTCCATGACAGGCTAAGCTGGGCTATTTTCCAGGCATGATTTTCTGTATGCATGTTTTCTGCTCTTTCCTGGTAGATACGTTTGAATCCTTGCCCCTTTCTCTCTCTTTTTTTTTAGACAGAGTTTTGCTCTTTTGCCCAAGCTGAAGTGCAGTGGTGCAATCTCAGCTCATTGAAACCTCTGTCTTCTGGTCTCAAGTGATTTTCCTGCCTCAGCCTCCCAAGTAACTGGGATTACAGATGCCCACTGCCACATCTGGCTAATTTTTGTATTTTTAGTAGAGACATGGTTTCACCATGTTGGCCAGGCTGGTCTTGAACTCCTCCTGACCTTGTGATCCACCCACGTCGGCCTTCCAAAGTGCTGAGATTACAGGCGTGAGCCACCGTGCCCAGCCCCTCTATAACTGGTATTAATATAAAAATAAAACGTATTTTAATTTATATAATCATTTACTACATATATTTCTTGTTATTAATATAAAAGTAGATAAGTAGATATTTTAAACTTTTTCTCTTAAAAATAAAATTTCTTTTTTAAAAAAACAGAAAAACAAAACCACAAAAAAGTTTATAACTTTTTCTCTTTCTTTTCCTGTGGATTAATAGTTCTTATTTTAAAAAAGTTTTCCAGCCCTACTTTAAGAGACAACTAGGCCTGAGTTATTTTCTTCCTTCACGTTACACCCGAGAAAAACACTGATGGGAGATTGTTAGTATCTGTTAATTAGTGTCAATATTTAGAATAATACTCTGTTGCCCAGGCTGGAGTGCAGTGGTGTCATCTTGGCTCACTGTAACCCCCACCTCCGGGTTCAGGTGATTCTCCTGCCTCAGCCTCCCAAGCAGCTGGGATTACAGGCACTCACCATCTTGCCCAGGCTAATTTTTGTATTTTTATTAGAGACAGGGTTTCACCATGTTGGCTAGGCTGGTCTCAAACTCTTGACCTCAAGTGTTCCACCTGCCTTGGCCTCCGAAAGTTCTGGGATTACAGGTGTGAGCCACTGTGCCCGGCAGAATAATTCTTAAACAGAATATCTGAAAACAAAACCCCCAGATAGTGAAAAAGCTTTTAAATATTCAAACTTGAGGAGTCTACAACTCTACTAAATTGGTGATTAAAAAAAATAACCATTTGAAAAATATTTAGGAACATGCACTATCCAATTTTATTAATATTATTAATAGCTGTCCTATCAGATTTAGCTTCTACATAGAATAAATTATATATTTTATTCTGAGTGTTTCCCTACTCAGCATTCAGTATTGAAACTTTTCCTATGGAATTTGGAATAAAAAGTCTAGAACATTTAGATGTACATAAATGTTGTTTCCGAGTACTTTGACGTGTATCCTACCCTGTTTTCTGTCTGTGCCATTAAAAAAATTTATGTTTATTTTACTGTGGTGAGAACACCAAACCAAACATGAGAGCTACCATTTTTTATTCACCTTCCAAAACCAAAATTTTATATCTGTAGATTAGCAACAACATTAAGACTTCTAATCCATGGACCTGGATGCCTTTTCATTTATTTATGTCCTCTTTACTTCCTTTCATCAGCGTTTTGTAGTTTTCAGGGTATACATCTTTCACTTCCTTAGTTATGTTTATTCTTAAGTATTTTATTCTTTTTGATGCTATTATAAATTTGATGTTTTCCTAACTTTTTTCCAGATAGTTTGTTATTGGTATATAGAAATGCAACTTATTTATTTATTTGAGATGAAGTCTCCCTCTGTTGCCCAGGCTGGAGTGCAGTGGTATGATCGTGGCTCACTGCAACCCCCCGCTTCTGGGCTCAAGTAATACTCACGCCTCAGCCTCTCGAGTGGCTGGGACTACAGGTGTGTACCACCATGCCCAGCTAATTTTTGTGTTTTTAGTAGCAATGAGATTTCACTATGTTGCTGGGCTGGTCATGAACGCCCTACCTGAAGTGACTCACCTGACTTGGCCTCCCAAAGTGCTGGGATTATAGGTATGAGCCCCTGTACCCAGCCACAGCTGATTTTTGAGTATTGAAACATCTTCACCGAATTCGCTTATTAGTTCTAGCAGTTTTTTGTGGTGTCTTTGGGGTTTTCCACATATATGATCATTTCATCTGCAAACAGGACCAATTTTATTTCTTCCTTTCAGATTTCAGTGCCTTTTATTTCCTTTTCTTGCTAATTGCTCTGGCTAGGACTTCCAGTACTATGTTGAATAAAGGTGGGCACCTTGCCTTGTTCCTGATCTTAGTGGAAAAGCTCTCAGCTTTACACCATTGAGTGTGATATTAGCTGTGAGCTTTTCATACATGGCTTTATTGTATTGTTATTTTCCCTCTGTAACTAGTTGTGATGGTTTGGATATAGTTTGTTTGATCTTGCCAAGTCTCACATTGAAATTTGATCCCTGATGCCAGAGGTGAGGCTTGGTAGGAGGCGTTTGGGGTTTGAAGATGGATCCTTCATGAATGAATTGGTGCTATTATTGCAGGTGCTATTATCTCACTCTTAGTGCCCAAGACAACTGGTTGTTGAAAAGAGCCTGGCACCTCCCTCCTCTCTCACCTGCTCTCTCACCAGTAATCTCTGCACCTGCTGGCTCCACTTTGCCTTGTGGCATAAGTGGAGGCAGCCTCAGGCCCTCACCAGAAGTAGATGCTGGTGCCCCACTTCTGGTACGGCCTGCAGAACTGTGAGTCAAATAAACCTATTTTTTTTGTAAATTACCAGTCTCAGGGATTCCTTTATAGCAACACAAAAATGGACTAAAACACTAGTTTCTTGAGAGTTTTTATCATGAAAGGGTGTTAAATTTTGTCAAATACTCTATCTGCTTCAATTGAGATATAATGTGTTTTTCTATGCTTTATTCTGTTAATGTGGTGCTCATGATAATAATCAATTTTCGTTTGCTGAACCATCTTTGCTTTTCAGGGATAAATCTTACTTGGTCATGGTGAATGATCCTTTTCATGTGCTATTGAATTTGATTTGTTAGTATTTTGTTGAGGACTTTTATATCTATGTTCATCAGGGGTATTGGCCTGTAGTTTTTTTCTTTTACTGTGGTGTCTGTCAGCATCAGGATAATGCTGGCTTCATAAAATGAGTTTGGAAGTGTTTTCCATTGTCCATCATTTTGTTGTTAACCTTTCTCATTTAGTACATCCAAGAAGAACAACAATGCAAAAATAGTATTGATGCTGAAAGTTACTAAGTAAAACCTACTAAAATGGCACCTGGGTACTGTTGCCATGGGGACAGGCTAGGAGAGGAATGAATGTAGCCTGAATTCTTAGAAAGACAATATGTGAGTTGCTCTTCAGTAAACTTGTGATAAAAATATCTTACTGTGGGCACATGGTTGCTATTTTTTTTTAACAAAAATAAACAAAAAGTGGTAGCAGTGTTAACAAGGACAAAGAACGTCATCAAAATCCTAAATCAAGTAACTTCAGCTCAGTTGACCTTTGTTTCGTGTGTGCTTTTTCCTTACTATAATTATCTAGGTTCTTCTGCAAAGCAGTGAGCCTAGGGGGCATGACATCTAACATGGTTGCAAATTAAACCCCAACTCCCATCCCAGCCTCCTCAGCCTCTATCTCTGAAGAAACTGTGGGATTTACCTGACAGCTATTCAAATAGTGTATATTGAACTAGAAGACAAAAGAGGAATTTTGCATGCTAAGCCGCAGCTGTCATAAGAAACACATACATGCTATCAGAAAATTGGGTAATCTGGATTATAGTTCTGGCTTTGCCATTGCCATTTGCATAGCAATGCATTTCAGTGTATATGTGTGAGGGGCCATTTATAAATATCTGTAGTTCTCAGCATCCACCTTCCAAGGAGGAAGGGTCCTTTGAACATGCTGGAGTTTGTATTATGCGGATCCCTAAAAGGATGAAGTTGAGAGAACTGGATGGAGCTGAAAATGCCAAAACAATTTACATTTGAAAGAAACAGATATAATATTCCTCAGAGAGGAATGGTTCTGAGCAGATGAAAGGAGGAGTCAAAAAAGAACCAAAGGAAGCTGATTTGGAGAGAAGGAAAAGCATAGGGAAGAGAAGATTTTTTTTTTTTTTTTTTTTTAGACAGGGGTTTGCTCTGTTGCCCAGGCTGGAGTACAGTGGAGTGATCTCGGCTCACTGCCACCGCCACCTTCTGGGCTCAGGTGATCATCCTACCTCAGCCTCCTGAGTAGCTGGGATTACAGGCACCGGCCACTAGGCCCAGCTAATTTTTGCATTTTTTGTAGAGACAGGGTTTCGCCATGTTGCCCAGGCTGCTCTCAAACTCCTGGGCTCAACCATTCACCCACGTTGGCCTCTCAAAATGCTGGATTATGGGCATGAGTCACTGCGCCTGGTAGAGAATTTCTTTAAGTTTACTTTACATGTACTGAAATGCACCCATTATAAATGTATTATCTGATGAGTTTTGACAATTGTACTGTTAAACAAAATTATGGGAGGCCATTGTTTTAGGCTGATCTCCTGTAGTAGGCCCCAACAGAACAAATCAAACCAAAATAGAGTCACTCATGCTAAATGCCACATCATCAAACTAAAACTTCGAGGGAGCAAGCAGATAGGTCCCTAAACAGAGCAGTTTTCCTGAGAACAGGAGATTCCAGTCTACCTGAGTCAGCATAATAAGGAAGTCCCTCTGCTTTAATCGTTAGGAAAAAAAAGTAACGTGATATTAATCAGTGTTTTTCTATTGTTCTGTTTCCTTGTTTTCATCTTACAAACCCCAGTGTTCTGCCTTAGCTTGATGGGAGCTCTCATTCTATTTTGTAGAATGGAGACTGTCCCAATTCATAAGTCTTAAAGCTAAACAGATATATAACCAAATTTGTTGTTATTTTGTCTGTTGACAGTAAACAGCTATGTAACTACTACTGTGATTAAGATGAGCATTTCTGTCACTCCACAAAAGTTCCCTTCTACCCTCTTTCTGTCACTAAAGGTTAGATTTGTCTTTTCTCATTTCATATTAATAGAATCATACAGTATGTACTATTCTGTAGCTTCTTTTGCTTCTTGTAATATTTTTGAGATTCATTTATGTATCAGTAATTTGGTCTTTTTTATTGCTGATGTGTTTATTGCAGAGATATATACAACTTGTTTATTCATCTATTGATAAACATTTTGAGCTGTTTTCTGTTTGGGACTATTATGACTAATAATATACTCATTAGTATACAGGTTCTTGGACATCGATTTTTATTTCTCTTGAAGAAAATACTTAAAATTGCAGTAGGCCGGATGCAATAGCTAATTCCAGCACTTTGGGAGGCTGAGGCAGGTGAATCACCTGAGGTCAGGCGTTCGAGACCAGCCTGACCAACAAGATGAAATCCTGTCTCTACTAAAACTACAAAAAATTAGCTGGGCGTGGTGGCAGATGCCTATAGTCCTAGCTATTTGGGAGGCTGAGGCAGAGAATTACTTGAACCTGGGAGGTGGAGGTTGCAGTGAGCTGAGATCCTGCCACTACACTCTAGCCTGGGAAACAAGAGTGAAGCTCCATCTCAAAAAACAAACAAGCAACAACAACAACAACAAAAACAACTGCAATAGCTAGGTTATATGTCAAGCGCATGTTTGACTTTATAAGAAATTGCCAAGCTATTTTCCTGAGTGGCTATACTGTTTTACACACTCCCCAGCAATGTATAAGAGTTTGAGTGCCTTAAAGCCTCCTCGACACTTGGAATTTTCAAGCTTTTTTTTTTTTTTTTTGAGACAGATTCTTCCTCTGTCACCCAGGCTGGAAGGCAGTGGCACAATCTTGGCTCACTGCAACCTCTGCCTCTTGGCTTCAAACAATTCTCCTGCCTCAGCCTCCCAAATAGCTGGGACTACAGGCACATACCACCACACCGGGCTAATTTTTGTATTTTTAGCAGAGGCAGGGTTTCACCATCTTGGCCAGGCTGGTCCCGAACTCCTGACCTCAGGTGATCTGCCCACCTCAGCCTCCCAAAGGGCTGGGATCACAGCCGTGAGCTACCATGCTCTAATTTTAGATATTCCAGTGAGTGTGTAGAGGTATTTCCCATGGTTTCAATTTGCTTTCCCTAAGGACTAATGACTTTGTGCACGACTTCCTATGCTTGATATTTTTATAGCTTCTTTGTTGAAATTTTTTTACTTATTTTAAATTGGATTATTATTTTATTATTATGTTGTAAGAATCATTCATATATTTTCAATATTAGTCCTCTGTCAGACACTACAAATATTTCTTCTCAGTCTATGGCTGGCTTTTTCATTTTCTTATTTGTGTTTTTTATAGAACAGAAACATTTAATTTTGAAGTCTAATTTGTCATGTTTTTTCTCTAATGATCCATGTTTTGATGTCTTTTTGTTTTTTGTGGGGACAGAATCTCACTCTGTCACCCAGGCTGGAGTGCAGTGGAGTGGTGCAATCACTGCTTACTGCAGCCTTGACTTCCTGGGCTCAAGCCATTTTCCCGTCTCAGCCTCCCAAGTAGCTGGAACTGCAGGTGCATGCCACCATGCCTGGCTAATTTTTATATTTTTTGTAGAGACATTGGCCAGGCTGGTCTAGAACTTCTGGGCTCAAGTGATCCAGATCAAGTAATCCACCTCAGCCTCCCAAAGAGTTGAAATTACAGGCATGAGCCACTGCTCCTGGCTGGCTTTGGCATCTTAATATCTTAAAAAATCTTTACCTACCCCAAGATTGCAAAGATTTCCTCTACTTTTGTTCTCTAGAAGTTTTACAGTTTTAACTTTTTGATTTAGGTCTGTCATCCATTTCAAGTTCATTCGAATGTATGGTATGAGGTAAAAATTAAGATTCATTTTTTTTTTTTTGCAATAGCAAGTATCTCTTTATTTTCCAATCTGTCCAATACACAAACAGTTGTATGTCCAGAGTCTGGTACAGGCTAATGGAAAAGGTTGCTGAATGAATGAATCCAGAAGACATTGCCCCATTGGTGTTCTTGTTTCCAGAGTTCACATTAGGAAGTTCCTATTATTGAAATGTTTACAATGATACTCTAAATAGTTCTTTTTTCCCCCCCATTTATTTATTTTATTGCATTTTAGGTTTTGGGGTACATGTGAAGAACATGCAAAATTGTTGCATAGGTACACACGTGGCAGTGTGATTTGCTGCCTTCCTCCCCATCACCTACATCTGGCATTTCTCCCCTTGCTATCTCTCCCCAGCTCCCCAACCCCTACCGTCCCTCCTCTATTTCCCCCCAACTGACCCCAGTGTGTAGGGCTCCCCTCCCTGTGTCCATGTGTTCTCATTGTTCAACACCCGCCTATGAGTGAGAACATGCGGTGTTTGATCTTCTGCTCTTCTGTCAGTTTGCTGAGAATGATGGTTTCCAGGTTCATCCATGTCCCTACAAAGGACCCAAACTCATCATTTTTGATGGCTGCATAATATTCCATGGTGTATATGTGCCACATTTTCCCTGTCCAGTCTATCGTTGATGGGCATTTGGGTTGGTTCCAGGTCTTTGTTTTATCCTAATGTATTCCCAGTTGTTAAAAGAACATTTATTTAAAAGTCTATTATTTCCCCATCAAATTACTTTGGCACCTTTAAAAAAGTTCAATTGATCATATATATGTGCCTCTATTTTTAGTGTATAAAAATGCAACTGATTTTTGAGTGCTGATTTTGTATTCTGCAACTTCAGTAAGTTTGTTTATTAGGTCTAACATGGTTTTTTCTTTTCTTTCTTTCTTTTTTTTTTGAGACAGGGTCTCACTCTTTTGCCCAGGCTGTAGTATAGTGGCAAGATCATGGCTCACTGCAGTCTTGACCTCCCAGGCTCAAGTGATCCTCCCACCTCAGCCTCCCAAGTAGTTGAGACTGCAGGCACATGCCACCAGGTTCAGCTAATTAAAAAAAAAAAAAAGAAAACATAGAAATGAGGTCTTTCGATATTTACCAGGCTGGTCTCAAACTCCTGGGCTCAAGTGATCCTCCCACCTTGGCCTCCTAAAGTGCTGAGATTATAGGTGTGAGCCACTGCACCTGAACTTTTTAGAAATTTTAGGGTTTTCTACATATGCTATCAGCAGACAGGGATAATGTTATTATTTTCCAATTTCTATGCCTTTGATTTTTAAAAAATTAATTACACTTATTTTAATTAATAAATAAAAATTGTACATATTTATCATGTACAGCATGATTTTTTTGAATTATGTATACATTGCAAAATAGGTAAATCAAGCTAATTCACATGTATTACCTTACATACTTATCTTTTTTGTGGTGAGAACACCTAAAATCTACTCTTTTAGCAATTTTCAAGAATAAAATACACTGTTATCACTTCTAGTCACCATGTTGTACAGTAGATCTCTTGAACTTATTCCTCCTGTCTGACTGGTCAACATCCCAAACCTCCACTGCTTTATTTCTTTTTCTTGTCTGATTGCTTTGGCTAGAAGTTCCAGTACTATGTTAAATAGCAGCAATGACAGTGGGCATCTTTGCCTTATTCCTGGTCTTAGATGAGCCTATGATTTTAATTGAGCATATTAATCACTTGAAAGGCATTTACAAAATTTTGCTAGATTTTTCTCTTGACATTTGCTTTTTAGCAAGTCATTACATTGTAGATAATCCCCTCAAATTAAAGGTTATGTGGAAGCTCAGTTGTGCCGTTAATTAATTTTTGAAATATGTAAGTTTCCTTTATACTTGCATTGAGGTCGACAACATACCACTGGAACTGTGGTTTGAACTTGAATAATATATCGAGTGCAAAATTGTGTCAGGATGAAGATCTCACTTCTTATTTTAGCTTTTGTTAGTACTAGAAGTAGACAAAGTAGATTGACATTACTTATGAATCAAACATTTGTTGTGGTCGAAATGACTGTGTTAGCCTATTTGTGCTGCCATAACAAAATATCATAAACTGGGAAATGTATAAAGAAGAGAAATCTGGCTGGGTGCAGTGGCCCACACCTGTAATCCTAGCACTTTGGGAGACCAAGGCAGGTGGATCACCTGAGGTCAGGAGTTTGAGACCAGCCTGGCCAACATGGTGAAACCCCGTCTCTACTAAAAATACAAAAATTAGCCAGGTGTGGTGGTGGGTGCCTGTAATCCCAGCTACTCTACTCAGGTTGCTGAGGCAGGAGAATCGCCTGAACTTGGGAGATGGTGGTTGCAGTGAGCCTAGATTGTGCCACTGCACTCTAGCCTGGGCAACAGAGTGAAACTCTGTTCCCTCACACACCTCTTTGTAGGGACATGGATGAACCTGGAAACCATCATTCTCAGCAAACTGACAGAAGAGCAGAAGATCAAACACCGCATGTTCTCACTCATAGGCGGGTGTTGAACAATGAGAACACATGGACACAGGGAGGGGAGCACTACACACTGGGGTCAGTTGGGGGGAAATAGAGGAGGGACGGTGGGGGTTGGGGAGCTGGGGAGAGATAGCAAGAGGAGAAATTTATTTCTTACACTTCTGAAGGCTAGGAAGTCCAAAATTAAGGAACCAACATTTGGTGTCTGGTGAGGGCTGCTGTCTGCTTCCAAGACGGTGCCTTGTTTCTGTGCTCTTTCTGGTGGAAACTGGAAGGGCAAAAAAGGGACTGAGCTAATTCCTTCAGCCCTTTTATAAGGCAAAAATCTATTTATGATGGTGGAGCCCTTGTGACTTAATCACTTTCCCAAGGATCCCATCTCTTAATACCATTATAATAGGGATTGCATTTCAACATGAATTTGGGAGGGGACACAAATGTTCAAACAGTGAAAGTCCACCCCAAGGCCCTTTAAATTTGTGTTTTTCTCATATTCAAAATACATTCATTCCAGCCTAATGGCCCCCAAAAGTCTTAACTCATTCTAGCATCAACTTTAAAATCTAAGTTCAAAGTCTTATCTAAATATCATCTAAATCAGTAAGACACAGGGTGAAACTCAAAATATGATTCATTTATAGGAAAATTTATCTCTAATGGTAGCTTGTGAAATCATATGAATTATATCCTTCCAAAATAGAATAATGGGACAGGCATAGGATAGACATTTCCATTCCTAAAAGGGAGAAAAAGGAAAGAAGCAAGGGGTATTAAATCCCAAGTGAGTCCAGAAACCAATGAGGCAAACAACATTACATCTTGAGGCTCTAGAATAATCTTTGACTCCACATTTTGGCTTCCAGACACAGACACACTGGAGTGGGGACTGGGTCCCCAGTCCCCCAGGAGATGCCACTACCATGCCTTTGCTGGATGAATCCCACACCGCAGCCCTCAGGAGTTGGAGTTGGATGCTTATGGTTCTCCCAGGTGGGTATTGCATGCTGGTGGCTCTATAGGTTTGGAGTCTTTAAGGGTGGCTCTCTTGCATGGGCTCACTAAGAATTGCCATAGTGAGGGCTCTCTGCAGTGGTCTTGACCCTGTGACTCTGCTGGGCATTGCTGTAGTGGGGACTTTCTGCCACAACCCTATCTTGTTGAAGTTCAGAGCTCTGAGACTCTGAGGTTGTGAGGCATCCTTTGAAATCCAGTTGAAGGTAACCATGCTTCCACTGTTCTTGCATTCTGCATGCCTGCAGAGTTAGCACCACATGGATGCCACTAAGGTTTACATACTGTGCTTTCTGGATTGTTGACCTGAGCTGCATCTGGGCCCCCAAAGCCACAGCTGGGGGTGCTGAGGAGTACTGCATCAGAATTCAGGGAGCAGAAGCTTGGGGTGGCCCTGGGCAGTGAATCCCAAGATCCCATGGGTGCCCTGGGATCCTCCTTTGAAACTGTTCTTTCCTCAAGGTCCTAGCACTCTGGGCCTGTGATAAGAGTGTCAGCCTCAAAGATCTCTGCAGGGCCTTTGGGGTCATTCTCTCATTGTCTTGATGACTAGCATCTGGTTTCCTTCTGTTCATGCTAATTTCCTTAGCAATATTTTGTTTGGTCACACCTTGATGTTCTTGCTCAAACACACTTTTTCATTTTTAACAACATAGCTAGGCTGAGAATTTTTCTTATCTTTAACCAGGCTTCAGTGCAGTGGCACAATCTTGGTTCAACTACAGCCTTGACCTCCTAGTCTTGAGTAATCCTCCCACGGCAGCCTCCCAAGTAGCCAGGACTACAGGTATGCACCACCATGCCCAGCTAATTTTGTTTATTTTCTGTAGAGATGAGGTTATTATGTTGCCTAAACTGATCTCAAACTCCTGGGCTTGAGTGATCCCTCTGCCTTGGTCTCAATGTGCTGGGATTTTAGACATGAGCCATTGCACCTAACCCTGTGCTCCCCTTTTGACGTAAATTCTACGTTTATTCATTTTTCTTTCTTAATTTTATTATAAACAGTCAAGAGAAGCTATGCAGCACCCCAGAACACTTTGGTTAGAGATTTCTTCTCTTGAATATCCTAGTTCATCACTCTTAAGTTCTGATTTTCACAGATATGGACATGAACATAATTCAGCCAAGTTCTTTTCTAGTTTGCAGCAAAGATGGCCTTTCCTCCAATTTGCAGTAAGATATTCCTTATTTTCATGTAAGATCTCATTAGAATGGGCTTTACTGTTCGTATCTCTACCAGCATTCTGATTACAACCACTTAGATAATCTCTAAGAAGACTGAGGCTCTCTCTCTATAGCTTTCCTCTTCTTCTGAGCCCTAACCAGAATTGCCTTTAATGCGCCGTTCATGGCTGTTTCTAGTATGCGGTTCAAAATTGATCCAGTCTCTACCCGTTACCCAGATCCAAAACTGCTTCCATATTTTTAGTGAGGTTTTGTTTCCAAAAAAAGAGAAACGAAATATGGAGCATCTTTACATGTGTTTAGACCTTCACTAATTTCTTTAACCAGTGTTTTATAGTTTTCAGAGTACAAATCTTACATTTCTATGGCAAACTCATATCTGAGTATTTTATTCTTCTTGATGTATTTTATTCTTATCATCAATTAAATTGTTTTCTTAATTGCCTTTCAGGTTGTTCATTGCTAGTGTATCCAAATAGAATATTTTTGTATGTTGATCTCATATGCTGCAATTTTGCTGAATTTATTACTTATAATACTGTTTTAAAATAATTTTTAGGATTTTCAATATATAAAATCATTTCATCTGCAAATAGGGATCATTTACTTCTTCCTTTCCAGTCTAGATGCCTTTTATTTATTTTTTCTCACCTAATTGCACTGGCTATAATCCAGTATAGTGTTGAATAGAAGTGGCAAAAGTGGGCATCTTTGTCTTGTTCCTAATACTAGGGGACAACTTTCAGTTTTTCACTATTATTATTCATTTTTGAGTGAAATCTTCCTAAGTTCTATGAGCTTTTCTAGGAAATTACTGAACCTTGGAGGAGGTCATGGGAACTCCTGATTTGTAGCTAGCAGTCAGAAATACAGATGGAGTGTGGAACTTGCAATTGGTGTCTGATGTGGGAGAAGTCTTGTGGGACTGAGCCCTTTAACCTGTGAGATCTGATGCTAACTCAGTGGGTGTCTGCAGAGAATTAAAGAATTGCTTGGTGTAGAAAAACCATACACATACTTATCCGCATTTGGTAGGAGGAGATAAATAGTTTTTTCTTACAAGTCCATAACCCGCTCTCCCTTTGTCTCCTGTTGCAAAGATTGACAAACTCTCTTTTGCTGTCCTGGAGATGGAAGGCAAATAATGGGTCCATTGTTCCACAGGTTCCCCCTTTTTCAAAGTATTTCAGCATACTTAGAACACTTGGGACTTATGCAATTGAATGATTAACGGACAAGTGTTTTAAAATCTAGTGTCTTTAGCCTAGTATTACAAAGATTTTCATTTATGTAAGATAAATTAATCCTTCAATCATATGAAGAATAATGCCCCATACGAAGAATAATTCCATTAAGATCTTAAATCACTTCATTGAAAATTAATATGTTATCAATAAACAGAGGTTCCTAACTTTTATAGAATGGGAAATGGCTATGGTCTAGTATAGTTACCATTTAGCAGAGGTCTAGGTACTTAAGGAACAGTTCTTGATCTCTGAAGAATTAGAAAAAACATGTAAAAAGTTCACAGAAATTCTCAAGTTTGCCTTATTAGACTGACTTTATAAAAACAGCAATCTAATGCTGGTCAGAAGGTCACCATTTCTCTCTTCAGAGCCTCAGTTTTCTTTTGTGCCTGTGTGCATGTGTGTGTATGTGTGTAAGTATTTTTGGTAGAGATGGGATCACACTACATTCCCCAGGCTGGTTCCGAACTCCTGGACTCAAGCTATCCTCCAGCCTTGGTCTCCCAAACTTCTGAAATTATAGGCATGAGCCTCAGTTTTAACCCACACAGCTAAAGCTGGAAATGTATTGATGACTAAACATGATAGGCCATGCCAGAAATTACTATGGAAATATGCTTAAAATATGGTCCCTATGCAGACAGAAAAACATTCCAGGAGAAGAGAGTAGTGCAGCCAAGTATTCTGTGTGGACCATGCTCAGGATATTTGGGAATTGGGATATTACTGATCTTTGCAAGTGTAATTTTAGGGCACTGGTGGGACCTTGAGGAATATTATGGAGGGATAAATGTGAGGGATGATGGAGATTAAAAGTGTTTGAAAAATCTGGATTAAATATTAAGAGAGACAGGGTGCAGATGGGTAGGGCACAGGATTTTTTTTTTTTTTTTAATTTTTTTGAGACGGAATCTTGCTCTCTCAACCAGTGCAGTGGCACGATCTCGGGCTCACTGCAACCTCAGCCTCCTGGGTTCCAGTGATTGTCCCTGCCTCAGCCTCCCAAGTAGCTGGGATCACAGGCACCTGCCACCATGCCTGGCTAATTTTTGTATTTTTAGTAGAGATGGGGTTTTGCCATGTTGCCCAGGCTGGTCTCAAACTCCTGACCTCAGGTGATTCGCCTGCCTTGGCCTCCCAAAGTGCTGGGATTACAGGCATGAGCCACCATGCCTGGCCCAGGGATATTTCTGAGATATTTCTGAGATAACTTGTTTACAAGCTGAAGAGATAAATTAGTGGTCAAGGAAAGTTGACAATTTGAGAGTAAGGGAACAACTGATGGAATAACAATTGTATTAAATCTTGGAAAGGTTGCAAAAATACACTAGTGCCTAAATTTAGGAAATTATCTTTATTGAGGAAGGACACTTCTTCCTCCAAGACTGAGGGGGAAGTTCAGGTATGAACATACGACAAGAAAGCTGTGAAATAATTGTATCTTTTGAGGGGGAGGACTCTCATACTCCCTTTTCTTTGTTTCTTTTCTTCCTCTATTCCAGTTTTTATTTTGTCCACTGTTTCATTTAATTTTTCTTGCAGAGTGTACTGGTAACTGAAGATAATCCAGGAAATATTTTTTTTCCTTCTGCCTATAAGTCTAACAATTTTAGAATGTCTACGACTTGTCATTTTCTCTATTTTTCCAGGAGAGCTTTCATAAAGGGGAAAGAGGGAGTAGATCTATTTCACTGGCACCTCACTTTTCTCATTGAGGGTGGAGGGGATGATGTTGTGTGCTGGCAGTAAGGATAGGGACTTGGTGATTGGAGAAGATTTGGAATAAGTGATGAGGAAGATGGGAAAGAAAATTGGCCAAAGCCAGATAAAAGGACTGAGGAACAGCCCTAGAGTGTTGGGAGTCTAACTTGGAGTTTCACAAATCTGCCCCGTTGTGCAGCTTTCTTTAGCCAGTTGGATATAAAGTCTATGTTGCTGGCATTCCAGTGGCTTAATGAGTAACATGCTCAAAGTAAAAAAATAATTACAATAATAAGGCAAAGGAAGGCCAAAATACTACCTTCATTATAGATAAAACTGATAATTGGAGATGTGGCTTATATAATCAAGTGGACTTTCAAATACTGATCTCTAGAATTACTCACCTGTCAGCCATGGGCATCGCTGGGGCACCTCAGGGCCCCCACTCCCCACCGGAGGTGGCCCCTGTAACAGGGAGGGGGTGGGGAGTAGGGGTCACATACACCCAAGAGAAAGATGCCCCCAGATCATGAGAGTCTTCTCCCCAGGATCATAAAGATAGAATGGAATAATCAGTGTGCAGTCACTGATCCTTCGTGCACACTTGAAGTAACGCCTCCTCTCCTGTTTTAGAAGTACGTGGTATTAAGTGCTCCATTCTATTAAAACACAGAGAAAATTAAAGTGCATCCTTTTAAGCCAATACACATTCCCCATGAAGGATGCCTTTGAAAATATGGATGACAAATTGTTCCAGGCACCTGTTTTTTTGACCAAGGCTAAGCTGATCACAGATGCCTCTTTGGGCTCCGGGGTGACTCACCACTCAATTCTGCCATAGAACTACCCTTACAGGCTTTCTAGCATTGGAGGCTACCCAGCAATGAATCAATGGGCTGAGATGCCTTATTGTCAACAGAAGTGTTCAAGCACCAGATGAACAACCCACTGTTTTAGATATTACAGAGGAAATTCCTACGAGAATAAGACCTTTAGAACCATAACCACCAAGGAATTTTAAAATCCAAACCCCCTATGGTTTAAAGGAACTATAGTTTTTCTGAATCGAAGCATAAAGCTCATGTCATAACCTCTCACCATGATGTATTCTGCTAATGCTTTCATGAACTGTCCATGAAGCAAAATGATAAAAAGTCTGTGTATGGATTTTCTGGTTAATCTAGCATATACAATCTAGTTACTGTGAGCAGTCAGATGGAGAAAAATGATTATGATGAAAAGACCCCAGGGAAAGGATCTTTCTGCTTGCATAGATGAATGTCAAAATTAAATTACTTCCACTGGGAAAAGCATATCAGATTCAAGAAGGAAGGAGCCACACACTAAGAAATGGAGACTAGCCCCAGCATAATGTTTCTTCAATTTTTTAAAAACTGGAATCCAAAATACACTTAACAACATGATGACACACACACACACACACACACACACACACACACACACACACACACACAGTTCTAACTATAACAAAAATTTCACAAAACAACACTTACCCTTACTGTGGGCAATACATTCTTATATCTCTCATACTGTATTTAGTTTTTCAATAATTAATTCTGTTATTGAAGCATAGGAAATAGGCAGAAAAGTACATAAGTGTAGATTTAGATAAAATTTCACACAGTAAACACATCTGTGTAACCTATATTTCATTCTGCTTTTTATTTTTTATTGTAAAATATTTATAACATAAAAAGAACCATGTTAATTTTTAAGTGTATGGTTCTGTGCATTAATTACATTCACACTGCTGTGCAACCATCACCAATATCCATCTCCAGAACAGTTTTTATTTTCTGAATCCAAAACTCCATACCTAGTAAGCAGTAACTCCCTATTTCCCCTCCTTTGTCACTGGTAACCTCCATTCTACTTCCTGAGTCTGAACTTAACTACTCTAGGTACCCCATATAAGTGGAATCATATTTGTCCTTTAGTGACTGGCTTCTTTCACTTAGCATAATGTCTTTAAGGTTCTCCATGTTACAGCATGTGTCCAAATTTCCTTCCTTTTGAAGGCTGAGTAATATTTCATTGCATATATAATATACATATATATAGATACACACACACACGTACACACACACACACATGCACACACACACACACACACATAACATTTTGTTTATCCTTTCATTCATCGATGGACACTATGTTGCTTCCACTTTCTGGCTATTGTGAATAACGCTGCTATGACCATGAGTGTACAAATATCATTTAAGAAAATACTAGTTGCAACACATTAAATTGCTTTTCTTGATGTTGACAACTCTGGTGTACTAGTTCAAAAATGGAAATCAAACGTATTCTGTCTTTTGAGCCTGATTAAGCTAACCAGGCTACTTTCAGACTCCTCATTTTCCTGATTTCTTGAACTGAGAAGAGCCTTAGTGTGCGCCAGAAGGGATGATGTAGGAGTGGATTTCCTTCCCTTTCACTTTGGAAGCTGCCCAACAATGAAACTTGGGGGGTGACCCCCTCATGTGGGGGACCCCTTCACCTAGCCGCCCTCTGACACACAGTCAGTCTTCCATTGTCTCTTTGTGAAAGTGAGATAATTTAGTGAGTCAGCCGAGTTTTCGGTGTGGTCAGGGTTGAGGTGTGGATCCTAAACTCCCTGCTAAACACAAGATGAGCTGAATTGGACTTGCTCAGAAAATTTCTGACAGGCCATAGGCTACTCTAAAAGGTATTCACCTGCTGTGGCTAACATAGTTTATCCTTTCAAAGTAAGTTTTGTGAAGAGAAACTACTTCCCTGAGGCGTGGGTTTTCTATTGCTGCATAATACAGCACCTCAAAATGTAGTAGCTTTCAACAACAGCAGGCCTCTGGGTTGATGATTGGGGTGGGCTTGTCTTCGAGTTCCTGCTCTCTGGCCTGGGGTCTCTTGCATGTCATCTACTGGCTCCAATGGGGCTGGATGGTTCATGACTGCATAGCCTTCTCATCTGTGTTGGCTGCTGGCTGTGCCTCTTTGGCTCTCTCATCCTCATGGAGGCACCCAGGCTTCCCATGGAGGACCGAGGGTTCAGAAGAAGACAGAGGGAGCCGCAAGGCCTTTCAAGGCTCCAGCATGGAAGTCCCATGATATCACTTTCTCTACATTCTATTAGCCAAAGCCAGTCACTAGCCAGCCCAGATTCCAGGAGTTTGGAAGTCAACTTGACCTTTGAATAATGGATACAAATATATATGAGAGAGAAGATATAAGACCTGATGTTTGATAGATCAGTAGGGTGACTATAGTTAACATTAATTGATTCTATATTTCCAAATAGCTAGAAGAGAATAATTTGAATGTTCTTAGCATAAAGAAAAGGTAAACATTTAGTGTGATGGATATTGGCTGGGAGCAATGGCTCACATCCATAATCCTAGCACTCTCGGAGGCTGAGGCGGGTGGATTGCTTGAACCTAGGAGTTTGAGACCAGCCTGAGCAACATGGCAAAACCCTTTCTCTACAAGAAATACAAAAAATTAGCCGAGTATGGTGGCGCAAGCCTGTGGTCCCAGTTACTGGGGAGGCTGAAGTGGGAGGATCGCTTGAGCCTGAGTGGGCCAGGCTGCAGTGAGCCATAAGCATGCCACCACACTCCAGCCGGGCGGCAGAGAGATCCTGTTTCAAATTTTTAAAAAATGGTGATGTATATCCCAATTACCTGATTCGATGTATGAATGTATCAAATTGCCACATGTACTCCGAAAATATGTACATCTAACATGTGTCAATAAAAATACATACATAAATAAATAAATGACCTCTTGATGACAGAAGCAGCAAAGTCACAGTGAACCGGCACCCACACAGAGGTAGGAGGAATTACTGTAGCCATCTTTGCCAAAGTCTACCACTCCCCACCGCGATCTACCAACAATCTATAACACCCTATTATTGTTTCCTTTTTCTTTCCTGCAAATTAGCTCATGCAAATCTTGTTTCTTAAAGAGTAGGGTTTTGACCCAACATCCTTACTTCTGATAATTTACTTACAGGTCTACTTGCACAACACAAATGATATATGTACAAGATTACCCACTGTAGCACTCTTTGTAATTAAAAACAACCCAAGTATCCATTAATAGAGGACTGCTTAAATAAATTACGGTATACCAACAGGAGAGGACACTGTACAGGTATAAAAGAAAAAAAGAAGTCCTTATGTATTGACACAAAAACCCTAGGACATATTGTTCACTGGCAAAAATCAAAGTGCTGAGCAATATCCACTGTATCCCAAAAGTCTTAGTGCAGTCCAAAATTTTTATAATGTTAGAAGTACTATAAACATAGAAGAAAGATGATTCGAAAACTTAATTGTATACATTTCTTTCTTTTTTAGATTAATCGTGCCATTTTATTATTATTATTTTATTTATTTATTTTGAGACAGAGTCTCCTTCTGTCGCCCAGGCTGGAGTGCACTGGGGCAATCTTGACTCACTGCAACCTCCCCCTCCCAGGTTCAAGTGATTCTCCTGCTTCAGCCTCCTGAGTAGCTAGGGTTACAGGCATGAGCCACCATGCCTGGCTAACTTTTGTATTTTTAGTAGAGACAGAGTTTTGCCATGTTGACAAGGTTGGTCTTGAACTCCTGACATCAAGTGATCTGCCTGCCTTGGCCTCCCAAAGTGCTGGGATTATAGGTGTGAGCCACCGCATCCAGCCCATATTATTTTTAATTATGTACAAAGGTCTAACACGCCACCCAGAGACCATTTCACCCACTGCTCTGCTTGGCCACCAGTCTCTGTCTGTCTCTTCAGCAATGGTAAGACGGATACCCTTTCCTCAGGGAAGAGAAATTGATGGTGTCTTGCTGTTGCTGTTGGCATCTTTCACATGAAGCATGTCAAAAGAACCAGAGTGCCTCTCTCTTTTGGTGATCACACCAATTCTTCCCAGGTTAGCACCTCCAGCCATGATACACAGGTTACCAGTGTCAAACCTGATGAAACCAGTCATCTTGCCATTCTCCAAATCAATCTGAATGGTATCCTTCACCATGATGAGGGTATCAGGGTAGCAGATGGTGTGAACATCATGAGTCACCAGATGAGGGATTCCTTTTGTGTCCACAAAGATTTTTCTCACTTTGCACAACTTGTAACTTGGCCTCCTCCGGTGCAATATGATGAAAGCAAAGGGAACCTTGGTGTCACAGATTAGATGGAAATTCTCTCCTGTCTTGTCAGTGTTCATGACACCCATGAATCCAGCAGGGCAGATTACATTAGCTCGGACCTTGCCATTGATCTTAATGAACCTCTGCATGCAAATATCCTTTATTTCATTTCCTGTTGAACATACGTAAGTCTGTTCCTTAGGAAAATGATGAGGGAGAGACACTCTCTCAGCTTGTGGAGATGTGTGGATTGATGAGGAGCAAACACATGGGTCAATTTATCCAGTATCTAATGCTACGGAGCTGCTGCTTGCTTCAGATACTTCTTGGAACCACCACAAACCATGACTGTATTAGACATAGAGAGAGTTTTTTTTTTTTTTGGAGACAGGGCCTCACTCTGTTGCTCAGGCTGGAGTACAGTAGTGCAATCACAGCTCACTGCAGCCTCAACCTCCTGGGCTCAAGGGATCCTCCCACCTCAGTATTTGAAGTACCACAGGCATGTACTACCACCCTTGGCTAATTTTCTTCTTTTTTGGGATAGAGACAGGGTTTTGTCATGTTGCTAGGCTGGCCTCAAACTCCTGAGCTCAAACAATTTACCTACCCCAGTCTCCCAGAGTGCTGGGATTACAGACATGAGTAAACATGCTCAGCCTTGTATACATTTCTTATTCATTTATATAGTCTTGTGAATTTGGAATAATAAATTTTACACTTAATTTGTTGTTTCACTATTGTTTTCTATCTTTGATCAGAGATACTGAAACAAAAAATAAAATGTACTGTTTAAAACTCACAAAACTAAATAAATGTAAAAGAGATTTATATAATAAAACTTCCAAGTGATGTTCTCTGTAGCATTTATAATTCTGAAGTTATTAATGCCCAAAATTGCACCAAGACTTTTGGGTTACCCTATACAGGGTATGCTAACTTTCATTTAAGATAAAAGTGGATCCCCTATCTTTGCTATTGTGAACAGTGGAAATGTGGTACATACATACCATGGAGTACTATGCAGCTATGAAAAGGAAAGAGATTATGTCTTTTGTGGGAACATGGATGGAGCTGGAAGCCATTATCCTTAGCAAACTAATGCAGAAACAGAAAACCAAATACCATATGTTCTCATGTACAAGGATCAGAAAAAATAACTAATGGGCATTAGGCCTAGTACCTGGGTGATGAAATGATCTGTACAACAAACCCCCATATCATGAGTCTTCCTGTATAACAAACCAGCACATGTATCCCCGAACCTAAAATAAAAGTTAAGAAAAGAAGAAAAGCGTAGAAATAGTTGTGTTCATTTCCTGTGGTTTCTGTAACAAACAGCTACTAACTTAGTGGTTTAAAATAACACAAATTTATTCACTGCTAGTTCTGGAAGTCAGAAGTCTAAGGATCACTGCCCATGGAGGCTCTAGGAAATAATCCATTTCCTTGCCTTGTTAGCTTCTAGAGGCTGCCTGCATTCCTTGTTTTGTAGCCCCTTCCTCCATTTTCAAAGCTGACAGTGTAGCATCTTACAAGCTCTCTTTTTTCAGAGGTTGACCCTACTGCTTCCTTCTTAGAAGGTCCTCTGTGGTTACATTGGGCCCACTGGAGTAATCCAGAATAATTTCCAATCTCAAGATCCTCAATTCAATCACATTTGCAAACTAACTCCCTTTTCCACGTAAAATAACAAATTAATAGGTTGTGGGGATTAGCACATGGACATTTTTGGGAGGCCTTATTCTGACAACCACATAAGTATATTAATTTTTGTTTATATTTACATAATGATACACTGGAAGGATATATTAAAAAATAGTAAAAGTGGTTATGGGGGCAGAGAGGAATGAGAACAGAATGGAAATGAGAATTCTTAATGTATATCATTTTATGAGGATTTGATATCTGAATGCATAAGTGACTTATCTATTCAAAAATAAAATCAACAATAAGTATTTAAAAGGTAGGCCTGCTTAGTTTTGGTATCTCTAGCTAACTAGGGACACTTAGATTTTTATAAATTCATGTGTCATAAACATAACACTAAAATGGCTGAATTGATCCCATAGATTTGGAACCACATGAGTTTACTTACATGTAGTGAACTATAAATTCTCCGCACAGCAACTTCTGGAATCTGTTTTCAGTTCCTTCTCACTGAAGGAAATGTGAAGTCAGTGTGACTAACCAGTGGCTCTGGTTCACCCTGGGACATCTCAGTATGGCTCAGACTGTCCAGCTCTTCCTGTGGGCACTGTGTTTCCTGCCTTCAAGATTTTAGGAAAAGCTGCAGCGAGGTCGTGGTCTCTGCTGCGCACTCACCTAGGCTGGAGCAATTTGCATTTTCAGCCTCTCCCTGTCCAATGAACTGCACTGGGCCAGGTTTCAGGAATTGTGGGCCCACCCCACTGAGATGGGGGGAGGGAGAATAGGTCCTTGTGTCCTTAAAGCACTTCGGTCCCTGAGACTGCTGCTTGGTGTTTGTGTGTGAGCCAGCTCTGACTCACCAAACCGAGAAGAAAAAACTTCCACCGAGGACTATTTGCCAAGGAAATGTGCTCAGGCCCACGCGGTAGTGAGTCCAGCAGTTAGGAGGGTCCCTGAGAGGAAGCAGTTGGGGAAACAGAGCGCCAACTCAACCGTGCAGCGCCTCTGTGCTGGCAACCTGCGATGGGCGGTTTCTCTGCCTTCGTGGCCACTTCCTAACAGAGTCATACTTGGCAAGTGGCCTGCGAGCTCTCACATGCATGTGGTGGGCGCCCCAGGGACTGTCCTCCTCCCCGCCACGTCCTTTGGCAGGAGCCTGGTTTGTGTTTATTTTTGGTTGTGCCAGAGGGAAACTGCACTTTGAGGAAGAAAAGCAACTGCTGGTTGTTTAGGAGGAGCAGTCTAATCCCAGACGGCCTTGTCTTCTGCAGAAAACAGGCGGGGCGCAAATCAACCCAGGCGCAGCGAAGGGGCCACGGTCCCGCTGAGTCACAACCTGCTCAGCGCTCAGCGTGACTCAGGGCTGGCCGCCTCCCTGACGCTCTGTGAGTGATCCCAGCCGGAAGAGGCGGCATACCTTACGTCCACGAATCCTCCAGACTAATTTCCTTCCTCTGGAGGTTCAGGTGCCTCTGTGGGGCTTGGGTTGGGGGGATCAGACACCCCGCTGCGCGCACCTCCCAGAGAGCAGCCATGCGCCAGGGCCCTGGGCCACAAGGCCTGGCTGAGGGGCTGGGTCTGCCCGGCCCCGCCTCTGCCACAGACTGTGCCCTCAGACCTTGCCAGCCTCTTTCCAACACATGCGTTAGTCTCAATGGCAAGTCCGGTAAGACCGCCTGGAGGGATTATAACAATAGAAGTGTAAGACAAAGTAGCAAATATAAGAAGCCGTGTGTGCTCCTTTCTGCCTGCAGCGGAATTTCACAAAGCCCCAGCCCTGTGACAACTTGCAGGTCTGGGGAAAGATGCTTTGAGGACAAAACAGTCTAGAGTACACTACCCCCGACTCTCTTGCCTGAGTCATTATATTCCTTAAAAGATAAATGAGGCCAGGAGCCGTGGCTCACGCCTGTAATCCCAGCATTTTGGGACTCTGAGGTGGAATGATCATGAGCCCAGGAGTTTGAGACCAACCAGCCTGGGTGACAAAGTGAGACACCCTCCTTCCAATCTCTATGAAAAAAACTAGACGACTGTAGTGGCCCCCACCTGTGGTTCCAGCTACTCAGGAGGCTGAGGCAAGAGGATTACTTGAGCCCAGGAGGCTGAGGCTGTAGTGAGATATGTTTGTGCCACTGCACTTCAGCCTGGGCAACAGAGCGAGACTCTGTCTCAAGGGGAAAAATAAAGTCGGGGCGCGGTGGCTCACGCCTGTAATCCCAGCACTTTGGGAGGCCTAGTGGGTGGATCACGAGGTCAGGAGTTCAAGACCAGCCTGGCCAACATAGTGAAACCCTGTCTGTACTAAAACTACAAAAAAAAAAAAATTAGCCGGGTGCAGTAACAGAATACTGTAATCCCAGCTACTTGGGAGGCTGAGGCAGGATAATCACTTGAACCTGGCAGCAGAGGTTGCAGTGAGACAAGATTGTGCCACTGCCCTCCAGCCTGGGCGACAGAGTGAGACTCCATCAGTAGATTAAAAAAAAAAAAAAAAAAGCAATGACTCTAGTCCTTGCTTTTTCCTACACATAAGATCAGGTTTGGCAAGTTAGTGATTATGCCTATGTCATCTATGATCAGATGCACTTTACACCCAATGTAACTTCTGAGCAAGTTTGATGTGATTTTGCAGATACTAAACCCCCACACCTGTTTATGAGCAGTGAGCTGAAACACTGCCAGAGTAGTCTCATGGAACCTCTCTAAAGATATGCTTCTGTAGACCTCAGTGAGACTTCTGAATAAAACTAACTTTAATCCTTTAAAAGCTTCATCTTTTTTTCTTCAGTCAACAGAAGTGATCAACTCCTGGAGGCCCAAAACAATTACATTAAATTATAATTTTTACCAATCACGCTCCCTTCTCCCCTCCTAAAGAGACCTGATCCTCTGTGGGGTTACACACCAGGCCCCTCTTGGAGGTGGGTGGGAAGGGGTCATTCTAATGAAAAATGTGTATGACAAAGGGAGAGCTGGAGCCCCAGAGGGGTGAGGAAAGTTAAAAGGCGAACAGCTCTGGTTTAGTGTGAGAAAGGATGAGAAGGGAGGATTTTGAGGCACTGAAGGCACCAGGGGGAAATTTGAGCAGCTATACTGGAGGGTGAGGCTTTGGGGAAAAGTAAGATCAAAATAAGATTAGGAAAGTTTTCCATGTGGTTGCTGGGGCAAATTCCTCTCTCTGAGTAGCTCAAAAACACTTCCAATTGCTTGGAATCTGGTTTGTGTTATTTATTTATTTTTATATTTTTTAAAATTTAGAGATGGGATCTCACTATGTTGTACAGGCTGGTCTCAAACTCCTGGGCTCAAGCAATCTTCCTGCCTTGGCCTCCCTAAGTGTTGATATGACAGGCATGAGCCACCGTGCTCAGCCTGTTATTTATTTATGTATTTCGAGATGGGGGTCTTCATCTGTCACCCAGGCTGGAGTGCAGTGGTGCGATACAGCTCACTGCAGCCTCAAACTCCTGCCCTTAAGTAATCCTTCCACCTTGGCCTCCCAAAGTGCTGGGATTACAGGCATGAGCCACCATGCTGGTCAAATCTGGTTCGTGTTTATATGCACATCTGTAACACACAGACTGGCCCAGGGAGGCCATCAGCCCAGTGGGGTGTGTGGTGACCCAGGCTCCCCAGCCCACAGCACTAATATACTGGGTTGGCAGGAGGTGAACATTCCCAGAGCATCAAGGTGAGGGGCGAGGGCTGTGAGTTGGCGAAGGAGGGAACACAGATAAGAAGTGGTGTGAGACAAAGCTGGCGACTGCCTCACAAGGATGTGAGCCTCTGGAGAGGCTGCATGGAGGCATTGCTCTTGGAATGGCCCAAGAAGTGATGGGAAGCTTGAGTGAGCCATTTATCTGTCAGCTCCTCCCATCTCCCAACTCTCACTGGTCCACGTTCCCTCTTTGGAGCATTACCTCCCCTATGTTTCTGAGTGTGTTACTCTGCGTTGCTCTGGGCAGCCCCCTAGGGCAGTCAGAGCCTGTCGGGGTCTGCTTGACTCCTACCCGGGTGCTGGGGCTGTGGTCATAGTGGACATAATAGTGGTCATGTTCCTCTGCCAGGGGAGGCTGAATTTTGGGCGGTGGTTTGACCACTGTACTTTTATGCTAATGGGCAAAGGCATATCTTCCTTAGGAAATTGTCAATGTGCCAGACTCTGTTTTCTAAATAAGTAAATAAATAAAACTTTAGTTGCTTTTATGACAGAAATAATGTGAAAATCATGTAGGCAATTCTTAGTCAATGAAAGAAAGAAGAGACTCGTAAGATTACAGTGGAAGAACTCCGCCGGTGATCCTGTCCATCAGTTTTCTAGGTTGGACAGCTGGGAGGGGAAATGAATTTCCTGGAAGTGTTATAGAGACAGAGGCAATAGACAGAGACAGGACAGGAAGCTTAATGAAGGTCTAAAAAAACCAAAATAGGACAAGCCGGGCGTGGTGGCTCACACCTGTAATCCCAGCACTTTGGGAGGCTGAGGCAGGCGGATCATGAGGTCAGGAGTTTGAGACCAGCCTGATCAACATGGTGAAACCCGGTCTCTACTAAAAATATGAAAATTAGGTTGGTGTGGTGGTGCATGCCTGTAATCCCAGATACTCAGGAGGCTGAGGCAGAAGAATTGCTTAAACCCAGGAGGCAGAGGTTGCAGTGAGCCAAGATTGTGCCACTGCATTCCAGCCTGGGCGACAGAGTGAGACTCTGCCTCAAAAACAAAAAACAAAACAAAACAAAAAAACCCAGGACAGAATGACACAGCATGTAAAAAAAGGAACTGATATGCCAACTGTGAATCCAGTCTTTCTCCTGAACCAATAATTGGTGCTTTTGCCTCCGTGCCCTATCCCCTGACTGCCATCCCCTATGATCTGTGAACCTGGTCCTGTCCCACCTCTGCTTTGATCCCTTCTGTCTGCCATAGCCTTCAGGATAAGGCTGGACAAAATTCAGACTCCCTAGAATGGCATACAAGGTCTTTTATAATCTGACCATTCTCTACTTCTCCATCCCATCTCTTGCTCCCCCACCATGGCCTTCTTCATTCTCTCCATCTGGCATGTGTCATTTCCTCCAACATGCAATGTTTCTTGCCCCTGTGTCTTCACAGATGCAATGGTTTGGGTGACCCCCCTGTGGAAGCTCCAATGCCCACTCCCACCACAGCCCTGCCTCCCTGGCTGTACGTGTGTGTTTATGTGTTTGTCACACTCTTTGGGAGTTCCTCACAGGTAGCTGACTCTCCTCAGGCCTCCATAGCGCAATGGTTTTCAATCTGTGCTCCCTGGAGCTGAGAGAGGGGTTTTCTCTCCCACTATCCTCCCCCACCATCACCCTCACTTCACTTCAGTGGGCTCTACCTTTCATTTGTATATTGAAATTCAGTGTAATATTTCATTTTTTAAAAAGAGTTCCCTGATTCAAAAGTACAAATCTAAAAATCATTTGTCTGGCTCCTAGCAGACACTCAGTAAACATCTGTCCCCTGTGAGGTTGTCTTAGGTCAGTGTGGATAGAACACAGGGCATCCTTGAGTGGTTTGTGGAGGGCACATCTACGAGATGAGGCAGGGTTGTCCACTTCTCTTCACTTCGAACCATGCCGAGTTTACAAGGAGTGCAGAGGAATTTTATTTCTGGGGACTCTTCTTTTTTAAATGTGTTATGAATTTCCTTCTTCCTTAATGAATATCCTTTGGCTCAAAGTTGAGGACAAATATCAGAAGGCAACTCTTCAGCACGAATAGAGAAAGAGTAGACATAAAAATACCATAATGGAGGAATCTCACTGTGTTCCCAGGAGCTCTGGAAGTCCATGGTAGCTCCACCCCTCTCCCTCCCCACCGAATGAGGCGTTTTTGGAATCAGTTAGGTGAGCATTAGCTCTCAGATGAATTCTTGGATCTGCAATTATTCCTGGGTCCACAAGAAAAAAGAAACAAAGTTGTTGAAATAAAATAGACTCTTAATGGATCCATAACTGTTAATAGCCAAGGTGACTCTGCGATTCTTCCATGCCAGAGACCTGTTCCATCAAGCCCATGTTGAATGCAAGAAGAAAGACAGTATTAACTTTGAAACCCTGGGACACTAAACCACCTCTATTTATAAGTTAAAAAATTTGCTTCTCTCTTTCTTATGCCAAAAAGAATTTAAGGTGGTTTAATGAGATCCAAGAGTATAGAAAGGAGGAATAAATTGAAGTGGAAGAGAAAAGGAAAAGGAAAACAAGAATGAGCATATGAAATGAAGCTTGCAGTTAATTAAAAAATGTGCACAGATATACCATAATGTTGATGCTTCATTTTTCTTTTTCTGCTAGAAGAGAGAAACCTGATAAATTTGCTCAGGGACAGATGCTCAGGGGAAAGGAAAGAGCTCTGCCCTGCACTTGTACAGAAAGGAAATAGCAGAGGAATGACCAATGGAGAGGATGTCAGCAAGACAGGAAGGGGCAGAAGGCGACAGAACATGAGCACCAGGGACATGGAAATTTCCAGAAAGGGCTGCCAGCAGGGACAATTTCAGCCAATCCTAGTTGGCCTACTGTGGTAGTGGGATGACTTCCTGGAGCTGAGATATCAAAGGAAAAGACACCAAAATGGTCTTGTTTGACCTCAATACCACCCTATATTTTTATTTTACTCTATGGTTTATAGGATATTTCACACATATTCTTATTATAGACTTGATTTTTCACATTTAATTAGCCAACGCTACAAAATATTGTCAAGCCTGTTCTTTTTTTTTTTTTTTTTGGCTCAGTAGCCTCATTGTAGGCATGTATATTATTTGTAATAAGCTTCATGAATTATTGAAGGATGGGGGTGCAGTGTGGTCTCTTAGAAAAGGCGTTGTTTTGGAGTCAGAAGAAACAGGATTTAAAATTCAGCTCTTTGACTTGATAGATGAGTATGAGTGACTTTAATTTGTCTAGAAAATGAAGATGTAACCCACATACCTCATCAACGATATGCTTCATAAATGCTAGCTATTGCTGCAATTAGTTTATAATCCCTATTACTTCCTTTTAAAATTTTTATTTATTTATTTAGACATTGTTTCACTCTTGCTGCCCAGCTTGGAGTGCAGTGGTGCCATCTCGGGCTCATTGCAACCTCTGCCTCCCAGGTTCAAGGGATTCTCCTGCCTCAGCCTCTTGACTAGCTGGGATTACAGACGTGTACCACCACACCCACTATTTTTTTGTACTTTTTAAATAGAGATGGGGTTTCGTCATGTTGGGCAGGCTGGTCTCGAACTCCTGACCTCAGATGATCCACCCGCCTTGATCTTTCAAAGTGCTGGGATTACAGGTGTGAGCCACTGCCCCCTGCCCCCCTATTACTTGTTTTTAGGACCTAACGTTGGGGACCATTAGTCTATGTGCAGCCATGCCTCGATACCTATAGGGGACTGGTTCCAGGAGCTGCTGGTTTAATGCCTAAGTGACATAGCCGAATTTCTACCTTGTTCAAACTGCTTATCTTTAAGAAACAGGACACCTGCAATAAAAAGTTCCCTTTGTAACCAGACCAGCTGAGACCGGTTACAAAGGCTACCCAAGGTATCCAACCAGACAACTTCAGAAAGACCTCAGGCTTCATTATAATCTGATTTCCGTGCTAAATGACACTTCCATCAGTGTCATGACGGTTGCCAATCCTCATGACATTGACCAGAAGAAGCCATAAAAGGACAAAAAGGAAGGCAGGCCCTGGTTCCAAGAAGTGTACCACCCATTTCCAGAAAAGACAGGGATATTGCTCCCCTTGCCTTTAATGTCCAACTATCATTAAGGAAACCCTATACTTTAACCCCCTCATCCCTCACTAGTTGAGAAGTTGATTTGTGAGCCAAGCTCTCGCTTCTCAATTCCACGGCCATTCAATAAAGCCTGCAGCATTTGATACTTACTTCCGGTGTTGTGTATTGGTTTCACTGCACCAAACGGGGGAAAAACCCGTTTTGGGTGGTACCAGGTCTGTTGGTAACAAAACCCCGCCCCCCATGAATGTAAAAATCTGAGAATCTGAGAATGCTCAAGTTTCTGATATAAAGCAGTGTAGCATTGATATAGAATCTGTGCACTTCCTTCCATACACTTTAAATGATCTCTAGCTCACTTTTAATACCTAGCACGATGTAAAGGTCTTGTAAAGAGTTGTTGTACTTTATTGTTTAGGAAATAATGACAAGGACAGAAAATCTCCACATGTTCAGTACAGACACAACCAAGAAGGCTTTTTTAACACTTTTGGTCTGTGTTTGGTAGAATCCACAAATGAGGACCCCATGGACATGGAGGGCTGACTTTATTTCCTCCTGTAGAAATAAGCTACCTCTAACTCGTGAAGAGGAAATTATTTACTCCTAGTGATGCGGTTTCATTTGGTTCTTCTCAAGTTTTTTGACCATGACCTAGAATAGGAAATGCATTTACATTGCTATCCTGTATACACATACTCATCTATAACTGAAAAGAAAAAGTCCTGAAACAGCGTGTTTTTTGTTTACCCATTTTATTTAATGAAAAATGGCTGGTCAAGACTGACTAAATTAATTTCATGACCTACTAGTGGGTCTCAGTCTACAGCTCGAAAAACACCTGGTCTAAGTCAGGTGCAGTGGCATGTGCCTGTAATCCCAGCTGCTACTGGGAAGCTAAGGTGGGGGGATTGCTTGAACCCAGGAGTGTGAGGCTATAGTAAAGGAAAATCACTCCTGTGAATAGCCACTGCACTCTAGCCTGGGCAACATAGTGAGAACTCATCTCTGAAAATAATTAATAAATTAAACTGAAAACAAAAGGAAACAAGAAACCCACTGGTCTAAATAACCTTGTTCTATAAATATGAGTGGTGTATAGGTATAGTTCTACCACAACTTTCAGACAAAGATTTGGTGGGTTATTTCATTTTTAAAATCAAAGTAAATTAACTCCCAAGTACCCACTCTCTAGAGATTATTGAAATAAATATTGGTCAGCATGGTGGTTCTCTCCTCTCACCTTCTTGGGGTCCTGAAACAGTCACAGGGTCTCATGGAATATGGACTTGTGGGGACAGCCTTTAGTCTTTGGATCTGATTTCTCTTCTTTTTGAGAGACAGGGCCTCCCTCTGTTGCCCATGCTGGAGTGCAGTGGCATGGTCATAGCTCACTGCAGCCTTGAACTCCTGGGTTCAAACGATCCTCCCACCTCAGCCTCTTGAGCAGCTGGAACTCTGTGCCACCATGCCTGGCTAATTTTTAAATTCTTTTGTAAGGGCCGGGCGCGGTGGCTCAAGCCTGTAATCCCAGCACTTTGGGAGGCCGAGGCGGGTGGATCACGAGGTCAAGAGATCAAGACCATCCTGGTCAACATGGTGAAACCCCATCTCTACTAAAAATACAAAAAATTAGCTGGGCATGGTGGCGTGTGCCTGTAATCCCAGCGACTCAGGAGGCTGAGGCAGGAGAATTGCCTGAACCCAGGAGACGGAGGTTGCGGTGAGCCGAGATCGCGCCATTGCACTCCAGCCTGGGTAGCAAGAGCGAAACTCCGTCCCAAAAAAAAAAAAAAAAAAAAAAAAATTCTTTTGTAATGAGGGTGGGGTGGGGGTCTCACCATGTTGTCCAGGCTGGTCTTGAACTTCTGGCCTTAAGCAATCCTCCTGCCTCAGCTTCCCAAAGCTCTAGGATTACAGGTGTGTGTCTGGATAGATCTGGTTTCTTGTGGGTTTTAAGAGCTAGAGGACAGCACTACACCCATAACAAGCTGGCCCAGACAGGCTTGCTAAGGTGGGACCCGGACCCAGGACACAGCCCCCTAGGTGTAGAATGCAGGCCAGTCCCTGAAGTACTGCTCCCACATGGGGTCTGCAGGGCAGAGCTCCCTCCTTTCCTGGGATTCACTCTTTACTCCCTTCCAGAACTAGGAGAATTTTCTTCTAAGCTACTCTTATTTGCCAAGCAAGTGCGAGAGCGCTTCTCCCTCATCCAGGCCTGTGACTTACTGCTTCTTATCTCTGCCCTGCAGCCCTGGAAGCCCCAGTCTCCTGGGATCAAATCCTTATGTGCCTTGAATGCCATAGCCAGAGAATAGATGGTTCATGGGCCTATTGTTTCACCTGGATGTGCCATGGAAAGTACAGTCAGCACCCCTGGCTGTCTTCCATAATCAGAGTGGTGAAAAAGGGATCCCTGGTGGGGCACAGTGGCTCATGCCTGTAATCCTAGCACTTTGGGAGGCTCAGGTGAGCAGATCACTTAAGGTCAGGAATTTGAGACCAGCCTGGGCAACATGGTGAAATGAAATCCCATCTCTACTAAAAAAATTTTTTAAAAATTAGCTAGGCACGGTAGTGCATACCTGTAATCCCAGTTACTCTGGAGGCTGAGGCAGGAGAATTGCTTGAATCCGGGAGGTGAAGATTGCAGTGAGCCAAGATGATGCCATTGCACTCCAGCCTGGGTGGTAGAGTTAGACTCCGTCTCAATAAGAAAAGGATCACTGAATGGAGTCACATTCGACCCCACTGCAGAGAACATGCATTTTCCTCCATCCATGTGTTAGAATTAACTATGTTTAGTTTTGAACTCATGTGCTTGAGAAAAAGCAAGGTGTGAGCTTAAAGAGTAAGTAGATGTAGTGATTTCCCCTCCATCTCTGTATTTATACTTTCAAGAAAGTTGAAAATTAAAAAACTTTCATTCAACCCTTTCCTCTATTTTCCAGACCTCTCTTGCCCACTGCATATACCTGACTAATAGCCCCATTCTGGAGGTGTGCACGGCAGAGTGATGTTAGTACCATCTCCCCCAGAATTCACAAGGGGTTTTGGGATGCATGGACCAATTTACAAAATGTGTACTCATGTGAGAATTGGGAGCTTAGTAATTGGCCACAAGTTTGCCCTTGGCCTAAGCTACAAATACCCCAATATCAAGATAGACTTGGATGGTGAAAATGGTGACAATGAAGTGTTTAGCTTTCTATGCCTTCTGTACTTTATGTTTACAGTTTATAAAGTGGAAATTTTCTGTCCTAGTTCTTCTTTCCTTTTTTCTTTTTCTTTTCTTTTTTTTTTTTTTTTTGAGATATAATCTTGCTCTGTTGCCCAGGCTGGAGTGCAGTGGCACGATCTTGGCTCACTACAACCTCTGCCTCTTAGGTTCAAGTGATTCTCCTGCCTCAGTCTCCAGAATAGCCAGAATTACAGGCATGTGCTACCATGCCCGGCTAATTTTTGTATTTTTAATAGAAATGGGGTTTCACCATGTTGGCCAGGCTGGTCTTGAACTCCTGACCTCAAGTGATCCACCCTCCTTGGCCCAGAGTTTGGGATAATAGACATGAGCTTCTCTTTTCTTTATATGAATTCCATGATTGCAATCATTTGTGTCTTTATCTAAATTAATATACCTGGAAAATTCTACTAAAGTTATGTTCCTTTATGCTTTTATAATGATACCCTGTGTATATCTTTATTGATGTAATTATAATATGATTTTGTTAAATCTATCGATCAATGAGTGGGTATGTGCCAACTTAATTTCATAATCAAATTGCTTAAAATAAATAATAATAATATCTTATAAGCAGATAGAGGTAAAAGATACATTGCATACAGAATAACAAAGACAAGAATGACAACCAACTAATTTTTCATCAGTAAAACCTACAAGCCAGAGTTGGAGCACCATTTAGCTGGATTCTGTAAATGGAACTGGAGAGTAGAGAGAAATCATCGATTTACATTTATGTTGCTTACCGTGAATTTTTTTGCTATCATCTTATTCTGGGTATCTCATTTACTATGTTTCCCCCCAACCCCTCCCTGACTTTCGTTGACTTGATTGGGTTTTTCATTATTTTCCTTTACCTACCTGCATTAATCTGTTATCATGCTGCTAATAAAGACATTTTTATTCTTTATTCTTTATTCTTAATTACCCTGAGACTGGGTAATTTATAAAGGAAAGAGTTCCAATGGACTCACAGTTCCACATGGCTGAGGTTGGGGGGTGCCAATCATGGCAGAAGACCAAGAAAGAGTAAAGGGATGTCTTGCCTGGTGGCAGGCAAAGACAGCTTGTGCAGGAGAACTACCCTTTATAAAACTATCAGATCCAGTGAGACTTATTCTCTACCATGAGAACAGCACTGGAAAGACCCACCCCCATGATTCAGGTACCTCCCACTTGGTCCCTCCCATGACACATGGGAATTATGGGAGATACAGTTCAAGATGAGATTTGGATGAGGACGTAGCCAAACCATATCACTATCCCCATTATCGAATTAACAAATTATCTATTTGATGTTCTCAATTTTTAACACAGATATTTACTTAGATTTTAAGGTCACTTAATATTTCTGTCCTTCACCTTAACCGTATAAAGAGCTTAGAACTTTTCAAAATCAACCTTTTATCTCCTGTGTTATCATTTTCTGGTACTTTAATTCTTGTTTTTAACCCCCGATCCCCACCTCATTATTCAGTACTATTATTATTTACAGCAAATGCTCATTTAGATTTAGCAATGTATTTACCATATGCTTCTTGCATACCACTCAAAGTAATTCTTCCTGTAGTACATTTTAAATCTGTTGTTTCAGGGAAGTTTGAATAGTAAACTTGCTTGTCTGAAAACATTTTTATTTTGCTTTCAATCTTGAATGAGAGTGTAATTGGGTCTAGAATTCTAGAGGGACAATTATTGTTTTTCTCAGAACTTTGAAATATCATTTCATTGTCATTTGATTTCTGTTGTTGAAAAGTCTTCTCTAGTATATTGCCATTCTTTGACAAATAACCTGGTAGCTTTTAAGACGTTTTTCTTTTGTTTTTGTTGATTTGCTCTTTCATTACAATGTGTTTAGATGTGATTTTGTTTTTGTTTTTCCTGCTCAGGTCCTGATATGTTTCTTTAATCTGAGGACAATTTCCTTCTCCCGTTTAGGAAAATTTTCGGCCTTTACATTTCTCTCTCTCTCTCTCTGTCTCCCTCTCTGTCTTTGAGACAGGGTCTCACTCTGTAATTTAGGCTGGAGTGCAGTGGCACGATCATGGCTTACTGCATCCGCAATCTCCTGGGCTCAAGTGATCCTCCTACCTCAGTCACACTAGTAGCTGGTTCTACAAGCACGTGCCACTGTGCCTGGGTAATTAAAAAAAAAAATTCAGTAAAGGCGAGGTCTTGCTGTGTTGCCCAGACTGTTCTCAAACTCCTGGTCTCAAACAGTCCACCTGCCTTGGCCTTCCGAAGTGTTGGAATTACAGGCATGAGACACTGCACCCAGCCAAGCCTGTGCATTCCAAATCCTTCTTTCCCTCTTCTATATTTTTCTGGTGTTTCTTTTTTTAATTGTTAATATGCATATATTGGTATTTCTTATTCTATCCTTCATGTATCTTATAGCCTTTCTTTGCTATTTTCATCTAGATGTTACAGACTCGTTTTTAGATTTGTATTTCAATTCACAAAGTTTCTATTCAGTTGGGTCTAGTGTACTGTTTTCCCATTGACTGCATTTTTAATTTCAATAACTGTATTTTTTATTTTTACAATTTATATTTAATTGCCTTTAAAATATTCCTTTCCCATATTACTTTGTGCTTATAATTTCTACACTTTCTTTCATGTCTAAATATTTTAAAGAAACATTTTATAATGTTTCATCTTATTGCATTACCTTTAGTTTTGAGGAGTTCAATTCCCATTTGTTATTCCTTGTGGCTCTCCCTTTCTTCATGAGGTCTAGAAATTTTTCTTGTGAATTCACCTTCAGTGAGGGTACCCAGGCTGCCACGTATCCCAGGATGCCTTAGTTTGCTAGGGCTGTTATAACAAAATACCATGGAATGGGTGGCTTAAACAAAAGACATTGCTTTTTCTTTTTTTGGAAACAGTCTCACTTTGTCACCCAGGCTGAGTACAGTGGTGTGATCGTAGCTCACTGCAACCCCGAACTCCAGGGCTCAAGTGATCCTCCCAGCTCAGCCTACCCAGTAGCTGAAACTACAGGCTCACACCACCACACTTGGCTAATTTTTTTTTTTTTTTTGAGACGGAGTTTCGCTCTTGTTACCCAGGCTATAGTGCAACGGCACAATCTCGGCTCACCGCAACCTCCGCCTCCTGGGTTCAGGCAATTCTCCTGCCTCAGCCTCCTGAGTAGCTGGGATTACAGGCACGCACCACCATGCCCAGCTAATTTTTTGTATTTTTAGCAGAGACGGGGTTTCACCATTTTGACCAGGATGGTCTCGATCTCTTGACCTCGTGATCCACCCGCCTCGGCCTCCCAAAGTGCTGGGATTACAGGCGTGAGCCACCGCGTCCGGCCTTGGCTAATTTTTTGTATTTTTAGTAGAGACGGTTTCGCCACGCTGTCCAGGTTAGTCTGGAACTCCTGAGCTCAAACAATCTGCCTACCTTGGCTTCCCAAAGTGCTGGGATTATAGATGTAATTACAATTAATAAAAGATGTTTATTTTCTCACAGTTATGGAGGCTGCGAAGCCCAAGATCAAGGTGCTGGTTGCTTTTTCCTGTGGCCTCTGTCCTGGGCTTGCAGACGGCTGCCTTTTTGCTACGTGCTTACATGGCTTTTCCTTGGTGTGCACACAACCCTGGCATTTCTTCCTTTATAAGGACACCAGTCATTACGATCTTGTTTAACTCAAATTACCTTCATAAAGGCCCTGCCTCTAAATACAATCATCTTGGAGGTTAAGGCTTCAACATATGAATTTTGAGGGGATACAAAATAGTTCATAGCAGGGGTAAAGAAATATCTATAGGACAGTTTTGCATGTGCCTCCGCTGTGTTTCTAGTGGTTTCAGCCATTCCAGAGAAATTTTTATATTAATTTCTGAGCTTGGGGGTTTTCCTCACCATACCCAACTTGTAAATTCAGGCCTCACATCTCCATTTTGATTTATTGTGGATGGCTCTTTTTTTCCCAGGGACCAGAATAGACAGCAATTTTCTTGTTCTTCCTCGGGCAATTGGGAAGTTTTTCAACTCATAGGTTCATGAAAGGAATGGAATTTGAGACTCGATGTTATGCAAGAGCCTCCCTTCCCATGGCCCTGAGCCTAACTCTCCTGTCTCAGTCCACGTGTTAAAACTCCAACTCCCAGCCGATAAGATCTTCATCTGGGGATGGTCCCCTGTGGGCCATGCTGTTTCAGCTCTTAATTTTCTCTCTGGCTTTGTTCTTTTGTTATTTTGGATCCCTTTCCTAAAACTTGTAAGCTGGAATCTGCACTTAAATCTATTTTTAAGGGGTTCTATTTTATCCTGAATTTTATACGACTAGAGAAAGTTTGTGGGAGAGGGCAATAAATCTCTTCCATGTCTATATAGTACGTTATATTGACCAAAATTTATTCGGGAAAGCTTGTCTGTCTTCAATGGTCCCAGGCAGCAGTCTTTCGGTGTCAAAGCTCATGTCCTCTATGGGAATTCCCACTATTTTCTTGCTTCCTGAGCGACAGCTTTAAATCTTAGCTTATACGGCAGAAATTATTGCTAGATGCACAGTTAGGTTCTTCACGGCGATAATGTTACTTCTATCCCCTGTCCTCCTTGGAGGATTTATCAGGTTCTTTCCTGCTCTTGCCTTCCCTCGGGAAATAGTTTTTTTGTTTTTTTACATCAATTATGTTAAAACTACAAACTCAACAAAAATAACTGCCACCAGGGGAAAAGATTTTATTTTCTCTATGGTCATTAAAATGTGGCTGGTCATGTTCCTGGGGGGAAAAAGGCGTGAAAAAGATAGCAAAACCTGGGTGTTCTGCCCGAGATATTTTTGTAGGTCAAAAGAGTCCTGAAATCTTTCGGTTAAGCATAGCTCCAGTGGGCATCGCAACAGTCACTGCCAGCAAGACTCCTCAAGCTCACATTTCCCTTCTTTTCCAGCAGAGTCTCAGTGAGGCCTCCTGGGAGCTCTATGCTGACAGCACCAAAGAGTTGATGGTGATGGAAAGGCAGCCCTCAATGGGATTCACATAATAGAGACTTCACAATAGAGGAAGCGATAACAATAATTACAAAAATGGGGGAAAATGCAAAGAGCTAATGGATTTTTGAGCTCTATTTTCAACAATACAGGTAGAATTATGTTTTTAGAAATTTGATTCTATGCAATGTAAAGGTCTCTTGCTGATTTCAATTTGGGGTCTCCTGTAGTTTTTCTGTCTAATCAATTCCTTCTGAAGGAAAAAAAAATAAAAGATGACATTTCCCCCTCTGCAAATTACTTAACCTGGAAAGGTTTCACTTAGAAGCTAAGAAATGTTCTGTTGCTTAATTACTTACCATGACAAACATCCTTTCCTTTAAATGGAAACCGATTGGACAATAACTTCTTCAGAGGCATCCTGATTGTAGTTAAAAGTGATAAAAATGCTGCAGATGAACTTAAATATGAATATGGACTGTTAATTAATGAATGTTAATTAATGAATATTAATCTGGATGCTTAAGTTTTATTCTTAGGTCAGCTGTTTGCGTAATAGAACTGGAGAGAATGACTGCTCTCCATTGTCCTGAGTCATCTCTAAATCAACCTGTGCTGTTCAACAACCCTGCCACAGAATGACGATAAGGTTAATGAGTGCTTTTGATGACAAGGATCAATGGCCAAAGTCCTAGTTCTATCTCAGATCTCCCATGTCACCTTAATTACCCTCTCCAAGTTTATTTGCTTGTCTTTAAAGAGTATGACCAAAAAATATGAGGCAAACACATTCCAACTCAAAGAGCTAATGGCAGAAAAAACATCAGCACCAAACAAGATTAAAGAGGCAGAATTCACTAGGAGCTGAAAGCACCCAACATCAACAGATGCAGAGGAACCGTTGAAGTGGATTAGTGGCTGTGAGGTTTAGGGGGCTAGGCACTAATCTGGGATTCTAGTAAGTAGGGCTGCAACTGAAAGATAATACATGTTTTGCCCTATACTAGTTAAAATACTTTTAAGCAGCACAAATAAAGAGGCATATGCAAAATGAGGGCATCCAACCATCTGTTACCATTCCTGATCACCTGAACACAACCTTCCTTTCAGCTCCCTTGAAACTAGGCAGTCCTGCAGACTGCAAACAGATGTGAGGCTGGGGAAAAGAAGAAAGCAAAGAAGGCATGCTTTCTAGAGCGGTCTGGATACATTTGTGCACATATAATAAATATTTTTGGCAACTTCTGTATGAGACACATTAATACTGTGCTTCATTTTCCTGGAAGAGGGAGTACAAATATGATATTGGTCTGGATATACTTTATCTACTTTTGCCCAAAAGTCACTTACTCATTTACTGTTCTACTTCATCTATCCATTGAGTCAATCTTTACTGAACACCTATTATATACCATGTTCCATTCTAGTTGCTGGGGAGGCAGATACAGATGTAAAAGATATTCAAATAAAATGCTGTGAAGAGAAAGAAAAAAGATAAAGGGGATAGCAAGTGACATGTCCCTTGGTAAGAAAGTGGCTTTTATATATAGATATTGGATTTGCATAATAGCTGATAGGGAAAGACTGTGTGTTTTTAAATGATACTGAAGTTTTTCTATTTTTATTCCAACAATCATTCTATGAAAGAACCAGTTTCACCTATGAAAAAACATAATACATTATTTTCAAGAGTAACACATTTATGTGTGGAGGTATATAGATATTATATCAATTGTATATGGATATTATATCAATTATAAATTAAGCAATTAGTTTTGAAGATGTCACAGGTTAGGTAGGTATTCTAGAAACAGATGCCAGGTTGAAATTTGATGGGCACTGGGTTTGTTAGAGATCAGCATCTATGGAAAAGAGGTGAAGGAAGCAGGGTATCTCTACGGGAGTGGTTGAACTACAATTGCAGATCAGTGCTGCTACACTGTGGAGAGCTCAAGAGTGTCAGTAGCTTGTCAGAGTGGGCCCATGGTGGGCTGAGATGGCTGGACCTTTATCCCCTACAACAACTGGTCAATGGATGTGGGTCACACCAGGAAGAGCATACTCTTGGGCAAGGCATCTCTCTGCAACTGAGCCAAGAGACAGCTGGCACAAATCTTCCTTGAAAGGGTTGTACATCTTCACATCCTCCATGTAAGGATATCTACTGGCAAACTAGGAGAAATACTTGTAACATAGTAACTGGCAAAGATATAAGATGCTTAAAAGCCAAATAGACTTTAGGAATCAATGGACAAAAAAAATTAAAACTACAACTTAACATATATATACACACAGCACTTGATCAAGAAATTCACAAAACAGATAATATGTGAAAAATGTTCAACCTCACTGAGCTTTAAAACTATATAAACCAGAGTAGTAAAACAATAAGATACCATTTTCTATCAGAAAGAATAAAGAAAAAATGTAGCACTTAACCAGAGGAAGGACTGAGGACATGAGCACTCTTATGCAACTACCCGTGGGAGTGTAAATTGGCATAACATTTCAGGAAAGCAATTTTGTAATCTACATGAAAAGCCTTAAACTCTGCATGCCTGATAAGCCAGCTGTATTAGTTATCTATTACTGTGTAACAAATTAACCAAAGCTTAGTTGGTTAAAACAAAAGCATGTGTTATTTCACGGTTTCTGTGGAGTTTGAGAATAGCTTAGCTAGGTTATCCTAGTTGAGGGTCTCTCATGAGGTTGTGGTTGAGCAGTCAGCTGGGGCTACAGTCATCTGAAGGCTTGATAGGGGTGGGAGATCTGCTTCCATGATGGCGCACTCATGGTTATGGCAAGGGGCCTCAGTTCCTTGATGGCTATTGGCAGGAGGATGCTGTTTAGGACCCCTCCCTAGGGCCACTTGAGCATCACTGAGACAAGGTAGCTGACTTCCTTTAGACAAGTGATCAAAGAGTAAACTGGGAGTCACAATGTCTTTTATGACCTACCCTCAGAAGTCATGCTCTGTCAGGCTGGGTGTGGTGGCTCATCTCTGTAATCTCAGGACTTTGGGAGGCTGAGGTGAGAGGATCACTTGAGTCCAGGAGTTCGAGACCATCCTGGCTAACACAGTGAAATCCATCTAGAAAATACAGAAGATACAAAAATTGCCTGGATGTGTTGGTGTGTGCCTGTAATCCCAGCTGCTTGGGAGGCTGAAGTGAGACGATCACTTGAGCTCAGAAGGTTAAAGCGGAGTGAGCCATGGTTGCACCATGGCACTTCAGTCTGCGCCACAGAGTGAGACCCTGTCTCAAAAAAGAAAGAAAAAAGTCATGCTTTATTATTTATGCTACATTCTATTATTAGTAATGAATCACCAGGTTCAGTCCACACTCAAAGAGAGGGGAATTAGCTCCACAGAAGGGAGAGGTGTCAAAGAATTTGTGGACAATTATTAAAAACCCCTCTGTTTGCCCCCGGACCCAAAATTATTTATACTTCCCTCCACATGCAAAATACACTCACACTCTTCTAAGATTTCCCACAGTTTCATTTCTAAACAGCATGCAGTCAAAATAGAACGTTGATGTCTTAATGCATTCAAGGTGCAGACGAGGCTCCTCAGCGATGGTCAAGGAAATACAGCTTCTCCAGCATAGTTGTTCTTGGTCTGAAGACATGTGATGTACTGAGCCAAGTTCTATTTCTGATAATTTATTCTGTCAAAGCATAATTTTCAAAAAGTTAAAATCATGATTCTCATACAAATATACAGGTAGCACATGTCAAATATTTGTTCATTAATGAGAGATTCAGTAAGGTGGTAACACTGATTGAGAAAGCATTTATAGAATTTTTTTTTTTAACTGAGATGGGGTTTCACCATGTTGCCCAGGTTGGTCTCGAATTCCTGAGCTCAAGTGATCCACCTGCTTTAGCCTCTCAAAATGCTGGGTTACAGGAATATTTTAAAAGAATATTCAAATAGGCCAAGTGTGGTGACTCACGCCTGTAATCCCAGCACGTTGGGAGGCAAAGGTAGGTGGATCACTTGAGCTCAGGAGTTCAAGACTAGCCTAGGCAACATGGCGAGACCCCATCTATATTTATAAAATTATTTCTTTAATTAAATGAAAACTTTTTTAAAAAAAGATGTTTAAATAACATTGCTAGGTTACATACACAATTGCATCATATGGTGCAGGTTAATGGGACCACAACCTTTGTAATAAGATCTTCTACTGGATGGAAATAAGGCCAGAGGGAACTCCACAGTGTCTGAGCTATATTCAAATAGTAAATGCTAAAGACAAACACAGGGACCTTCTGTTAGAGAATTAAGTAATCTTCAGTGGGCTTTTTAGACAATGCTCCAGCATGCTGTTGAAAGGACATGCACCCTTTCTATTAATTTCCTTAGAATAAGACAATTTTAGGGAAATTATTTTCCTGACACACATCAATTCAGTGTTTAGGGATGTTCATCACAGTTCTGTTTGCAAAGCACAGTTTGGAAACTGGCACCTGGGAAAAGGAGAGTTTTTCTAGTGTGCTAGCTCAAGCCCTTACCATCTTTACTCTGGAACACTTCCATCCAACAATCTAGTCCCACCAAGCTATTTTCTTTGTTTTTGCTTCTGTCATTTCTACAAAAACGAAGTGCCTGAATGGTGAGCATTTTTATTCTTGCAGATTTTCTTTTGAAGGTCTTCTTTCAACCCTGAAGAAGTGATATTATCCCATCCATACCTGAGAGAGATGCTCTTACCATGTTTTAAAGAAAGAAAAGCTAAGATTTATTTATTCTTTAAATGTGTCTTAACTCAGCTTGATGTTGGTCACCTTATAAGTGTTGGAGATACAAAGATGAATAAGAAGGTCTCAAGTCCAATACCGGGAAGATTAATGATAGCAATATACACAAGACTCACATTCTTGCCACCAAAATGTAGTCCCTGGACCAGCAGCATGGATGTCACCTGGGACATGGGAGCTTGCTAGACACGCAGAATTAGTGGCCTTGTCCCAAATCTACTGAATCCGAATCTTCTTTTTAAACAAAATTCAAGGTGATTTGTATACACATTTGCTATGGTTTGGATCTGTGTCCCACCCAAATCTCATGTCAAAATGTAATCCCCAGTCTTGGAGGTGGAGCCTGGTGGGAGGTGATTGGATCTTAGGGGTGAATATCTCTGTTTAGTGCTGCTCCTGTTCTCATAATAATGAGTGGGTTCTCATGAGATCTGGTTGTTTAAAAGCGTGTTTTAAACCCACCTTCCTCCTGCTCCAGCCACATAAGACATGCCTGCTTCCCCTTCTGCCATAATTGTAGGTTTCTTGAGGCCTCTCCAGAAGCTGAGCAGATGCTGCCATGCTTCCTGGATAGCCTGCAGAACTCTGAGCCAATTACACCTCTTTTCTTTATAAATTACCCAGTCTTACGTATTTCATTACAGCAGCATGGGAACGGACTAATACCACATTCAAATTTGAAGAGCCCTGTTATTCCGTTCTGAACCTACTTGTGTTTTCTACTCATCACCTCTTATTTAAAGAGCAGAGATGAATTCACTTGTTTTTCAATAACTGGCTGCAGAGCCCCCACCATCACTGGTCTACAATTTTAAAGCTTCTATTTCGACATGGTAATACTAGAATATGAATACCAGCATATGAAAATAAGAACTTTTCATCTCCTTTTCCAAGTCAGTTTCTTGGACCTATAGGATACAGAGAGACTGGGAAGAGATCAATAACCAAAATGTATTAACAGTTATCCTGTTAAGCTTAATTTCCTACGAAGTCTTTTAATAAGGGGTTAATTTTTAAAAAAATACATTTATTTTTAATAGACTATTTTCTAGAGGAGTTTTAGGTTCACAGCAAAATTGAGAGAATGGTACAAGATCTCCCATATACCCACACACCCACAGCCTCCCCCAATGTCAACGTTCCCTACTAGAATGGTACATTTGTTACAATTGATGAACCTACATTGAGATATCATTTCTCAAAGTTGATGTTTTACATTACACCTCACTCTTGGTGTTAAACATTCTATGGGTTTGGACAACTGTGTAATGACACATATCCACCATTACAGTCTCATAGGGAATATTTTCACTGTCCTGTACATCCTTACATCCTTCCCTCCCTGCTAACACCTAGAAACCATGGATTCTTTTACTGTCTCCACAGTTTTGCCTTTTCCAGAATATCATATAGTTGGAACCATATAGTATGTAGATGTTCAGATTGCCTTCCTTCATGTACTAATATGCATTTAAAGTTCCTCCATATCTTTTCATGGCTGGATAGCCCATTTCTTTTCAGCAATGAATAATATTCCATTATCTAGATGTATCACAGTTTATTTATTCATTCACCTAAGGCTATGTTGTTTGCACCCAGATTTTGGCAGTTATAGTAAAGCTGCTATAAATATCTGCATGCAGGTTTTCATGTGGGTATGTTGTCAGCCCCTTTGGGTAAATACCAAGGAGTGCAATTGCTGGATTTTATGGTGAGAGAATATTTAGATTTTTTTTTGAGACAGAGTCTTACTCTGTCACACAGGCTGGAGTGCAGTGGTGTGATCTCGTCTCACTGCAACCTCTGCCTCCCGGGTTCAAGTGATTCTCCTGCCTCAGCCTCCCAAGTAGCTGGGACTACAGGCGCCTGCCACCACGCCCAGCTGATTTTTGTATTTTTAGTAGAGACAGGGTTTTACCATGTTGCCCAGGCTGGTCTTGAACTCCTGAGCTCAGGTGAGTCACCTGTCTTGGCCTCCCAAAGTGCTGGGATTATAGGCGTGAGCCACTGCACCTGGCAGAGTATGTTTAGATTTGTAAGAAACTGCCGAGCTCTCTTCCAAAGTGGTGGTATCATTTTGTATTTCCCACCAGCCATGGATGAGAATTCCTGTTGCTCCACATCCTCACCAGCATTTGGTGTTGTCAGTGTTTTGGATTTTGGCCATTCTAATTGACGTGTAGTGAATTAATTCTTTTATATTAACTCCTTTTTCTTCTTGTTTTAGAGAATGATCTCGCTGTGTTGTCCAGGCTGGCCTTGAACTCCTGAGCTCAAGCTATTCTCCTGCTTTGGCTTCCTAAAGTGCTGGGATTACACGTCTGAGCCAATCTACTTGGCCTAATTAAATTTTTGTAAAGTTCTCTGCTCACATATTTGAAAGAGGTGCTAACTGGGGTCTTTGAGTAATGAAGAACTAAAAAACTTAAACTGTTTTAATAGTAACTAATTTCTGTGTATTACCAGCAGGTCTACCATGGCCAAAATTAGGTAAAGATTCATTTTCCTATGTGGTTCAAAACTGCTTTTTTAAAATTACTGTTTTGGGGAAGTAACAGTTAAAAAAGCAAAATATTAAACCAGATGATAAGAATATACAATTTCTGGCCAGGTGTGGTGGCTCACGCCTGTAATCCCAGCACTTTGGGAGGCTGAAGTGGGCGAATCACCTGAGGTCAGGACTTCATGACCAGCCTGGCCAACATGGCAAAACCCCATCTCTACGAAAAATACAAAAATTAGCTGGACATGGTGGTGGGCGACTGTAATCTCAGCTACTCAGGAGGCTGAGGCAGGAGAATCGCTTGAACCCAGGAGGTGGAGGTTGCAGTGAGCTGAGATTGCGCCTGCACTCCAGCCTGGGTGACAGAGCAAGACTCTGTCTCAAAAAAAGAAAGGAAAAGAAAAACAAAAAGAAAATACAATTTCTTAATTTTGACATCAATAAACAAGTATTTGTGTGCCAAGAGTGGTATTTTAATTTAAAGTACTAAAATGAGTCTAAAGCTGTATCAAATTACCAATTAACAGATAGAAGTTGCTTTTGAAACAGATTAGCTAAAATGAATTTTAAATCTAGTTTGAATCTTCATATTTAGTTTCATAAAGATAGCTTAAATTTGGTAGAATTATTGGGGTATAGATATGTATCTGAAATATAAAAAACAGGAAGGCACAGTTCCAGGGTGGTTGTTGAATTGTAGGCAACATGAGTCTTCCTGAAGCAAGGTGGGGTGGAAGGAGACACAGGAGAAGGCTTTTCAGAGGTGATGACGCTGACCAGGTCTTGAAGGATGAAGAGGACCCTGTTGTCTTTCTAATCCAGCACAGGCAGTAGGAGATAAAATCTGGGATTTGGGATTTTTGGTCTCTTACTGATCTCCACACTGAACATGAAAATGTTGCCTGTAGAACTTTAAAAGCAACTCTGGTATATCTCTAAAAAACCCAAAACCGTTTCAGAATTTTTTTTTCCTAAATAGGGCAGATCTGCAAAGATGGAAAGAGGAGGAAATACTAAAAATAACTTTCCCCAATTAGTGAGAGCTGAACACATATGGTAAGATGGAAATAGTTTTAGATGGCCCAAAGTAACACTGTGATGCAAAATGAACTCCCCAGGCAGAGGGAATAATTAGAAACAACCACAAAAATTTACTGAAGATGTGATGGGAACAACAGCTGAACGTGATATTCAGGGGATGCGGAGACCCTGAAGAGGTGAGTATGGACTTGCAGCTTTTTGGAACCTGCAGAAATTGAGGAACTGGCTCTGAAACATTCCTGTCTGTCCTGTTACATGAAGGTTCCTTCTCGGGAAGTCAGACATTCTGGATCTTCTACTAGAAATTTTGGGGGGTATGAGATCAGAGTCGCACATTTCGTGAAACCCACAGGCAAGTGGCTGGGCCGCTCCTTCTCCGCTGGCAGGGATATTGTGCCTCTTCCGGCCTGTGGAAGAGCCACCTGTGGGCTGTGGCCTGATGTGAGGGCACAGGACTGCTGAGATTGGGCTGCGAGCCTCAGCACTCTGGATGCCGGCCCAGCTGGCCAGCTGGCCACCCTGCTGGACAGGTGCTCGCCGCCAGGGCCACTTTCCCCACAGGGAGGGTCACTGGTGATGATGACAGGAGCCTGATCTGACCTAAGGGCAGCTCCTCCATGCTGTGCCACTTTTCCTTTTGTCACTGCCTGGCTTGTATGTCGTTTGGTGATCTCGAATATTTATGTTTCTCTCTCCTCTTTCCTATACCCTGTGCAGACATTCAGCCAGTGTGCCCTGTGAGAGCAGCGGTGGGGAAGACCCTGTGCTGCTCCATCCTGGTCAGTAGCTGGTGCCCTGAGCTCCCAAGGGCTCAAAGCTGCTGGGCACCTCTCCAGGTGTCTGACCATCTGTCTGACTGGCCTGTGTCCCATGCCCACAGTCGTCTTTTTTTTTTTTTTTTTTTTTAGATTGAGTCTTGCTGTGTTGCCAGGCTGGAGTGCAGTGGCCTGTTCTCAGCTCACTGCCATCTCTGCCTCCCGGGTTCAAGTGATCCTCCTGCCTCAGCCTCCCAAGTAGTGGGGACTACAGGAATGTGCCACCACACCCAGATAATTTTTTGTATTTTTAATAGAGATGGGGTTTTGCCGTGTTAGCCAGGATGGTCTCCATCTCTTGACCTCATGATCCTCCTGCCTTGGCCTCCCAAAGTACTGAGATTACAGGTGTGAGCCACCATGTGGACTCCCGCAGTCATTCTTACTGTGAAATTTTCTGTCTATACCTGTTATTTTTTCCTTTCCTTCTACCCACCCATCTTTAATTTCCTATCTAATCACCCCAAACTCTGCTTTTGGGTACCCCATTTATCCCAGGCTCTCCTCACACAACCTCTGGGCCAGGACTCCTTTCTCTCAGAGTCTTGGGCCTCACTCTTCACCTTTGCCACACTGATGTGATGGTCTTGCTTTCCTCTGCACGTCCTGGCAGCAACCTGCAAGTGCTCAGTCCCCTGCTGAGGAAGCTGATGCAGGATGGGGCCTCCGGCTGAAGGTGGAAGACCTGGAACAGCCAGACTCCCAAGAGTCAGCAAACCTGGTTGGGCGCAGTGGCTCATGCCTGTAATTGCAGCACTTTGGGAGGCCATGGTGGGCGGATCACCTGAGGTCAGGAGTTTGAGATCAGCCTGGCCAATATGGTGAAACCCCATCTGTACAAAAAAAAATACAAAAATTAGCTGGGTGTGGTGGTGGAGGCCTGTAATCCCAGCACTTTTACAGTACTGGGTGTGGGTGGTGGACACCTGTAATCCTCAGCCTCCTAGCACCTGTAATCCTAGGAGGCTGAGGCAGGAGAATCACTTGAACCCAAAAGGCGGAGAGTACAGTAAGCTGAGATTGCGACTGTACTCCAGCCTGGGCGACGAAGCAAGAGTACGTCTTAAAAAAAAATATGAGGGAGAGTCAGCAAAGCAGTGACATTGTTGTTCTTGATGCCTCAACTCAGTCTGCTCCAGGATGCAGCCAACAGAACTCTTTGTTCCCTGCCTGCTGATCAATTTCCCTAACATATGTGAACCAAGATTCACTGTTCCCAGGTGGTTCTGCCTCCAGTCTAACTGCAGCTGTCTCTTCCCCTGTGCCTCTCTCGGTGATCAATCCCATGTCTGCCTGTGTTATATATAGCACCATTAGTTGTTACATATACCATCCTCCTCCTATGAGAACAGATTTGAATGCAAATAACTACAATTCCCTGGGTTATTCTCTGACACCAGGGATCCTTAGATCCACCTTGGGAGACACCAATTCAGAACAACTGAAATAGAACAGCAAATTGAAGCAGTTGCAGTTTCACAACCTGGATGAATGAATTGAGTTACTACCTCAAGCAGGAATCTGTGTGCAAACACAGCGCAGCAGAGGACGATGCCCCTCCTGGAGTTGGAGTCTCTGGTTTAGAGAAAGAGAGAATATAATCTGAAGGAAGCAGTCAAAAATGGCATTAGGAGATGGAAACATAGTGCTTGCAGAGGAGGGAGATGACACTTTGGCTGGTGAAATCAAGGGACACTGCATGAGAGGAGGATCACAGGCCTGAGGAAGAGGCCAGTTGGGTTGAAACCCCAGCTTTACCAAGGACCAGCCTCAGGACCTCACTGTCCCTCAGTGCCCTTACCCACAAAGTGGAGATAATCATACCTACCTCGGAAGATTGCTATGAGAATTACATGAGATAATACTCATAAAGCCCCCAGCACATGGCAAGTGTGGAATAAATGGAAGCTGTTGCTTTGCAAGTTTCATGGTGACCACATTTGGCCTGGATATGGACCTGTGCACAGGGAGGGTACATGGCAGTGTCAGGGACTCCCACAGGAAAGGACTCTCAAAGAAGCAACAATCCCCCTCTTTTGTGCTGAGAAGGCTTAACGGTGCCAATCCTCAGTGATACGAATTTTCAAAAATTTCTCTTTAAATGTAATAGGCCTTGGAATCAACTGCTAAAGAAAGCCACTAATGAAAAAAAGACAAGGCACACAGGTGTCCACTGTGGGAAGGACTATCCAAGACTCATGGTCTAAAGGCAGCCACCTGTAGGTGGACAAACAACATTCAAGGGAAATCTGGACAGACTTGTCTGGAGAGGGCCGTTTCTCCCCAAGGTGGCTAGGTGGCGATAGAAGCTCGCTAAAGCGGCGAATGTACCCATCCCGCGTTGGCTCTGCAGCTCTCAGGCTCATGGTAGCCACCATTCTCCACCCCACACACAGCCCGCCAGCACCCCACACATCCCCACCGCCTTCCTCTCCTCTCATGCTGCCTGTCTTCAAACATTTCCTGAAAAACGAATATGTCTCAGACAGATACATGCACTAAGATGCAGAAATGTATGAAAAATCCTATAGAAATACCAACTTTTATATTTAATATGAATCTGTTATGTTGTCACATTTGAGAATTGCATATCTGTTAAGGAGTCTCATTAAACCCTGGAAGTTCCCCTTACAACTTATACCTACCTAAAAGCTGTTCAGAGTTGTTGGGACTACAGTTGATTTAAGAAAACAAAACAAAACAATTCAACAACGTAGTATGGGAACAGGTTGGCTTTGCCAAAACACAGTCTTGAGTTCAACTTGTAGCTGCAATACCAACAGCCGTATGACCTCAGACAAGTTATCTGAGCTCTCTGAGCCTCAGATTCTGCAACTGTAAAAGGTAATAGATCATTGCACGTATACGGATATGACATTAGTAGGTGCCCAACAGACGGGAGGGAGTTCCTTGCACTGTGCTCTCTAGAGCAAAGCGCAGCATGTTGGTACCTGTGTAGAGAATAGAGGGAAGTGTCTCAACCAATGAGCAGAGACACTCTTTCTCTAGACTCTCCTGGGAAGAGGCTGAGGGACTAGAGGCACACAGCTCTACATATCTCAACATCAGTTAACTTAAGCAGCCCCAGCACTTGAAACTCTGGGGGAGGGGATAAAGGTAGTCTGAGATGTGCTCATTACCAAGCAAGAAGAGTTCAATCCAAGATTTTTCTTGAGTGCTTAGTCTGGGTGAGGCACAAGCCAGGCAAGAGGATTATCACAAGCTGAGTGGGAAACTGTCCAGGTGGTAAAGCTTTGTGAGCAATGATGTGATGCTTGGGCAAAGACAGAGAGGGAGCAGAGAGAGAGGAAATAGAATCGGGTCAGGAGATCCGTTTCCTTGCATGCATGCTGTTATTAGTCGTTTTTTCAGCTGGTTTCTGGGTAATGGATGGCTCAGGCTTAGAGTTGATTGATGTGTACTGAGGTGGACTCAGGGGAATCTGGGTCTAGATTGAGCTGCAGTGAATTTGACATGTGGTTAAGTACTTAGGAATTGCAGGTGCTCCAGATGACCTCATAAAGGGTTCATTTTGAGATTGTGAAGTCTGCTGTCAGAACAGGGCTGTGACATGTAAAAAGAAACTTGAACTTGTCCAGAGAGGGTCATTTCTCCCCAAGGTGGGTTCAGGACTGTTTGCTTGAGGGAAGGTCCAGTGTCACTATCTGTCACCTATGGAACTTTAGACAGGTAGCTCATGACTTCTAAAACAGGGCTTGTGTTGGGCAGAGTCCTAGGCCTTCCCCCACCCCAGTATACACGCCCTGGAAAACCCCCTTCCCTGAGTGTGGTGGGACCTGTGAGTATGGTGGGACATCACACTCATGATTATCTTACATTGTATGGCAAAGGTGAAGGGATGCTGCCATTAAAGTATCCACTCAGTCGATTCTGAGTTAATGAAAGAGAGGTTATCCTGGGTGAGCCTGGCCTAGTCAGGTGAGTCTTTGAAAAAAGGTCCAGAGGTCAGAGACAGATGGGAATCAGGAATATTCTCCTGATGGCCATTTCTTTCTTTCTTTATTTAGAGATGGGGTCTCCCCTATGTTGCCCAGGCTGCTCTCAAACTTCTGAGCTCAAACAACCCTTCTGCCACAGCCTCCCAAAGTGCTGGGATTCAAGGAGCAAACTGCCTTGCCGTGGAGAAGACCACACGGCAGAGAATAATAGGCAGCTTCTAGGAGCTTAGAGCTACCCCAGCTGGCAACCAGCAAAGAAACAGGAAGCTCAGTTCTAGACCTGTCAGGAACTTTGGCTGCCATTGCAGTGGGGGCAAGTCATCTCTGGAGCCAGTCACTGGGGGGTTCGGTCAAAAACTTCAGTGAGATGAGATGAGGTCATAGCCCAGCTGACACTTTGGTAGTGTCTCAGCCTTCAGAGAGCCTAAGCAAGGGACCCAGCTGAGCCATGTGGACTCCTTGACCCATGGAAACTGTGAAATAATAAGTGGATACTGTTTTAAGCCACCAGGTTTGTGATGATTTGTTACATAGCAATAGAAAACTAGCACAGGACCTGTACTGCCTACTTCGTGGAATTGTTTGAAGATTAGGAAAAAAGTATGTAAAATACCTGGCATGTAAAACACTACTAATAAATGGAAGTTTTAAGTCACACAGCCCATAATGATCCAATTCCTTTCTTAGGGAATGTAAATTTCTTCCTTTTTTTTCTTTTTCAAGACAGAGTCTTGCACTGTTGCCCAGGCTGGAGTGCAGTGGCATGATCATGGCTCTCACTGCAGCCTTTACCTGCCTGGCCCAAGTGATCCTCCTATCTCAGCTTCCTAAGTAGCTGGGACCATAGCATGCGCTACCATGCCTGGCTAATTTATGTATTTTCAGTAGAGTCGAGGTTTCTCCATGTTGCCCAGGCTGGTTTTGAATTCCTGGGCTCAAGCAATCCTCCCATTTTGGTCTCTCAAAGTGCTGGGATTATAGGTGTGTACTACTGCACCTGGCCAAATCTTTTCTTTTCAGAATGAATCTTGTGAAATGTTGATAATTGTTGAGAAAACTGAATGAGATCATATGTCTAACATGCTCTAGTGTGAGTCTAGCACACAGTCAGTAGTAGGCAATAGCGACGATGAGGATGATGTTTGTGGTGGTTTTTATTCTGCTAAAAATGAGGCATGTATCATAATAGACACAGATCTTTTTTCCCCCTTAAAACCACTTTTGCCTTGCTTTACAAGCAGTGTTTCTTGTAGAAGTTCCAGAGACTGTTATAGAATTATCCACTGCCTGAATAGAAATGAACCTTAGATATAATCTGGCTCAACTTCGCTTTTCAAATGAAAAAAAAAAAAAAACCAGTGAGTCTGAAGTCAGGTTGTTCGATGCTGCAAAGCAAATTAATAGCAGAATCTGGATTAGAATTTATATATCTTGATGTCAAGGCCACTTCTGCAGAACCATATATAGTTGTCCCCTGGTATCTGTGGGGGACTGGTTCCAGGACCCCTGAGGATAACAAAATCCATGGATGCTCGAGTCCCTACATAAAACAACACAGTATTTGCATGTAACCTACACAATTCTCTAGTATACTTAAATCATCTCTAGATTACTTATAACTCCAAATACAATGTAAATGCAATGTAAATAGTTGTTGTATTGTTTAGGAAAAAATGACAAGGAAAAAAGTCTACATTATCACAACCATCCATTTTTTAGAATATTTTTGATGTGCAGTTGGTTGAATCTACAGATGTGGAACGCACTTCTGGAAAACCAATTGTATTTATTTCTCTTCTGAAATGTTTCCTCTGTTTAAGACTCAGCACCATCTCAGCTCATAGAGCATCAGCATTCCCTTGTAAAACTCACCCTGCACACAATTTATCAGTCAGGAACATTTTTTTCCAGCTACCTCTCCTGAAGTATTTATTATTGAGAGTAATTCATTCCATTAATGTTGAGAGTCTACTTCGTGCTACATTTGGAATCAAGCTTGTTAAACTGCAGCCCTAAATCACTCCAAAACTAGACACTAGATTTATTGCAAGCCCATGGACCATAATGACCCTGTAAAGGAGGTTTGTTGTGACTACCGTTTTACAGATGAGGAAATTGAGACATAAAGAGATTCAGGGGCTTGCCTGGCCCCGTCCAAAAACTAGGAAGACATGGAATTGGGATTTGTACATGGGGCTGACTAGCCGCCACTTTTAGCTTCTTTCCATTGTTTAATTAGACTGCTTCCCAGAAGCTGGCTAGTCTAAAATTTTATAATAATAAGTAGGACGAGTCTAGGCTCCCACGTGCTCATTCCGGAACACCCAGGCGCTTTGCATTTCTCAAAGCTCAGTTCCCCAGCATAGGTTTTCTGCTCCGTTGGACAGAACAACAGCATTGCAATCATTCTCAGGCTTGCTCTGCTCTTGTTCCTACTTGTCCAGGTCCATGACTCGCAGGAAGGGCCTCTCCCCTGGGAGCTGAGTTCAGAGGATGGTGCCTACGGCAGGAGGGAGTGGTCTTTGAGCCCCGAGGCTGGAGGATTCTCCTCATTCTTCAGTGGCATTTCCCTTGACACTTGTCTCCTGCTGTCACTACAGACATCTGAACCCTGATGCTTAACCCCGCCTTGAAGCCAGGACATGGTTACCTAAGGTAGGCCTCCCTCCTGTGAAGGCAGGTCTGAGATGCCATCTGCGGAGAGTCAAGGTCATTCCTGAGGGGTGGGGAGATCATGGCAGAGACTCCAGCTGCGGCCTGACTGAGTTTCTGAGATGCCTGCCAAGGATTTTTCCTTAGAAAAGGATTTTTCCTTAGAAGGGAGCTAAAAACTCCAGGGAAGTATCTCAATAATTGAGAGAGAGGTCAAGATGGCAGCTGTGACCACTGTGGAGATAATCTTAGACAATCTCAAGGAGCTTCAACCAAAGCAACCAGTGGCAGGGGGAGTTCAGATTTCTCTCTTAAATGCTGCAATGGAGGCCAGTGTGGTGGCTCACACCTGTAATCTCAACATTTTGGAAGGTCAAGGGAGGATCACTTGAGACCAGGAGTTCAAGATTAGCCTGGGTAATGTAGCAAGAGCCTGTCTCTACAAAAAAAAAAAAAAAAAAAAAAAAAATTAGCCAAGTGTGGTGGCACATGCCTGTAGTCCCAGCTATTTGGGAGGCTGAGGCAGGAGGATCACTTGAGCAGAGCAAGCCTGAGAATGATTGCAATGCTGTTGTTCTGTCCTGTGGAGCAGAAAACCTGTGCTGGGGAACTGAGCTTTGAAAAATGCAAAGTGTCTAGGTGTTCTGGGATGAGCACATCGGAGCTTAGGTCCCTTCATTCCTGGTAGTGGGAGAAAGCAGCAGATGGTTCAGGCTGGCAGCAAAGAAAGAGCCCAACAATTACAGGGAAGCTCAAGGTCAGCACAGGGTTGAGGTCAGAATCTAACCACCGATGCATATGATTTCAGCTTTCCACAGGCATTTGTGTTGAAGTAACTGTTGGAAAATTGTAGTCTGCTCATTCCAATAGTTCTTTTAAAGCCAGCCACATGTTCTTAGCAAAGTCCGTGTCTGAAAACTCCTGTGAGGCTCATCACACTGAAATGCCACCAAGCACGTATGTAGGCTGAATTGTACATAGCGTATGAGGGCACTGTTGCCATCTGTAAAACACAACATTCACTTGTCAATAAGGATTTTTAAAATGAATGATATGAGCACTGTTAATGGGACCTATGAAGTTTTCTAATGTTACAATGACATCTCATACTTGAAAAGGTGGGGACCCACTGCCTTAAAAGTCTAGCTGAGGCCGGGTGCAGTGGCTCATGCCTGTAATCCAGCACTTTGGGTAGCACAGGCAGGCGGATCACTTGAAGTCAGGAGTTGGAGACCAGCCTGGCCAACATGGTGAAACCTCGTCTCTACTAAAAATACAAAAATTAGCCGGGTGTGGTGGTGGGCACCTGTAATCTCAGCTACTCAGGAGCCTGAAGCAGTAGAATTGCTTGAACCCAGGAGACGGTGGTTGCAGTGAGCTGAGATCATGCCACTGTACTCCAGTCTAGGTGACAGAATGAGACTCTGTCTCAAAACAAAAACAAGTCTAGCTGAGGAGGTTCCTGGAACCAGGAAGAACCGCCACTCAGCTAGCTACCTTCACCAGTAAGCTACTGCACAGACAAGGGAAGCTACCCCTTGAGTTTGCATCTGTATCTCATGGTTCCCTAGAATCTGGTACTGCCTGAGGAGAGGTTTCTCATGCAGCACCTGATATATCTGATCCCCCTCCTAGGCCTAGAAGTTACCAAGGCAAACTATAAAAACAGTAATTTTTTAGACTGGGTTTATAAGATTTATTATACAAGCAAATAGAATTATATTTATATGCCAGTGTTTGACTGATTAGTCCTCTATGATACTTATGAGAAGTAAACAGCCAGTAAAGAACGACAAAAGCCACATTAACAGTGAGCATAAGTAGCTATTGGAACAAAAATCAATGCCAGCCTGGTTGGGTGGCTCACACCTGTAATCCCAGCACTTTGGGAGGCTGAGGTGGGCGGATCACATAAGGCCAGGAGTTCAAGATCACCCTGGCTAACAAGGTGAAACACCGTCTCTACTACGAATACAAAAATTAACTGGGCGTGATGGTGCATGCCTGTAATCCCAGCTACTCAGGAGGCTAAGGCACGAGAATCGCTTGAACCTGGGTGGCGGAGGTTGCAGTGAGCTGAATTGCACCAACTGCACTCCTGTCTGGGTGGCAGAATGAGACTGTCTCAAAAAACAAAAACAAAACAGTGCTAGCCTGCTTTGATGGGGTTGTGAGGGGGTTCTGTTAGGCATAAACTGGTCTGGGCAAGAGATAGTTGGGGCCACTCATGAATTGTTTGGTTCCTATTACTGCAGACCAAGCAAGAATGATTAGTTCCTTATTATTTCTGCTCCCAGGCTGTCTCCACGGCAGGCTGTTTCTCCTACTCTCTGTACAGTCCATGAGACTAAGCAGGCCCTTGACCTTAATTGAGGTTCCCTCAGTTCTGTCCTGTTTCTTGAAGTCTGGGTCCCTTGGGAATACTTGGCCTGTTCAAATAAACCATTAATGAGCGTATCACCGGCAGGGCATTTGGAAATAAAGTCAGGAAGTCAGCGAATGGTTTGGCCTTTTCTTCCATCTTTCCATCCCCTGCTGGGATTCACCTCCTCCTCTTGCCCCAGGCCTCCTGTGCTCTTTCTGCTTCTCAGCACTGTCTTACCCTCCTTCAACCTCTGCGGTTGCAAGTAAATGAGAGTGGAATCTTTTTTTCTATCTCAAGGGTATTTGCTTTGAAAACCTTTTCTCTCGCTGTGGATCAAAATGTGCTTTGCTCCTTGTTAAAGTAGTAGGTTTAGGCTCAGTGGCTCTGGTGGAAGAGGCTGTTTAAACTCCATAAACCACAGTTACCAACTTTCTCTTTCTGTGTGTACAGTGTTCCAAGGGACAAAACTCAAGTGAGTAACAGTGATGGTGGTGACTCTGTGGGCGTTCATCTGAATCAGGTGCGGAACTGAGCACCTTGTTGCATCATGGCTGTGACCCTGAGGCAGGTATTCCTCCCATTTTATGGAAAAGGAAAGGAGGCCCAGTGAGGTTAAGCATTGAGCTGAAGATGACTCCAGAACTGAAAATTGCACCTGTCCCATCCTGAACTTTCAATTGCCTTCAAGTTGTCCTCTTCTTTTCTGAGCAGCATTGATCACTGTCTCCTTTCTTCAACTTCCTTGTTGATTAGTTTATTGCACACAGCCTCTCTGCCTCTTTCCTGTTCCCCAGCGAGAATCCACCTGCTCTACAGAGGCAGGGATCTTTGTCAGCTCACTGGGGTATCTCAAAGGCATAGAAAACATACACAGTAAGCATTAAATAAACATTTGTTAAATGAATAAACAAAAGTAGCCAAGGTAAGATTTTACACTTTAGCACCAACTTAGATAAAATAACTAAAAATAACCTAAAATAATCAAAAGGGTAAGAATCTAGTTTTGAGCACAAAGTTTGAGGACAGCCACCCAGGAAGCACAGATTATAAAGAATGGGAGTCAGTGTTTCAAAGTATAGAAGTTTGGGATCATTTACATGGACATAGTTTAGGGAAGCTTAATAGAATTTCGCTGTCTTTCTATATAAGGCTTATTGCATAGTTACAACAATCTGATTTGTCAAGGTGATTTTTTTTTTCTTTCGGGGAAAGGTATATTTAACATCCCACACTGCAGATGTAACAGTCAGGGGTCTTTTGCACCACCTGGTCTGAGTTGGGTACAAGATAATAAAGGAGGGAGTTAATCTATAATGAAGAACAGTGATTAGAAGTGGGGGAGGTCTGGTCTCTGGTCTCTCTTAGTCATTTATAGAACAAGAACAATGAAGAAGAGAATTCATCTATAATCTAAGAAACAGAAGTTGTAAGCACCTACTATGTGATCCAGATCACAGTCACATCTCTCTCAAAGCATAACTTTTTTTAAAAGCTTTTAATTTTTTTGATTTCAAAGCTATCACCCAAAGCCTCAATCCCCTCAATCTTTCTCTCTTTCTCTCTTTCTCTCTTTCTCTCTTTCTCTCTTTCTCTCTTTCTTTCTTTCTTTCTCTTTCTTTCTTTCTTTCTTTCCTTCTTTTCTTTCTCTTTCTTTCTTTCTTTATTCTTTCTTTGTTTCTCTTTCTCTCTCTCTCCTTCCTTCCTTCCTTCCCTCCATCCCTCCTTCCCTCCTTCCCCCCCTCCCCCCTTCCTTTCTTCCCTTCCTTCCTTCCTTCCTTCCTTCCTTCCTTCCTTCCTTCCTGACATTCAATTCATTTCTTCTGTGTTCTGTCAGAAAACAGTGTTTGGATATTTTATGCAGTTGAAGCAACCCATGCGGACTTCATTTAAAATGAAGTCACCAGGCAGTTTTGGATTTCCTTCCACCCACCTTACATGGAGGCATTTTCCATTGCTTATGGCCACAGATAACCATATTCATTCCAAGAATTGAGCTTGGCTGTAATCCCAGTGGTTTGGGAGGCCCAGGCAGGAGGATCTCTTGAGTCCAGGAGTTTAAGATCATCCTGGGCACCATGGCAAATCCTGTTGCTAAACAAAACATAGACAAGAAGAGTTGAGCTCCTTGATCGTCACTGTGGAATGTGTTGTTGCCACCTAGAGAATCACATTGTAATTTTCAAGACCTACTTACGGGCATTTTCTCCTTTTTGCCTTTGGATTTTTCCACACTGCCACTGGCTTTATGTATGTTTCTGCTCCCAGTCCCAGTCACATTTGTAAACAATCTCTCACCTTTTCTCCAGCTCTCTCTGCCAACTGCCTTCCAAAATAAACCTGAGCCTGTGGTTTGAACACATTTATCTGAGTGCATGTCCTGTGCGCATGTCTTGTGCTATTTTTCTGTCTGCTCCTTCTATAGGGTTGTTCTAGAATTATTTTTCTCTGTATGTGGGAGTCTATGTCTGCTTCAATGCTGCCTTATATAATTATTCCTCCTCGTCATAGGGTTCTCTATTCATATTGTTAGCTTCAAAAAAATGCCACATACAGTCTCCCCACAACTCTCCCACTGCCCAGAGGGCTGGGCAGTTCAGGTACAATTACTGTGATATTTTTCAAAGAAGTAGCCTGAGATGGAGATGGGTTAAGTGTATTTCCTAACACGAGGAAGAGGCAGAACGGGGCCAAAACTCAGTTCTGCAGAGGCCAGGCTCCAGGCCCTTCCCACTAGGCCGCTCCGGCTCCTCAAAGTCCCCTCGGCCATGCTCCTTGTGCAGGGGCATGCTCGGTCAGGTGCTTAGAAAATGCTTTGCAAAGCAGGTGTTTCCTAAAGCTGAAGAAATGGTCCATGTGTACAGTATAAAAATAATAAAGCTAAGGAACAAAAATATGATCCAAGGCAATCAGAGAGGCTTGAGGGCATCATGTGAGATGCAGGAATGACTAGATGGTGGATCAGGTGGAGAGCAGATCATGCTGAGGCTGAAAGGCCAGGGACGGCTGAGTGAGGGGAAAAGCCTCACACTGGAATAGTGCTTTTCACTTTCAAATACATTATCTCCTTTATTCCTCAGACCAAACTCGTGAGTAGATGTTAGCAGGATCTCCATTTAATTTATAAAGATTTTGCATATCAGAGTTTAGTGCTTTTTTTCCTCCCTCCAACATCACTCAACTAATTAGTAAGACCCGGATTCAAAGCAGCCGTCTGACTCCAAAGGCTGAATTCTTTTACTCTAGGGCATGACTCAAATGATTTTGTTCCCCAAGAATGCTAAGTAAGCCTGGGTCCTTGTGTTAGGTCTGTGTTGCTCTTCTATGGCTACCTTCTTGGTTTCTGTTTTGTGTTTTTTTGAGACAGGATCTCTGCTCTGTTGCCCAGGCTGGAGTACAGTGTCAAGATCATAGCTCACTGTAGCTTCCAACTACCAGGCTCAGGCAATCCCTCTGCCACAGTTTCCTGGGTTGCTGGGACTACAGGTGTGAGCCACCACACCCTGCTAATTTTTCAGTTTTTATTTTTGTAGAGATAGGGTCTTGGTATGTTGCCCTGGCTGGTCTTGAACTCCTGTGCTCAAGTGATCCTCTTACCTCAGCCTCCTGAGTAGCTGGGACCATAGATATGTGCCACCATGCTTGGGTAATTAAAACAATTTTTTTTTTTTTTCAGGGATGGGATCTTACTATGTTGCCCAGGCTAGTCTCAAATGCCTGGTCTCAAGCAATCCTCCTGCCCCCGCCTTCCAAAGTGCTGGGATTACAGGTGTGAGCCACTGTGCCTGGCCAGTGAGTGCTATCTTGACAGGGACTGTGCCCTTGGCCTGTGGTAACTGTGCTAACACCGGGCGGTGGGCGTAAGACTTGAATGGCAGCAGCAGGGGTTTCTCTCACTGGATAAGACAGGGACTGACTGGCAAGAGAAACTAGACTGTTACAGAAAAAGAAACACCCCCAGGGCCCAGGTCCCAGATTGTAGGGGGAGGAAAAACAGGCCATGTTTTAGTCAGAAGCTCAAATTCCACAGAATCAAGTCCTCAGTCTTCTTCAGATGAAGAAAGAGGGTCTCTTTTTGAATGTTGCCAGAAGTGTAGGTGGGAGGGCGGGACGGAGGAGGAATAAGGAACCCAATTTCATTTCTCGTTTTTATTTCAATGTAATGTAATATTCCGTGGACATAGCAATTTTCTCTATGAGTAACATAATAACTATGATATTATTATCTTTTTAGAAATGTTTAAAATTCTTGTGAGTCCATAATAAGCGTGTATATTTGTGGGATTCGTGGGATGTTTTGATGCAGGCGTGCAATGTGTAATAATCACATCATGGAGAACGGGTATCTATCACCTCAAGCATTTACCTTTTGCGTTACAAACAATCCAATCACACTCTTTTTGTTATTTTTAAATGTATAATTAGGTTTTTGACTATAGTCAACCTGTTGTGCAACCAAATAGTAGGTCATATTCATTCTTTCTATTTTTTTTTTTGTATCCATTAATCATTCCCACTTTTCCCCTACCCCCTACTATCTATTCCAGCCTCTGGTAACCAACCTTCTACCCTCTATGCCAATAAGCTCAATTGTTTTGATTTTTAGATCCCACAAATAAGTGAGAACATGTGATATTTGTTTTTCTGTGCCTGGCTTGTTTCACCTAACTTAATGACCACCAGTTCCATCCATGTTTTGCAAATGATAGAATCTCTTTTTTATGGGCGAATAGTACTCCATTATAGATAATATTATTATTAATAAATAATAATAATAATAATTTAAAAATCTGGCCAGGTGAGTTGATTCATGCCTGTAATCCTAGCCCTTTGGGAGGCCAAGGTTGGTAGATCACAAGGTCAGGAGTTAGAGACCATCCTGGCTGACATGGTGAAACCCCGTCTCTACTAAAAATACAAAAAATTAGCTGGACGTGGTGGCATGTGCCTGTTGTCCCAGCTACTTGGGAGGCTGAGGCAGGAGAATTGCTTGAATTTGGGAAGCTGAGGCAGGAGAATTGCTTGAACCCAGGAGGCGGAGGTTGCAGTGAGCCAAGATTGCTTCACTGCACTCTAGCCTGGGCAACAGAGAGAGTCTCCAAAAATAAAACATAAAATAAATAAATTAAAAAAGTAAAAATGTGCAAATAATGCAATATTCTGAGGACATAGTAATTTTCTCTAGAAGTAAAATAATAACTATGATATTATTATCTTAAAAATTTTTTAAATTCTTGTGAATACATAATAGGTATATATACATGCGGGATTCATGAGATGTTTTGATGCAGGCATGTAACGTGTAATTCCATGCTTATTGTATGCAATACAAAGTGGCTTATTGAAAATTGAACATATTTTGAACAATCCATACTTGCCTGGGCATTGGGCAACCTTCTAGTCTCTCTCATCTCCAAAGCAGATTCTATTACCAAATGATGGTCTCCACTTCTTGGACCCCTTCCAAATGCTCCTAGTTGTGCTGTACTTTCTGGTCATAGTTTTTTTTAGACGTCTTGCTTTTTCCCTGAAGTTGACCTGGCTCTGACTGCAGGATGAGGCAGACACTGGGAAGCCTGCTGTTCTCCCAGGGATTATCCTCTTCCTTTGCTTATTTCTTCTTTTCACAGGGTTTCAGGTCTGCTCTCTGTAGCCTCCTGCCATCCTTCCAAGTTCCTAGATGTGGAAAAAGCCTTCTGTAGCTTCTGTGCCAAGTCTCCTGCTTTTCCTCAAGTTCTGCCTTGGAATTGCCTTGGAATGTGTATCTTGGCCGGGCGTGGTGACTCACATCTGTAATCCCAGCACTTTGGGAGGCCAAGGCGGGCAGATCACGAGGTCAGGAGTTCAAGACCAGCCTGGCCAACATGGTGAAACCCCATCTCTACTAAAAATACAAAAATTAGCCAGGTGTGGTGGCAGGCACCTGTAATCCCAGTTACTCAGGAGGCTGAGGCAGGAGGATCACTTGAACCTGGGAGGTGGAGGTTGCAATGACCTGAGACAGTGCCATTGCACTCCAGCCTGGGTGACAGAGCAAGACTACGTCTCAAAAAAAAAAAAAGGACATGTATCTTTTCTGAAGTCTTTTATGGAGATTGTCTCACTGGAGTCTTCCCATGATTTGTAGCAATGGAGCAGTTGTTTTCTCTTTCAGATTCACCTTGGAGAATAAGCCTCAGCATGAACCTATGGAGGAAGGGAAGAAGGCTCTGTCAAGTGGTGGTGTTCACTTTTGCAGTTCTCTAATAAAAATGAAGTTTCAATCTCAATCAAAATATCAATGACCTTCTTTGCAGAAATAGAAAAAAAATTCTAAAATTTATATGGAACCCTAAAAGACCTAGAATAGCTAAAGCTATCCTAAGCAAAAGGAACAAAACTGTAGGAATGACACTACTTGACTTCAAATTATACTACAGAGCTATAGTAACCAAAACAACATGGTACTGGTATAAAAAGAGACACATAGGCCAATGGAACAGAATAGAAAACCCAGAAACAAATCCACACATCTACAATAAACTCATTTTCGACAAAGATGCCAAGAACATACAGTAGGGAACAGATAGTCTTCAATAGGTGTTTCTGGGAAAACTGGATATCCATATGCAGAAGAATGAAACTAGACTCTTATCTCTCATCATATACAAAAATAAAAAAAAAATAGGTTAAAAACTTAAATCTAAGACCTCAAACTATGAAACTAACATAAGAAAACATTGGGGAACATCTCCAGGGCATTGTTCTGGGCAAATATTTCTTGAGTAACACCCCCCAGGCACAGGCAGTGAAAGCAAAAATGGACAAATGGGACACATCAAGTTAAAAAGCTTCTGCACAGCAAAGGATACAATCAACAAAGTGGAGAGACAACCCACAGAATGTGAGAAAATATTTGCAAACTACCAATCTGACAGGGGATTAATAACCAGAATATAAAGGGGGCTCAAACAACTCTAGAAAAATGTCTGATAATCTGATCAAAAGTGGGCAAAAGATTTGAATAGACATTTTGCAAAAGAAGACACACAAATGGCAAACAGGCATATGAAAAGGCGCTCAAAATCATCGATCATCAGAGAAATGCAAAGCAAAACTCCAATGATATATCATCTCACCTCAGTTAAAATGGCTTCTATCCAAAAGACATAATAACAAATGCTGGTCAGAATGTGGAGAAAAGGGTGGGAATGTTGGTGGGAGTGTAAATTAGTACAGCCACTACAGAGAACAGTTTGGAGGCTCTTCAGAAACTAAAAATAGAGCTACCATATGATCCAGCAATCCCACAGCTGGGTGTATACCCAAAAGACAGGAAATCAGCATATCAAAGAGATATTGGCAGTCCTGTGTTTGTTATGGTACTGTTTACAATAGCCAAGATTTGGAAGCAACCTAAGTGTCCATCAGCAGATGAATGGATAAAGAAAATGTAAACACAACAGAGTACTATTCCGCCATAAAAAAGGGGGATCCTGTCATTTGCAACAACATGGTTGGAACTGGAGGTCTTTACATTAAGTGAAATATACCAGACACAGAAAGACAAGCATCACATGTTCTCACTTGTTCGTGGGATCTAAAAATTAAAACAACTGAAATCATGGAGATAGAAAATAGAAGGATGGTTACCAGAGGCTGGGAAGGGTAGGTAGGGGAAGCTGTGGAGGGGAGATGGAAATGGTTAATAGGTACAAAAAAATAGAAAGAATGAATAAGACCTACTATTTGATAGCACAATAGGGTGACTATAGTCAGTAATTACTTAATTGCACATTTTAAAATAACTTAAAGAATATCATTGAATTATTTGTAACTCAAAGGATAAATGCTTGAGTGGATGGATACCCCATTCCTCAGGATGTGCTTATTTCACATTACATGCCTGTATCAAAGCATCTCAGGTGCCTCATAAATATATACACCTACTATGTACCCACAAAAAATTTAAAAATTAAATAAAAAATTAACACACACACACACACAAATGAGGCAAAATGCACATTCTCATTCTAAGACCAGTCCACATTCCCTAAGCCCATGACGAGTTGTTTGGCCATGGGGGCGGGTGGGGGGATGGTGGGAGACACTTGCCACGGAGAGAAGGAGGTCAGCTGTGGATACCCAGCCTCCAGCCCTGGGGACAGATGCCTCAGTCCAGCCACAGGAAAACATCCTTAATCCCGAGGGGCAATCACACTCGCTTGCAGTGTGACTGGAGCCTCTTCATGTTAATTGTAAAACCTGTTTGACAGCAGCACTTTTGTGGCAAAAACCAGAGCAAGAACCAATGCCCAACGAGACTTTACAGTTGTTTCCTTAGTCAAATACACCCTTCAGAATCCACCTTCATGGAGCAAAGCATTTGTCTTTTTCATCCTGTACCCAGACTTTCTCCTTTAACCTAGGGAAACCCACTGAACACACCTGTGTGAGAGAAGCTGCTTTCTTTGTCCAGTGAGCAATCAGCATAGCTCTGCTGTTCCAGCTCTGGCTGTCTTGGCACAGTTTAAAAGCTGTCTCTGTGACCTCATGGGACTTCACTGAGCCTCAGTCCCCTCGGATGGGAGTGACATGGTAATACTTTCCTCAGAATTACTTGAGGGTTAAATGAGAGAATCCAAGTACGCAGTAACCACAATGCCTGGCATATGTAAGCATTGTGTAAATGTTAGGGGGAAAAGGAAATAGCCATTGAAAAACAGAAATCCACTCAGGAAGCTGGGGCAGGAGTTCTTGAGGCCAGGAGTTCGAGACCAGCCTGGGCAACATAGCAAGACCCCTGTCTCTACAAAAATAAATAAAATTAGCCTGGTGTGGTGGCACGCACCTGTAGTCACAGCTACTTAGAACGCTGAGGGGGGAGGATTGCTTGAGCCTAGAAGTTCAGGTTGCTGTGAGCTATGACTGTGCCACTGCACTCTGGCCTCGGCCATAGAGTGAGACCTCATCTCTTAAAACAAACCCAAAAAAACAAACAGAACTCCCTAGAGTGGCTGTTTGGTTTCCACACCTGTTAGCAGTGCATGACACTCTTTCGCTATTCACTGTCTTCAATGCTCCTAACGCCTGTCAGGAAATTCAGAGTGGGTGTGACTATTGTCACCTGCCAATGAGGAGACCCAAGCAATGAGAACCCACAGGTCTTCACCAGCGGGCACACAGCTAGTTAGTTATAGGAAACCTCCTGCCTAGCACCACCCACTGAGACATTGGAACTCCACACTCATTGGAGAAGTGAGGAACAGAAACAGACAAGTGTGGGCGGGCAGTAGAGTTGATTCTGCAGGCTTGGGTCGTTCAAACACTGCGTATCTGAGAGAAAGGTCTGGCCTTTGCCTGGTTCCTTGGAAATAACCTTTAAACCCTTGAAATATTCTTCCTGATAGAGCGTCTTTGCTAACCTCAGGCCTTGGGCCACACTAGTCTAGCCTAACAGTGCCATTAATGGTGGGACCCTGGGTCACACTGTTCGGCCTGTGGAGAGACTTAAATCCAAATAGCTAAGGTCAGTAACGAGGCACTTATGCCTGAAAGACTAACCCCAGCAAAATCCCTGGACACGGAGGCTTATGGGAGCTTCCCTGGTTGGCAATACTTTGTACATCTTGTCCACAAGATTCCTGGGGAATTGATGACTGTCTGCGCAACTCCACTGGGAGTCAACAACAGGAAGCCCACCTCTGCCATTCTCTGGGCTCTGACCTGTGCACATTTTTCCTTTGACAACACTCTGTATGCTTTTACTGCAACCATAACCACGAGCACAGTGGCTCTTCTGAGTTCCAGGAGTCCTTCCAGTGGATCTCAGAATCTGAGTTTTGTCTCGGACACCCCTGGCTAAGTGGGGAAGCAAGGACCTGCCTTCTCAGGATGGGGATGAAAGATCTGGTGTCTGGACACTGCATTTCCGTTTGGAACCACCTGCCTCCTCCTTCTGCAGTGGGCCCTTCCTCCCTCCTTTCTCCCTCCCTCTCGTGCCTAGGTTGTCCCAGTGTCAGGCCAGAAGCAGCCCTCTAGGGTGGCTTTCTTAAGAATAATCATTTGTCAAAAGGGCTGGGAAAGACAGGAAGCCTGCCTTTCTTCCAGCATATTTGGTGCCACTCAGAAAATGGACTAAATTGAATTTGGAGGACATATATTTGATTGTTAAGTCAAACTCTGACCCAGGGTTGCAAGCATGGTATTTATTTCCCTGCTCTTTGTTAGTGGGTGTGGGGAAAGACCTGGCTCTGGCTGTGCAGGCATAGAGAGGATTCGGAGGCTCTTATACCACTAGCATGTTGGCAACCCTTACCAAGACGATGTGAGAACTAACCTGCAACCACAAGCTGTGATATTTTTACGGCATGACTAATTTTACTTCTGGGTACCATCTAAAAACACAAACTAAGATATCTGTGTGATCTGAACCTCATCCAGAAATTTCCAGAAAGTGCACACGTGCACTTACCGTTCTATGCATCTTGCTCTCTCCATTTTCTTTTTGACACAGGGTCTTGCTCTATTGCCAGGCTTGAGTGCAGCAGTGTGATCACAGCTTACCGTAGCCTTGAACTCCTGGGCTCAAGCAATCCTGTCACCTCAGCCTCCTGAGTAGCTGGGACTAGAGGTTTGCATCACTATGCCTGGCTATTTTTTTCCTTCTTCTTCTTCTTTTTTTTTTTTTTTTTTTTTTAAGAGACGGGAATCTTACTCCATTGCTCAAGCTGGTCTTCAATTCCTGGGCTCAAGCAATCTGCTCACCTCAGCCTCCCAAAGTGTTGGGATTACAGGTGTGAGCTGCTGTGCCCAGCCTGGTCGCTCTGTCTCCTAAGTGTGTTATAGAAGATGAGTCTAGCTTCATCCTGCTCGATCCATTGCTTAGGTGTATAACAGAGGATGAGTCTAGGCAGACAAGTCAAAGTTAAGGTGTCATAAGCCACCAAAGCCTGACTTTCCCCACTATGTGGCCTCACTCAGGCTACTTGAGCTCCCACTTTCTGCCTGTACAAAATCAGCAGGTAGAACTAGTAGATTTCTAATGTAGCTTAAGACTTCCCGGTTCTGCCCTCAGAAAGTCTCTGTTTATTTCTTCAGGCTGGCTGCTTCTACCTGCTGGCCTTGCAGAAGAGCATCTCATGACCACCTAGCAGAATAACATAATGTGAGAAAAATACTTTATATTCACCAATACAAGAGGATATTTAAGGGAAAAATGTAAATTCCTGCCCTTGTGAGTTTTCTTTTTTTAATTGCAGTAAAATATACATACCATAAAATTTATCATTTTCATCATTTTAATTGTGTAGTTCAGTGGCATTAAGTATACCCAGATTATTATACAACCAACACTATCATCCATTCTCAGAAATTTTTCATCATCCCAAATACAAACTCTGACCCCATTAAACTAACTCCCCATTCCCCTCTCCCAGCCCTAACACTGTCATTCTACTTTCCATTCCTATGAATTTGGACGGTCTCAGGATCTCATATAAATAGAATCATACAGTATTTTTCTTTTTATGACTGGCTTATTTCTCTTAGCATAATGTCTTCAAGGTCTAATAACTATGTTGTAACCTGTGTCAGAATTTTCTTCCTTTTTGAGGCTGAGTCATATTCCATTGTGTGGACACATTGCATACTGTTTATCCATCCATTCACCCAGTGATAGACATTTGAGCTGTTTCCACCTTCTGGCTGCTGTGAAAAATGCTGCTATGATGATGGGTGTGCAAATATCTGTTTGAGTTCCTGCTTTCAGTTCTCTTGGGTATGTACTCAGAAGTTCGATTGCTGAGTCACATAGTAATTCTTTATTTAATTTTTTAACGAACTGCCATACTGTTTCCCACAGGAGCTAGACCAGTTTACATTCTCATCAGCAATAGATGAGGGCTCCCATTTCTTATTATTCTTGTCAAAACTTGTTATTTTCTGTTTACCTGGTTTTTAGAAACAGTGTCTCCCTCTGTCACCCAGGCTGGAATACAGTGGTATGATAGCTCTACGCAGCATTGAACTCTTGGGTTTAAGTAATCCTCCTACCTCAGCCTCCCAAGTAGATGAAACTATAGGCACATGCCATCATGCTCAGCTAATCTTTAAACTTTTTATAGAAACAGGGCCTTGCTGTGTTTCTCAGGGTGGTCTCAAACTCCTGGCCACAAGCGATCCTCCTGCTTTGGCTTCTTAAAGTGCTGGGATTACAACTGTGAGCCACGGCATCCAGCCTCTGTTTTGTTTTATTTTTTTTTAAATCATGCCTATCCCAATGGATATGAAGTGAGTTTTTTCTTTTTAAATTCTGTGATATTCCTATATTTCTAGAGACATGAGCAAAGCTGGGAAGTTAAGGTCAGGCAACCATGGCTCTCTGGAGCCTAACTGCCCATTGGAGAGGCTCTTGCATCCACTTTAGACGGGCTGTAGCTTCCAGTTTTCACCTTTGCTAGAACAACATTCTTAGTCATTGTGTGAGCCATGGCAGCTGTTCACACAGTAGATTCTGGATAAAAGATAGATGCTCTATTCTCAGAAAATGAATTTGAAAATCAAATTCATATTTATATTTCAGTAGAACCGGTGGTATCAACCCCTCTGCTTCTGAGTCTCATGCTGGCCTTAATCCTCCTGCAAGGGTATATGATTTGCACAATTTCTTTCTACATTCATTTCAAATTTAAATGAATATGCCGAGTGCCTATTCTGAGCCAAGCACTATACTAGATGCTGCCATATATATTATCTCAAGGAATTCTCTCATTAAAGGATGGTTATTCTCATCTGTAAGAGAGGAGAATGAGACTCAAGTTTGTTGTTTCTCAGAATATGAACGCCTACATCAGAATTCTTTGGGAAGTTTGTATTACAAATGGGGCACCAGGACCCCTCAGATTTTCACAGGTGCCCCAGTAACTCTTGTAGGAAGTGTGAGAACTGTAGCTCAACTGGTAAGCAGGGGCTGGACTGACGCCACGGTCCTTTCCAGAGTCTCTTCTTCTGATCTGGTGCTGGGTGCTGCTGGCAGCACTTGATGGGAGAAGGGGTGGTTGACAGACGCTCGGAAAAGCAGCTGCTCTGCGAGGGCGGGAAAGGACACCGCTGAGATGCTGCCACAGGGACAACTGCATGGCGACGGTGGCTGGGATCAGAGCCAGGCAATCTTGGGGTGGTGGGGACATTGTAACTGCTGTTGCAGCCACGACATTTCGTGGAAGTGGAAGAGCATTGATGGGTGGAGCTTGGGATGGTCTCAGGGTGAGAGTTCAAGTACGCAGTCTTGCTGCCTTGGCAGAATGGCTGCAGAGGACAGTGGTGTCCCAGCCTGTGAGATCCCTCTGCAGACAAAGCTTATCTTCCACAGGTCATAACTTACCCTTCCTGGGTGAATGTTTGCTGGTTTGTTTTCTTTTCTTAATTCAATACCTCCCTAATACATAACACTCAGGGTACTTGTAGGTATGCACATGCCCTGCTGCTCGGTCAGATAGATTTTGCTAGGTTTCTGCGATGGGTTAGACCCAAATAGGCTGGGCAATACCCTGCCTAGCAACCCACACTTGTGCTAAGTAGATCCCCTAAGGGCTGCATGCAGCTCCATGATTGGGTCTGAAAACAGACATGGAATTTATGTTGGTTCCAAGAGGAGCTGGAATATCAACCATATTCCTTAACAGGAAGTTGGGATCCTAATTTTTAAAATACCTTTTATTGTTGTAAAACATATATAACATAATATTTGCCATTTTGACCATTATTAAGAGCACAGTTCAATGACATTAAGAACATTTACATTGTCACACAACCATCATCAGTAGCCATTTCTAGAACTTTTTCAGCATCCCAAACTGAAACTTTGTACTCATTAAACAATAATTCCTATTCCTTTCTCCCCTTACCCACTAGTAACCACCATTCTATTGTCTGTCTCTATGTATTTGGCTACTCTATGGACCTCCTCTAAGTGAAATCAAACAATAGTTGTCCTTTGATGTCTGGCTTAATTCATTTAATATAAAGTTCTCAAAGTTCATCCATGTCATAGCATGTATCCCCATTTCATTCCTTCTTGAGGCTGAACAATATTCTATTATATGGATAAACCATATTTTGTTTATCCATGTATCCATCAGTGGGCATTTGGGTTGTTCCTACCTTTTGGTTATTGTGAATAATGGTGCTATGAACATTGGTTTGCAAGTATCTGTTTGAGTTTTGCTCTCTTTCTTTTTAAAAATATTATCTATTTATTATTATTTTTGAGATAAGGTCTCACTCTGTTGTCCAGGCTGAAGTGCAGTGGTGCAATCATAGCTCACTGTAGCCTTGAACTCCCCAAATGGCCCTCCCACCTTAGCCTTCTGAGTAGCTGGGACTACAGGTGCATGCCACCATGCCAGGATCCTGCTTTCAATTCTTTTTTTTGAGATGGAGTCTTACTCTGTCACCCAGGCTGAAGTGCGGTGGTGGGATCTCAGCTCACTACAATCTCTGCCTCCCAGGTTCAAGCAATTCTCCTGCCCTAGGCTCCCGAGTAGCTGGGATTACAGTTGCTCACCACCACACACGGCTAATTTTTGTATTTTAGTAGAGACAGTGTTTCACTGTATTGGCCAGGCTGGTCTCGATCTCCTCACCTCAAGTGATCTGCCTGCCTTGGCCTCTCAAAGTGCTGGGATTACAGGTGTGAGCCACTGCACCCAGCCCCTGCTTTTAATTTAAGTATATACCTAGAAATGGAATTGGTGAATCATATGGTAATTCGATGTTTAATTTTTTGAGGAAGTGATGAACTGTTTCCCTGGACCCTAATTTTTAAAACTGTATCACCTCAGAGTCTGAACCAATAAGGTTTGGTCATAGGGGCTGTTGGGCAGGTATTACAATTGACTTAGAGGTCCAGATCAATTTAGGGGGTGGGACAGTATGTGTTTTAGATGTAGATGTGGGTTCAGATCATGCCTCCATTACACCCCAGCTGTATGATTCTGGGGAAGTGTTGTGCCAAACCCCTGTCGATTCCAATAGAGATGGCACCGTGTCTAAGAGGAAGAAGAGACTCAGAGCCAGTTGATGAGAGAAATAATTGATTGAGGACCCACATACAGGGCAGTCCAGGAACAGGAGGGCTAGACGTGATAACTGCTATTGTTTGAAAAAGCATGTAGTTTATAAGGCAGTTTTCACCTTTCACCCTCCATCTATCAACCTCTGTTTAATACAAAAAAAAGAAGGCTTCAATCCCCTGTAAACCTGTGTTCCCAGGAATGCACCAGGGGTTCGAATGTCACTCATAGATAAGGATGAATCTCTGGGTTGGCCACTCTCAGACATACCTTCTTCTTAGAACACAGTGTAACTCTCAGGGTGTGCTTAAGCTACTGCTGTCAGTTGCATCTGCCATAAAGGAAGTCACTTACCCACCTTGACTGGTGCTGTCTTCACCTGTAAAGGAAACATGTACTTTACTTCCTGGGGACAGAGATAATTAAAGCAGATAAAAATGCATAGAAAGCATTTTGTGTAGCCGCTGGCATGGAATAAGAGCTCAACAAAGGTCATTTCCCTTAGTTTCTTGCATTTCATGACCACAAACTGTCCACCTGGAAGGTCCTGTCTTCTCCCACACCACACCCAGCCCTGCCCTGTTCATCTGTCATTCTCCACTCTTCTTTGGAAAACTCTCCTGCCTTGGCCCAGCTCCATTCTTTCCAGGACTAATTAGAGGATGTGCTTTGGGAAGGAGCTCATCAGTGCACTCAAACCAAAGTGTTCATAGTCCATGATTTAATATGAGGAGCTCCCTGGGGCACTTGGCTTTTCAACGGGCTCAAGCTTTCAACCTAAGAATGAATCATTAATGACAGTGCTTCAGACACTTGGGACAGAACCCTGGGATGGTAATGAGCAGTAGATCTTCACTATGCATTTTAGACCCTTCACTGAGCCCCATGGCCCGCTCTTCCTGGGTAAACATTGTACTGGAACAGACAGGACAATCAGCCTGAAATACTGAACACACCCAGTCACTGGGCAGAAACTGAGAGGCTGCTCAGAGGCAAAGTGGTATTTCCTCGCATGAAATATTCATCTCAACTAAGTCAAAGATGGCTGAATAGGAACAGCTCTGGAGTGCAGTTTCGAGTGAGAATAACGCAGAGGGTGAGTGATCACCGCATTTCCAAATGAGTTATTACTGCCCACAGACCAGGAGATTCCTGGGCTGAAAAGCACCACGAGTTTCCAGCACGGTTGTTTCAGCTGGTGTAGTGGGCCTCCGCACAATAACTCCACAAATCTGGGTGGCCGTTTCAACTGGTGAGACAATGCCTGGGAGACAGAGCTGCCCCATTCAATTGAATAAAAGGGGGCTAAAACAGGGAACCAGGTTATCAGGTTCGGTGGGTCCCACCCCCACAAGGACCAGCAAACTGAAATGCTCTGGATTGAGAGTTTCACAGCAAGTGCAGCTGGACCTGGGGTCAGTTCAGCTCTGTGGGGGGAAGGGCATCCTCCATTACTGAGGCAGTCCACCATTACAGAGACAGTCTGCCATTACTGAGGCAGTCCACCATTACAGAGGCAATCTGCCATTACTGAGGCAGTCCACCATTACAGAGACAGTCTGCCATTACTGAGGCAGACAGCCATTACTGCAGCAGACCACCATTATGGAGGCAGACCGCCATTACCGAGGCAGTTCTAACTATAACTCTGTAAACAAAACCACGAGGAAGTTCACACAGCTGCTGGGTAGAGCACACAGCAGCTCATCAATGCCTCTGCTGGCAAACTGTGACTAGGCTACCTCCTCGCTGAACAAGGCATCTCTGAAATAAGGCAGTAGCACATCAGGAACTTATAAATAAAGCCTCACCTTCTCAGGACAGAGCACCTGGGAAAAACGTGGTATGAGTTTTACTGCAGCAGACTTAAACGTACCTGTCCAGCCACTCCCAATGGAACATTGGAGCTCATAGCTCAGTAAGCTCCTATAAGGAACAGACCATCTCCTCAAGCAGCTCCCTGACTCCCATATATACAAAGAGAAACCTCATGAAGGAGAGCTCAGGCTGACATCTGGTGGGTATCCTTCTGTTACGAAGATAACAGAAGAAGAAACTGGCAACAACCCTTACTGTTTGGCAGCTGCAGCAGGTGATGCCCAGGCAAGCAGAGTCTGGAGTGGACCTCCAGCAGTCCTACAGCAGAGGGGCCTGACTGTTAGAAGGAAAACTAAAAAAACAGAAAGAAATAACTTCAACATCAACAAAAAGGAAGTCCACTCAGAGACCCCGTCAGAAAGTCACCAACTACAAAGACCACAGGTAGATAAATCCACAAGGATGGGAAGAAACCAGCACAAAAAGGATGAAAACACCCAAAATTATAATGCCTCTCCTCCTCCAAGGGATCACAATTCCTTACCAGCAAGGAAACAAATCTAGATGGAGAATGAGTCTGATGAATTGACAGAAACAGGCTTCAGAATGTGGGTAATAAGAAACTTCTGCGAGTAAAAGAACATGTTTTAACCCAATGCAAAGAAACTAAGAATGTTGAAAAATGGTTTGAAGATAGGCTAACGAGAATAAACCGCTTAGAGAAGAATATAAATGACTTAATGGAGCTGAAAAACACAACATGAGAACTTCGTAAAGCATACACAAGTTTTAATAGCCGAATCTACCAAACAGAAGAAAGGCTGTCAGTGACTGAAGATCAACTCAATGAAATAAAATGAGAAGGCAAGATTAGAGAAAAAAGAGTGAAAAGAAATGAACAAAGCCTCCAAGGAATATGGGATTATGTGAAAAGACCAAATCTATGTTTGATAGGTGTACCTGAATGTGATGGAGAGAATGAATCCAAACTGGAAAACACTCTTCAGGATATTATCCAGGAGAATTCCCCCAACCTAGCAAGGCAGGCCAATATTCAAGTCCAGGAAATACAGAGAACATCACAAAGATATTTCTCAAGAAGAGCAGCCCCAAGGCACATAATCCTCAGATTCACCAGGATTGAAATGAAGGAAAAAATGCTAAGGGCAGCCAGAGAGAAAGGTCGGGTTAACCACAAAGGGAAGCTCATCAGACTCACAGCGGATCTCTCGGCAGAAACCCTACAAGCCAGAAGAGAGTGGGAGACAATATTCAACATCCTTAAAGAAAAGAACTTTCAACCTAGAATTTCATATCCAGCCAAACTAAGCTTCATAAGTGAAGGAGAAATAAAATCCTTTATGAACAAGCAATTGCTAAGAGATTTCGTCACCACCGTGCCTCTCTTACAAGAGCTCCTGAACGAAGACTAAACATAGAAAGGAATAACCAGTACCATCCACTGCGAAAAGGTACCAAATGGTAAAGACCATTGACACAATGAAGAAACTGAGTAAACTAACGGGCAAAACAACCAGCTAGCATCAAAATAGCAGGATAAAATTCACACGTAACAATATTAACCTTAAATGTAAATGGGCTAAATTCTCCAATCAAAAGACACAGACCGGCGAATTGGATAAAAAGTCAAAACCCATCGGTGTGCTGTATCCAGGAAACACATCTCATGTGCAAGGACACACATAGGCTCAAAATAAAGGGATGGAGGAAGATTTACCAAGCAAATGGAGAGCAAAAAAAAAGGCAGGAGTTGCAATACAATCTCTGATAAAATAGACTTTAAACCAACAAAGATCAAAAGAGACAAAGAAGGGCATTACGTAATGGTAAAATGATCAATGCAACAAGAAGAGCTAATGATCTCAAATATATAAGCACCCAGTACAGGAGCACCCAGATACATAATGCAAGTTCTTAACAACCTACAAAAAGACTTAGACTCCCACACAATAATAGTGGGAGACTTTAACACCCCACTGTCAATATTAGGCAGATCAATGAGACAGAAAATTAACAAGAATATCCAGACTTGAACTCAGATGTGGCCCAAGCAAACCTAATAGACATATATAGAACTCTCCACCCCAAATCCACAGACTATACATTCTTCTCAGCACCACATCATCCCTACTCTAAAATTGACCACATAATTGGAAGTAAATCACTCCTCAGCAAATGCAAAAGAACGGAAATCATAACAAACAGTCTCCCAGACCACAGTGCAATCAAAGTAGAACTCAGGATTAAGACACTAACTCAGAACCGCACAACTTCATGGAAACTGAAAAACTGGCTCTTGAATGTTGACTGGATAAACAATGAAATGAAGGCAGAAATAAAGATGTTCTTCAAAACCAAAGAGAATGAAGACACAACATACCAGAATCTCTGGGACACATTTAAAACAGTCTCTAGAGGTAAATTTATAGCAACAAATGACCACATGAGAAGCAAGGAAAGATCTAAAATTGACACCCTTTCATCAAAATTGAAAGAGCTAGAGGAGCAAGATCAAAAAAACTCAAAAGCTAGCAGAAGACAAGAAATAACTAAGATCAGAGCAGAACTGAAGGAGATAGAGACACAAAAAAACCCTTTAAAAAATCAATAAAACCAGGAGCTGATTTTTTGAAAAGCTCAACCAAATAGACCACTAGCCAGATTTATAAAAAAGAAAAAAGAGAAGAATCAAATAGATGTAATAAAAAATGATAAAGGGGATAACACCACTGATGCCACAGAAATGCAAACTACCATCAGAGATTACTAAAAACAACTCTATGCACATAAACCTGTAAACTTGGAAGAAGTGGATAAATTCCTGGACACTTGCATCCTCCCAAGCCTAAACCAAGAAGTCGTCAAAACACTGAATAGACCAATAACAAGGTCTGAAGTTGAGGCAGGAATTAATAGCCTATCAACCAAAAAAAGCCCAGGTCAAGATGGGTTCACAGCTGAATTCTACCAGACATACCAAAAGGAGCTGGTACCACTTCTTCTGAAACAATTCCAACAATCAGAAAAGAGAGAATCCTTCCCAAATCATTTTATGAGATCAACACATTCTGATACCAAAACCTGGCAGACTCAACAGAAAAAGAAAACTTCAGGCCAATATACATGATGAACATAGATGCAAAAATCTTCAATAAAATACTGGCAAACCGATTGCAACAGCACATCAAAAAGCTTATCCACCATGATCAAGTAGGATTCATCCCAGGAATGCAAGGCTGGTTCAACATACACAAGTCTATACACATAATTCACCACATAAACAGAACCAAAGACAAAAACCACATGATTATCTCAATAGATGCAGAGAAGGCCTTCAACAAAATTTAACAGCCCTTTATGCTAAAAATTCTCAATAAACTAGGTATTGATGGAAAGCATCTCAAAATAATAAAAGCTATTTACAACAATCCCACAGCCAATATCATACAGAATGGGCAAAACCTGGAAGCATTCCCTTTGAAATCTGGCACTAGACAAGAATGCCCTCTCTCACGACTCCTATTCAACAGAGTATTGGAAGTTCTAGCCAGAGCATTCAGGCAAGAAAAAGAAATAAATGGTATTCAATTAGGAAAGGAGGAAGTCAAATTGTCTCTATTTGCAGATGACATGATTGTATATGTAGAAGACCCCATCATCTCAGCCCCAAATCTCCTTAAACTGATAAGCAACTTCAGCAAAGTCTCAGGATGCAAAATCAATGTGCAGAAATCACAAGCATTCCTATACACCAATAGCAGACTTAAAGAGAGCCAAATTAAGAACGAACTGCCATTCACAATTGCCACAAAGAGAATAAAATACCTAGAAATACAACCAGCAAAGGATGTAAAGGACCTCTTCAAGGAGAATTACAAAGCGCTGTTCAAAGAAATAAGAGAGAACACAAACAGATGGAAAAACATTCCATGCTCATGGTTAGGAAGAACCAATATTGTGAAAATGGCCATACTGCCCAAAGTAATTTATAGATTCAGCTCTATCCCCAATAAGCTACCTATGACCCTCTTCACAGAACTGGAAAAAACCACCTTAAACTGCATATGGAACCAAAAGAGAGCCCGCATAGCCAAGACAATCCTAAGCAAAAAGAACAAAGCGGGAGGTATCACACTACCTGACTTCAAACTATATTCCAAGGCTACAGTAGTCAAAACAGCATGGTACTGGTACCAAAACAGAGACATAGATCAATGGAACAGAACAGAGACTTCGGAGGCAATGCCACCCATCTACAACCATTTGATCTTTGAGAAACCTGACAAAAACAAGCAATGGGGAAAGGATTCCCTGTTCAATAAATGGTGTTGGGAAAACTGTCTAGCCATGTGCAGAAAGCAGAAACTGGACCCCTTCCTGACACCTTACACTAAAATTAACTCCAGATGGATTAAAGACTTAAACATAAGACCTAACACCATAAAAATCTTAGAAGAAAACCTAGGCAAAACCATTCAGGACATAGGCATAGGCCAGGACTTCATGACCAAAACACCAAAAGCATTGGCAACAAAAGGCAAAATAGATAAATGGGATCTGATTAAACTCCAGAGTTTCTGCACAGCAAAAGAAACCATCATTAGAGTGAACCAGCAACTAACAGAATGGGAAAAAATTTTTGCAGTCTACTCATCTGACAAAGGCCTCATATCCAGAATCTACAAAGAACTAAAACAGATTTACAAGAAAAAAAAAAAACAAAAAACAAAGAAACCCATTCAAAAGTTGGTGAAGGACATGAACAGACACTTTTCAAAAGAAGACATAAATGAGGCCAACAAACATATGAAAAAATGCTCAACATCATTGGTCATTAGAGAAATGCAAATCATAACCACATTGAGATACCACCTCATGCCAGTTAGAATGGCGATCATTAAAAAAATCTGGAGACAACAGATGCTGGAGAGGATGTGGAGAAATAGCAACACTTTTACACTGTTGGTAGGAGAGTAAACTAGTTCAACCATTGTGGAAGACAGTGTGGCGATTCCTCAAGGACCTAGAAATAGAAATTCCATTTGATCCAGCAATCCCATTACTAGGTATATATCCAAAGGATTATAAATCCTTTTATTATAAAGACACATGCACACGTATGTTCATTGCAGCACTGTTTACAATAGCAAAGACCTGGAACCAACCGAAATGCTCATCGATGATAGACTGGACAAGGAAAATGTGGCACATATACACCATGGAATACTATGCAGCCATACAAAACAATGAGTTTGCGTCCTTTGCAGGGACTTGGATGAATCTGGAAACCATCATTCTCAGCAAACTGACACAAGAACAAAAAATCAAACACCTCATGTTCTCACTCATAAACAGGTTTGAACAATGAAAACACATGGACACGGGGAGGGGATCATCACACATTGGGGTCTATTGTGGGGGGAATAGGAGAGGGACAGTGGGCGGTAGGGAGGTTGGGGAGGGTTAACATGGGGAGAAATGCCAGATAGAGGTGACAGGGGGATGGAGGCAGCAAACCACATTGCCATGTATGTACATATGCAACAATCCTGCATGTTCTGCACATGTACCCCAGAACCTAAAGTGCAATAAAAATGTATATATTAAAAAAATAATAAAGAAAGAAATGTTCATTTCATAAAACTCTTAAAATATGCTAATTAATGGTAAGCTGGGCCGATACTTTTCTGTTAAAGAACAGATTACACCACTAAGTGACCCAGGGAGATAACATTCTGAAATGGATACTCTAGACTAAGGTAACTTGATACACTGCCCTTTTAGCCAGAATTTGCTGGGGCAGAAAGAAATCATATCATCATATAGTTTCTGGTATGTAAAGGTGAAGTGCATTAGTTTCAATGAAACACTGAGGCATGGGCTCTCAAAATGAATTTTTGCGTTGCTTCCTAGAGTGAAAAATTGTTGGAGAGATGTAGTTTGTATTCTAAAATATTGAAATTTCTGGGGCATTTTGCTGCATTACAGAGACAAGTAAAATATTAGAAACTGGAATCATTTCAGAAACACTAGAACATATGGTACCCATCCTAACAAAATTCATTGCCAACACAGGAACCAAAAATAATTGGAATTTTTGGTGAGGTGAATTTGGAGACACTGCCAAAAAATGGACTCTTCCCATCTCTATCCCTTCTGCTTTGCTGTCTCTTGCCAAATACTGTCCATGGATGAAAAACAAGGTTTCCCAGGAGGTTGCTAAAGTAGATGGCACCATGCAGTAGGATGGCATCGCCCTGATGAGGAGACATGACAAGGCACATATGGTGCTCATTCCTGTAAATGTCAACTCCTTATTTCAAAACCAAAAAATGAAATAAAATGCATTTGAAACATTTATGCACAAATCAATCAAGAATATGGTTCCAAGGATGTGAGTATGATGCCAGGAAGCCTTTGTCAGAGTGTCTTGCCTATCCCCTTGATAACTGACTTTCTTTTAGCAGTGGTGCAGTTAGGGAATGGACTCACAATCACTGCAGGGCAGCATGCCTTTCAGCTCACACCAGGGAGACTGCAGATTGAGTAAACTTCTTCAAGGGGCTGTTAAACTTTAGATTCTTCCTGACTCACAGAGTGAAGCCTCACAATATCCAAAGTTTAGACAACGAAATATCCTCAAGAGCCTTTGTGATTTTTATAAAATATACAGCCTCTTTGCCTTTACCTTTAAGTGGCCATTGCCTGTATTAGTCAGGATAGGCTAGGTTATGCTGCAGAACAAACAGGCCCTGGAATCCTTCAACAAAGGGATATTTTTTTTCATGATATTTCTCCAGCACAGCTAAGCAGGTATAGGGGAGTAGTCTGCTCCACATAGTCACTCAGGAACCCAGGCTAAATGAGGCTTTGTTGTCTGTAATGTGGCAAGTGGCCTAGGCAAGAGAAGAACCTGCACAGACAGCTCACATCTACGGTTCTGACCAACAGGGCCACATATTCATATTACTTTTTGCAGTCTATTGGCCAGGACTTCTCAAACGACCCCATTTAATGGCAGGGATGTTTGACATGTAGTCTTCCATGTGCCTGGTGGAGAGGAGTATTAGTAATATCTGTTGTATTTAGTATTTCATTTATTTACATGAGCCTGTCCTAAATGCAATTCTAGATCTTGTGGTGGATATAGATGCATATAAAGTACATTCGTTGCCCTCAAAAATCAGAAGACATCATATCTCAGGATGGAAAAGGTGAGGTTTGAGGCTTTGACCACCTGTACTCAAACAATTACATCATTTGAAATATCTCTCTCCTAAAAAATGGAGAATGAGCAGAAGAATGATTGCCCAGAGGAAGACAGACTGGACAGTCTCTGACATGCGAATCCAGAAATTATATATGACCCCTACCATCAAAGGGCTCAGCAAGCACCCTCTTACTATACCTGCCAGAGCCCAACTGCTGTGCCCTGGCAACCAAAGTGGGATGGGCAATGCAGTGTTTGGAGAAGGATGAGAAGAAGACGACTATGTGAAAAGCAAGAATATTCTGATTGATGACATATTCTAGGTTCTGAGGCAGGACTGGATCTACTGTCATGATGGTTCCTCTGTTTTTGCAGGTTTTTTGTTTTTTAAGAGATAGGGTTTGGCTCTGTTGCCCAGGCTGGAGTGATCAAAGCTCCAGCCATGGCATGATAGCTCACTGCAGCCTTGAACTTCTGGGCTCGTGATCTTCCTGACTCAGCCTCCTGGGTAGCTAGGGTCCCAGGTGTGTACTATCATGCCTGGCTAATTGTTTTTAAATTTTTTATACAGTTGGGCTCTCACTATGCTGACCAGGCTGGTTTTGAACTCCTGGCCTCAAGTAGACCTCCCATGATGGCCTCCTAAAGTGCTAAAATTACAGGCATGAACCATCACGCCTGACTCATGATGGATACTCTGAATACTGCCTTTTGAACTTTTTATCTTGTCTGAAATTAAACTGATTTGAGATTCAGCTTGGTTATTGAGCACCTTTTTTCAAAACATGCACATTTCCCATTTTCCATGCATACAGAAGTAGTCCATATTTCCCAGAGGACTCTGAAGCTAATAGTTACTGAGTGTGGACCCATTCAATCAGACATCTTTCCTTTCTAACACCTAACTAAACTTGGGGATAGGGGTTTTACTGAGGACCAAGTGATGGCAAGGCTACTTGGGGTGCCTGAGTGAAGGGCTTAGGGTACCACTAGTAGACTGTGGATCAAAGGAAACAACATCCAGGGATGGCCAGGAAGCAACCCTCACCAGATCCCAGATATTCCAACCGCTTGATCTTGGACTATCCAGGCCACTTTTGGGTTTGCAGGTGATGCCTTCTAATTTCATTTTCACATGGTGAAGAGCTGAGAGAGTGAGCAAGCTCTCAGGCTTCTTATTACAAGGGCATTAATATCATTCATGAGGGCTCCACCTTCATGACCTACTTACCCCCAAATGCCCCTCCTAAGACCATCACATTGGGGTTTAGAATTTCAACACGTGAGTTTCCAGGGGACACAAGCATCCAGTTCATAATAGGGCTGGGAAGAGTTAGAGCTGGAATGGAGGGTTCCATGCTCTTTCCCTAGTGACAGCTTGCTTCTGCTCACCGACCTCTCCCTCACTCTTGCAGTCACGGCCTCCAGATGTCCAGAGCAGACTCAGGACAGGCTTATGAGGACCAGCATTCTCCAACCTTGTACTCAAATGGGTCTTGAAAGACTCAGCTCAGAAATCTCATTTCTACAGTTGTTACATTTCTTATGGCATGTGAAACAAAAATAAAATCTTGGGACCCCAAACTCTCTAAGCCAAAGGGAACAGTCAAGCTGAGAACCGAGTCAGGCAAATCTACCTTCTATTTTGTTTCTAAATAAATAGCTATAAGATAAAAGGCTACATTCCTCCCTCACAATTTCCTCACAAGGAAATCACTTGTGCACCCCAAGGTCTTTACCTTAAAACAGTTCGGTTGAATTTCACCCTACAATGTATTAATAAATTAACAACAAATCTTCTACAGAGAGGGAACAAAAACCGAGAATTAAAAGTCACCATCCCTCTGCTCACCTGAGATGAATACGTATCTAAATGTCTCCTCTACTTTCTATGTTTATTTTACCTTATGTAAAAATGGAGATTCACTGAGTATGGGATAAATGCATAACTGACTCTTCCTCTACTCCCAACTTTCACTTGAAAAAGGTGGCTTAGGTGATCAAAAGACTCAAAGGAATGCAACCGTTTGCCTCTTTTATCTACCCTTTTCCTTTCTTTTCTTCCTTCTTTCCCCTACTGCCTGCTCTTTTTCCCTTTGAATATTGAAGTCCCTAGACTCTCTTTGGGAAAAAATCACAGATCACAGATGTTTCCTGTGGTTTTGTGTACCTTTCCCCTGCCCCCAGGCATATCTTCACCTTTGGCAAAATAAACCTCTAAAAATGATTGAGTTATTTTCTTTGGTTTACAGGCAGAACGCTCACCAAACTCCAAGGAGCTTGCTCACAATGCATTCAACGGAAAAATTCAACTGCTCATCAAAGCCTGCTCATGTAGTTAATCTCTTAAAGATAGTCAAGGAGTATTTTTTGTTTGTTTGCTTGTTTTGTTTGTTTGGAGACAGGGTCTTGCTCTGTTGCCCAGTCTGGAGTACAGTAATATGATCACTGCTCACTGCAGCCTTGACCTCCCAGGCTTAAGTGATCCTCCCACTTCACCCTCCTGAGTGACTGAGACTACAGGTGAGCACCAGCATGCTTGGCTAATTTTTAAATTTTTTGTAAAGATAGAGTCTTTCTATGTTACCCAGGTTGGTCTGAACTCCTGGGCTCAAGCAATCCTTCTGCCTCAGCCTCCCAAAGTGCTGGAATTACAGGCATGAGCCTCCACACCTGACCTGCAAGGAACCTAAAGGTGTTGCTGTAACAGACAGTTTTGGGATACATGACTGTAAAATATGTGACTGTTCTCAACCAACTGTTTGGGGTGAGAAGTTTGGAGTCTGACTTAATGCATATTCAACACCCTCTTTCTGCGTTTGACAAATACTATATATTTTTCTGCAGCAGAGTTAGCCGGTTCAAGTCTCCGTGTTATCTGCTGAAATTGGCTAGGAGTGAGTCCTCATGTCTGAATTAAAATGTCTCCATCTAAGCTCTGAAATAACACAAAGTATATTATGAGTCACTCTTTTGGTCACAGTTTGCTGGTACAACACCTGGATTCCCCTAGGCTGCTTCTTTCTTCTAATATCCACTGGGTATTAACTGTTGGAGGTTGGAGACATTTAACCTGTTTGGGTTTCTGAAAGATGAATGCAGTGAGCTGCAGGATTTCTGTCTGCTCAGGACTCTAGGATTCTACGATCTGTGAACAGTGGGCCTAAGATGGCCATTCAGGATAAATGTGAGGTTTTAGACCATTTAAATTCAGAGGTGTAGTGTCCTGGCCAACTTTCTGCTGCCTGGGTGACATCTGGCATGTTATTTTCCATTTGGCACCTGTTTGGGTGTGTGATCAAATATTCTAGACAGAATAATTTCTCAGAGCAGCAGAAAGGCAGCCTTTGTGTTTTCAGTGCCTTGGAAGGCAACAAACACAGGTTCAGGAAGCAAATAAATAATTTAATGTTGTCCTGACCTGTTCTTCAGGAGTACCAGATCATCATGATGTGGCCTCCTAAGGTATCCTTTCGAGAACAAAGGAGTCAGAAGAAAGTGACCTGCTAGCAACTACCTGTGCAAAGAAGAGACTCAATGAAAGAAGAAACTCTTCTCATGAAGACCCAAGAGCTTCAGGGTCAGAATGAGGATAACAATTTGGTGCTGCTGACATTTCTACACATATTCTTCTGTGCATTTGCCTTGAAATCTTGGGAACTTCCCTGTTCACAGATAAAACCTCATACACTACATGAAATTCCTTTGTTTTTCTGTGACTTTTTGGTCAGATTCAAGGTGTTTTGAGATACCCAAACTACTGCTTGCTGAAGTCAACTCAATAATTAAAAACAACATCAAGTGATACCAATTATTTGGCACTATACAGACAAAACAACCTACTGCATGAATTACAGGCCGCTTTGACTGCTGCCCGGATGAAATGGGACCAAAGTGAACACTTGCCTTCTTCCAAACTTAGGTAAAAATGGAGAGAGACCGAGGTAACAAACAGGAAAGCATTTCGACCATCCACACATGTGGCTCTGTTTCAACAGTGTTTGCCATATACTACAGGTAGCTACAAGTGATGTTTCTCATTGTAAACGTATTTTTCAGATTGCAAAAATATCTTGCTTTTTGGTTGCTTTTATTTGATGGATTCAATGCCATGTACCACAGGCAAAGCCCTGTGCTAGAAGATGAAGAGGATAGATGATTATAAGGCAGAATCCCAGCTCCCAAAGAACAGATGAGGGAGAAAACAAAATATTTACAGAATATTTGTATGTGTGAAGGACCTCGTTACGGTACTACTGGTTACAAAGGAAGTCCATGGGAATCCAGTGGGGGCAGGAGCTGGAACTGAGAAGGCTGGGCCATTCATGAACAGAGACAGAGCAGGCTGAACATACCAGGTGGTGTTGCAGGGAGGGAGGTGAGAGGAGCAGGCACTCTCCCTAAGCACACCCCATCAGTATGGAAGGTATGCTTACACGACCCTTGGGAAAATCATGATAAAAAGATGTTAGCGAGGCCAGGCAAGGTGGCTCACACCTATAATCCCAGTACTTTGGGAGGTCAAGGTCAGTGGATCATTTCAGGCCAGGAGTTCAAGACCACCATGGCCAACATGGCAAAACCCCATCTCTACTTAAGATTCAAAAATTAGCCGGGAGTGGTGGTGTGTGCCTGTAATCTCAGCTACTCAGGAGGGTTAGCTCAGCGCAAGAATTGCTTGAACCTGGGAGGTGGAGATTACAGTGAGCTGAGATTGTGTCACTGCACTCCAGCCTGGGTGACAGAGCAAGACTCCGTCTTAATCTAAAAAAAAAATGATGTTAACTGAAACTAAGAAAACAGGAGCATGGAATACAAAAAACAAAAAACAAAAAGGCAAAGAGAAAACAGGAGCATGGGACAAGTGGAGAAAGATCTTTAAGAGTGATGCATTTTTATGTTAATTATCCCATCTCAACTGAAGCACAGGATCCACCCCCTTCCCTGTCCTCACCTCACCACAGGCTGGTTCTTCCTAAACATTTCACCTGACCTAACTTCTCAGGGGAGGGAGGATGGTGCTGAAATATTAAAAGAGATAAGCAAAGGCCATGCAGGGCAATGCCAGCACTGCAGGGAGTACTGAGTAGCTCCTTTTGACTGGAATTTCTGGAGTGCACAGGAAAATAGCAGAAGAGAAGGCTGGAAAGGTAAATCAAGATCTGACTTTAGAAAGCTGGAAATTTCAGCTTACGGGCTTTGGACTCTTCTCAGTAGTCTATGGAAAGTTTTGATCAGGGAATCAAAAGCACAATCAAAATAGTGATTTAAGAATAGGAACGCCTTGAGTATATTTAAGCATGTATTTACAGATTACTTGGCAGAAAGCCTTGGGTCAGTAGGAAAGAGACAAATATTCAAAGCTCAAGGGTTAGCAATTAGCACTAAGACCCTTATCGACTGCCTATTCAGCTGGCACTGGTCACTTACTCTTTTGAACTACAATTACCATCTCATATGCAATGAGGGCTAGGGCCAGATAACTAGATTACAGGCTCTCTGGGATGGAGTCTGCAGATAATGAATGGCAAATGCTCACCACATGTTTCCTATTAGAAATGATGACAAGACTAGACATTGTTTTTTCTCTTTCTTTTTTTTTTGAGACGGAGTTTCACTCTTGTTGCCCAGGCTGGAGTGCAATGGTGTGATCTTGGCTCTCTGCAACCTCCACCTCCCGGGTTCAAGTGATTCTCCTTCCTCAGCCTCCCGAGTAGCAGGGATTACAGGCACGCACCATCACACCTGGGTAATTTTGTATTTTTAGTAGAGACGGGGTTTCTCCATATTGATCAGGCTGGTCTCAAACTCCGAACCTCTGGTAATCCACCCGCCTTGGCCTCCCAAAGTGCTAGGATTACAGGCGTGAGCCCCCGTGCCAGGCTTTTTACTTTTATTTAGTCAGAGTCCTGCTCTGTCACCCAAGCTGGAGTGCAATGGCGTGATCTTGGCTCACTGCAACCTCTGCCTCCCAGGTTCAAGCAATTCTCATACCTCAGCCACCCAAGTAACTGGGATTACAGGTGCATGCCACCATACCTCACTAATTTTTTATATTTTTGGTAGAGACAGGGTTTCATCATGTTGCCCAGGCTGGTCTCGAACTCCTGACCTAAAGTGATCCTCCTGCTGCCTCCCAAAGTGCTAGGATTATAGTGTGAGCTACTGTGCCTAGCCTGAGATGAAAAACTATAAAGGAAACTAAGAGAAACAAATCCAGATTTGTGAATCCTTGGTTTATACTCAATTTTCAGGGAGTATCTATAGAGCAGGGAGTAGAATTTGTGCATAATTTGCAAATGTTTGTGCAGAATTTGTATTTGAGACAGGAGCAGTATGTGGGAAAAGTTATTATGTCTGTTTTAACACCTATTATAGCATGAACATATTTTAAAACCCACAAAAATAAATTTTAAAGTCATAAATAACAGCAACAAATAAAGTCTTTTGATAGGTTTGTTTTCTTCATTTGCCAGAGTAATTACGGTAATTCCCACATGACCAATTTGAACAATGAAACCTCTTGTTAGTGGGGCCAGAGTCTGCATCCATTAACAGGAACATTCCTGTCAAAATCTGATCTTTCCTCTAAGTGCTCAAATAGCCTAGGCGTACCGGATACTGTTCTTCCTATCTCTAATACATGCAAATAGAGACCTAACAACTATTTCAGAACCTAAAAAAGCCAGCCAAAAGTTAGTCATTAACTAAGCAAGATAAATCTTAATCAACTGAATAAATGCAAAGTATGTAACATTTTAAGTAAAACAAACAGGGTAGAGTTAACCAATTAACCCTCGTAAGAGGAAAAAAATCATTATTTCCTCCTGTGGGTGAGGCAACAACTCTTTCTTTAAATCTGAAATGTGAAGAACATTCATTTATATATTTCAGGATTAGATTCCATTCTCAGACTGACATCCATTTCTTAAACGTGTCTTACATTTTCCCCGTTGAGAAGGTGGGTGGATCGGAACTGACTCAGGCTGGACACATCATAGGTAGAACAGGTCAGCACATGGATAATAAAAAATTAATATAGATAATAAACTATAGCAAGAGACGTCTAGTATGTTAAATTTATTCTATTTATTATTATCCATGTCTATTTTATGTTAATTACTGTTTTTCCAAAGGGACCACCAGAAAAATCTGTTGATCAAGCAAATCTAAGTGTATTAGACCTATAGCAGTCAGGAGAATACTACATTGTTAGACTCTTAGAATCATCTCAAAACAGAGAAATTAGGAAAGGGTGTTAGAGGCTGTTATGGCCCAGATTCTGTGATTTTAAGGCGTGTCTTGCAAGGCAAGAAGTGAGATGAGATTGGGCAAAATTAAGATATAATAGGCTTGAAGAGGTGAACACAAGGAGGCGAGGGTCTCTTGTTTTGTTTTGTTTTGAAATAGAGTCTCACTTTGTCACTTAGGCTAGAGTACAGTGGTGCAATCAGAGCTCACTATAGCCTCGAACTCCTGGGCTCATGCTATCTTTCTGTCTCTGTCTCCTGTGTAGCTAGGATTACAGGCATGGCACCACATCCAGGTAATTTTTTAGTTTTTATTTTGGTAGAAATGGAGTCTCACTATGTTGCCCAGGTTGGTCTTGAACTCCTGGCCTCAAGTAGTCCCCTCATCCCGGCCTCCCAAAGCACTGAGACTACAGATGTCACTGTGCCCCACTGAGATGAGGGTCTTGAAGTGAGCCTTTATGAGCAAGCTGTTAGTTTTGATAAGAAGCTACTTTAATCGGTTCACAGTGTTATCTTCCAAGAGCAAGAATTTAATGGAGCAGGTAGTAAAGTATTGCTCCCAGCATTGTCTAATGCAGGAGCAGATCTCATGATCAGACTCCATTCCTTCACCTTCTCTTTTAACACTGAATGTCTTTGCAAATGCACATCCCTGAAGTCAGGAGGAGAGGAGGTATGGCTCCTTAGGGGGCATTTTCTGCATTGGTGGGCATGGGGGTTCTGCAAGCATCTGCCAGCTTAGCGGGAATGCTAGACCATCCTAGGAAGGGATGGGCCACCTCCACAAGTCCAATGGGTCAGGCAGGGTGTAGAGTTCAGAACTTCAGGGGTCATCTGGTAGGCAGGACCTACATAGCCCTATACCATATTTAGGATCCTAGGTTTTCCCCACAAGGGTGCTGACCTTTGCATAACAGACCTGCCTTGGCTGAGCACTTAAACCTCTCTGGAGCTCCATGACTCTAACAATCAGGTCCTCAGCCTGTCTCTCAGCTGTGTGTCTCTTCCTCCTCTGCGGGAGATGGAAGACTTTTTGTCAGCTGTCACAGGGCCCTGCATAAACAGACCTTTGTCCCTCCTTCCTCTGCGTGCATCAAAACAGCTTAGTGAGATCCAGCCCACTCTGCCTTTTTTTTGTAGGCATTTTTCCACCTGTATTCTTAAAATGCCTGCATTATGGCACAAGCCACATTATCCCCTCCCAGAACATTTGCCAGGCCACTACTGGTCCAGTCTGGAGCCTTAGGCCAGGGACTTGAAATGACCCAGCTCCCCGCCAGAATGGCAACCTCTCCACCTGCTAGAGTGAGTAGGCCAATTCCACATCTCAGCTTCCTGCCTGCTTTCTCAACCCATTCCTGTCCCCACTGCATTATTCTGGGTCCTTCCAGAAGCAGATGCACTACAGGATTGATTGTACTGGAAATTCATTAGGGGAAAGACCTGTAAGAGGCAGTGAGGAGGCAGCTGAGGAGCCTGGCCATGAGTGAAGGAGGAGGGAGGGAAGGAGGAAGTTTAAACGGAAGCCCCAGGATGCTCTGCAGCGCTCAGGAGCTCAGCAAGGCTGTCGCCCAATCCTTGAGCCAAAGTTGTCCATAAGACTGCCAGGGAAGGCTGCCTTAATGTCCTGCAGCCTCTGTCGGGGAAGCAGGGTCTTGGCACAAATGCAGCAATGCATATCAGAGCGCAGCAGCTAGGCTATTGGCTCAATCACACTCCCTGCAGTTGCAGATTTGAGGAACAACTTCCCGTAGCTCACACACACACACACACACACACACACACACACACACTACACCACACACACAATACACCCCACACGGATGCACAGACACAGACACCAAACCCACACACAGCACACACACACATCACATACACACACCCTTCACAGAGACAGACACACAAATACCAGACACATATTCCACACCATACCACACACACCACACACACAAACATTGCACACACACCCACAAAACAGAACACACACACAGATATTGCACACCCACCCATCACACACACACAGACACACACACCACATTATGCCATACAAACACACATTCACACACATATATCACACCACACGTGTAGATATGGACACCAGACTTATGCACACCACATGCCCCCCCACAGATAGACACACACAGACACTGCACACATATACCCCCCTACACAGATTCACAATGGATAGACGAATATATAAGAAAGATTTTTAAAAAATTCTTATTATTATTTAAATATCATTTTTACCCAAGTAAAAAGCATCGAACAAACTTTTATGACGATGAACTCTACAATTGCCAAATTGTATTTAAATATAAGTAAATCTACTTTCCGATTTAAGTCGGAAAGGTGCAGGTTAATTTAAAATATTAAGATTTCCTTAGCTTCATGTTCAAAACTTTCCATGACCTCGTCCCAAACCACCTTGTTGGTTTTCTCATGACACTGACCAGCAAAACGTACCCTGGCTGCACCACCTTACCTGTGGTTACTGGCAATGCTCTTCACTTCTGTGATTCTTTCCCTTTGCTTTGCTATTTCTTCTGTGTGGAGTTCCTTTTTCCCTCATTCTCCACAAATCAACATCCCACTCATTATTCAAAATCTGCGATTCCTGAATTGGGATGAGTTGCTTCTCACTATAATTATTGCTTCTTATAGAACTTCTGTCCCTGAAGGGGCAGAAGAGAAGCATTCACCAGGCACCTGGAATTGTGTTGGCCACTATCTTAGTCTGTTCCTGCTGCTATAACAAAATGCCTGAGGCTGGGTCATTTATAAAGAACAGAAACTTATATCTCACAGTTCTGGAGGCTGGAAGTCCAAGGTCAAGGCACCAGCTGATTCAGTATCTGCTGAGGGCCATTCTCTGCTCCAGGGTGGTAAACTTACCACCATGTTGGGGATTAGATTCCAACACCTGAATACCAGAGGGTCATAGACATTCAAACCACAGCAGCACATTCACATATCCCATGGAATCCCCACATCAACCCAGCAAAGCAAGTGCTATTATCCTTATGTTTACTTATTGTATCCATTTTTTAATGTCGCATAACAAATCACTGTAAACTCAGTGGCTTAAAACAACCCACATTTATTATCTGTTTCTGTGGGGCAGGTGTCTGGGCACAGCCTGGCTGGGTCCTCAGCAAAACTGCAATTGGAGTCCTGACCCGGGTTGAGGTCTCATCTGGAGACTCCCATGGGTAGGGATCTGCTTCCAAACTCACCCAAGTGTGGAAAGAATGCATTTCCTTGTGGATGTAGACTCATGGGAGCTGGCTTCTTCAAATCTTTCAAGGAGACCAAATCTTGTACAACTGCATAATCCTGGGAGTCACACCCCATCACGTTGGTCATATTCTGTTGGTTAGGAGCAAGTCACAAGGGTCATGGGGCCTTTTTAAATTCTATGCCATACACATCAACATATGAGGGGAAACTTCAGACAGATGCTCATTTCTTTCAGTAGTTAGATGTCATGATGGGATGGAGATGCCGTGATGCTGAGGAACCTTTGACTGTGGTGTTTCTTACTTGCATGTCCTCTCCCAAGGCCCAAGGAGGGGCCCATGGGTGAACCTAAGTTTTGTGGGCCCTGAAGCTTGTGCATATATGCAAAATAACAAACACAAAATTGCTAGTGCCCCTCATAGGGCCTGTAGGTGACAGGCCCTGCAGCTTAGGTTTCTTGGTAAATCTGCCACCTGTGGATATGTCATCACCATTATTAGAATTTCCCTGGGGTTATCATTGAGTCTATTATAGGATCTGGAAAATAGAAATCATTCAAAATATTGCACACCCCTAAGTCATCAGAGGCACTCTCTCAGTGCCTCTTGTCCCGAAATTTGCTTCCCCTCCTCCCCTCTCCCTTGCCACACTGGCTCTTGGTGCCACCTGGTTTGAAGTGGTGCCACAGCCTCTATTTCTCCCACTCCCTCAGCCCTTACCTTTCTGTTTCCTCTCAAACCAGCTAGGCGTTCACAGAACCAACTCCCCAGCTCATGTTTTCTTTGTGTTGTACCCATCTGGCAAAAACCCAAGTATAATACATATGCATGTCTGTGTGTCCGTGTGTGTGGGGGGTCTGTGTTTCTGTGTGTGTGGGTGGTCTGTGTTTCTCTGTGTGTGTGGGGGTCTGTGTTTCTGTGTGTGGGGGGTCTGTGTTTCTGTGTATGTGGGTCTATGGTCTGTGTTTCTGTGTATATGTGTGTCTGTGTTTCTGTGTATGTCTGTGTGTGTGTCTGTGTATGTGTCTCTGTGTGTCTGTGTCTGCGTGTGTGCATGTCTGTATGTCTGCGTCTGTGTCTGTCTCTGTGTGTCTATGTGTGTTTGTGTGTGTGTGTGTTGTGTATAGCTTCTGCTCCAGGAGTGCCACACACCAGCGCACATGTCCTGCCATGCTCACGGGGTGTGATGCTCACCCCTTGCTGTGTCTGTGGCCCCCTTGCCCTCTCACTCTCCAGAGGAGCCATCGCTCTGATCCTCTCCTTTCTCTCAGCTGCCCATGCCTCCTCCTCCCTTTCAGCCGATGACTGAGCATCCCACTTCACAGAGAAAACATAAGCTACCAGATGGCTGTGCCTGTCTTTCTCTAACTGTGTCTGCGAGCCCGCTTCCACCCTCCACATCCTCGTCTTGCTCTGGGGAGAATCGGCTAACTCCGCACCAGGCTCACTCTCCACCTGTGCTCTGGGCCCCCCTGCCCCCACCCTGCTGCCTTCTCAGAAACCTCACTGTATGGATTAGTCTTTCCCCATTTTAATGATCTATTTTATCTTTTTAGCCAACTCCTGCCTCAAAGGACTTTCTCATAGGTTTTTAGATATCTAGAAACCAAACCAACCCGAGTCAAAGGAGAGGAAGGGAAAATGACTCTGAGTTGTCCCTTCACACCCCTCACCCCTGCAGCTCCGCCTGTCTCTTTCCATCTCTGCACAGCCAAGATTCTGGAAACACTTGATGATACGTGCTGTCTTCATTTTCTTATTTTATATTCATTCTTCAAGGGCTCCACTTCCGTTAATGCATTGGTTCAGCTTTGTTGAGGTGTCCTGCCATCACTAAATTCCAGAAAGGCTCATTGTCTCTTTCAGCTTCGTCTGACACTGCCAGCCTAACGACTCCCTCCTTGAAACACGGGCCTTCCTTTCCTTCTGAGGAAGACACTGTGGGCTGACTCATTCAGCATTCATTCTATTTCTGCTTTGCATACCTCCTTGGCAGCAGGGAGAAAGCTAAAAATGACATTTTCCATATTCTCTCTCCACTGTTTCCAGTTGAGGTTTCAATTCCACCCATCAGATGCCTCTCGGGGACTGTCATTTGAAACTGAGATGCTGGGCAGGGAGGCATCGCTTTTTGCTGGTGTGCATTGCAGTGGGGCAGGAAGGTTCTCCAGCCAACAGCAGGGACATAGCTTCCAGAGTGATGACTCCCTGATGATGGCAGAGGCAGCAGCTCCTCTGACAGTTATCCCTGGAAGCCCAGCCTAGCCTCTGTGTCCTTGTTTTTCCTAACAATTCTATAAATTGCTAGTGACTTTTAATACATGCCTTTTATTTAAATTAGCTAGAGTGTATTCTGTTGTCTGAGACAGCATTGATCAAAGTAATGACCGTAACACAGCACTACCTTCCTCTTCTTGAGCCTCATGGCTACTTCTCCTGTTGGTGGCTTTCTGTCAGACCACGTAATGAAGCAGTCCCCATGGTCCCGTCCTCACCTCCTTCCTTGTCTTCTTCTTGCCTTTTCTCCTTCACTTGGCATTCCTATCCATGTCCATACTGCAGTTAGCACCCAGATAAAATGATGCAGGGATGCTATGTCCAGCCAAACCACTTTTCTGTAAGATACTAAATTTGTGGCAATTTGTTAGGGCAGCAGTAGAAAACTAATACATTGGTAGAAACTAAGTTTCTAAGAAATCAATATATTAGTTTTCTATTGCTGTCCTAACAAATTGCCACAAATTTAGTAGCTTAAAACAATATCCATTATTATCTCACAGTTCAAAGGGTGGGTGCAGGTGGGCTTATCTGGGTCCTCTGCCTAGAGCCTCACAAAGCTTAAATCAAGCTGTCAACAGGGGAGCATTTCATTTGAGGCTCTGCAGGTGAATCTCTGCCAAAGCTCATTCAGGTTGTTGGTAGAATTTGGTTCCTTGTGGCTGCAGGACTGCGGTCCCTGTTTCCTTGCTGGTTGTCAGCCAGGGCTTCTGCAGCTCCTTAAGGCCACCTGTGTTCCTTGTCACCTTGCCCTTTCCTTCTTCAAACCAATGGTGTATTAAATCTTTCTCATGCTGTGAATCTCTCTGGTTTCTCCTTCTGCCTTTTTCTCTGATTGCAGTTGGAGAAAGTTCTCTGCTTTTTTGGGTTTTTGCTTTCTTTTTTTATTGCATTTTAGGCTTTGGGGTACATGTGAAGAGCATGCAAGATTGTTGCATAGGTACACACATGGCAGCGTGATTTTCTGCCTTCCTCCTCATCAACTACATCTGGCATTTCCCCCATGCTATCTCTCCCCAACACACCACCCCAGCTGTCCCTCCATTTCCCCCCGACAGACCCCAGTGTGCGATGCTCCCCTCCCTGTGTCCCTGTGTTCTCATTGATCAACACTCACCTATGAGTGAGAACATGCAATGTTTGATTTTCTGTTCTTGTGTCAGTTTGCTGAGAATGATGGTTTTCAGTTTCATCGATGTCCCTACAAAGGACACGAACTCATCGTTTTTGATGGCTGCATAATATTCCGTGGTGTGTATGTGCCACATTTTCCCTGTCCAGTCTAAACTCGTTGGGTATTTGGGTTGGATCTAGGTCTTTGCTATTGTAAACAGTGCTGCAATGAACATTCGTGTGCATGAGTCCTTATAGCAGAACAATTTATAACCCTTTGGATATATACCCAGTAATCAGATTGCTGAGTCAAATGGAATTTCTATTTCTAGGTCCTTGAGGAATTGCCACACTGTCTTCCACAATGGTTGAACTAATGTACACTCCCACCAACAGTGTAAACGTGTTCTGTTTCTCCACATCCTCTCCAGCATCTATTGTCTCCAGATTTTTTAATGATCGCCATTCTAACTGGCATGAGATGGTATCTCAATGTAGTTTTGATTTGTATTTCTCTAATGACCAGTGATGATGAGCATTTTTTCGTATGTTTGTTGGCCTCATGTATGTCTTCTTTTGTAAAGTGTCTGTTCATATCCTTCGCCCACTTTTGAATGGGGTTGTTTGTTTTCTTCTCATAAATCTGTTTTAGTTCTTTGTAGATTCTGGCTATTAGGCCTTTGTCAGATGGGTAAACTGCAAAAATTTTTTCCCATTATGTTGGTTGCAGATTCACTCTAATGACTGTTTCTTTTGCTGTGCAGAAGCTGTGGAGTTTGATTAGGTCCCACTTGTCTATTTTGGCTTTTGTTGCCAATGCTTTTGGTGTTTTGGTCATGAAGTCCTTGCCTATGCCTATGTCCTAAATGGTTTTGCCTAGGTTTCCTTCTAGGGTTTTTATGGTGTTAGGTCTTATGTTTAAGTCTTTAATCCATCTGGAGTTAATTTTAGTGTAAGGTGTCAGGAAGGGGTCCAGTTTCTGCTTTCTGCACATGGCTAGCCAGTTTTCCCAACTTCATCTATTAAACAGGGAATCCTTTCCCCATTGCTTGTTTTTGTCAGGTTTGTCAAAGATCAGATGGTTGTAGATGTGTTGTGTTGCCTCTGAGGCCTCTGTTCTGTTCCATTGGTCTATATCTCTGTTCTGGTACCAGTACCATGCTGTTTTGATTACTGTAGCCTTGTAGTATAGTTTGAAGTCCAGTAATGTGATGCCTCCCACTTTGTTCTTTTTGCTTAGAATTGACTTCGCTATGCGGGCTCTCTTTTGGTTCCATATGAAGTTTAAGGTGGCTTTTTCCAGTTATGTGAAGAAGGTCATTGGTAGTTTGATGGGGATAGTGTTGAATCTGTAAATTACTTTGGGCAGTATGGCCATTTTTACGGTATTGATTATTCCTAACCATGAACATGGAATTTTTCTCCATATGTTTGTGTCCTCTCTTATTTTGTTGAGCAGTGATTTGTAATTCTCCTTGAAGAGGCCCTTTACGTTCCTTGTTAGTTGTATTCCGAGGTATTTTATTCTCTTTGTAGCAATTGTGAATGGCAGTTCATTCTTGATTTGCTCTCTTTAAGTCTGTTTCTAGTGTATAGGAATGCATGTGATTTTTGCACATTGATTTTGTATCCTGAGACTTTGCTGAAGTTGCTTATCAGTTTCAGGAGATTTTGGGCTGAGATAATGGGATCTTCTACATATACAATCATGTCGTCTGCAAATAGAAACAATTTGACTTCCTCCTTTCCTATCTGAATACCCTTTATTTCTTTTTCTCACCTGATTGCTCTGGCTAGAACTTCCAATACTATATTGAATAGGAGTGGTGAGAGAGGGCTTCCTTGTCTAGTGCCAGTTTTCAAAGGGAATGCTTCCAGTTTTTGCCCATTCTGTATGATATTGGCTGTTGATTTGTCATAAATAGCTTTTATTATTTTGAGATATGTTCCGTCAATACCGAGTTTATTGAGGGTTTTTAGCATAAAGGGCTGTTGAATTTTGCTGAAGGCCTTCTCTGCATCAATTGAGATAATCATGTGGTTTTTGTCTTTTGTTCTGTTTATGTGGTGAATTATGTGTATAGACTTGTGTATGTTGAACCAGCCTTGCATTCCTGGGATGAATCCTACTTGATCATGGTGGATAAGCTTTTTGATGTGCTGTTGCTATCGGTTTGCCAGTATTTTATTGAAGATTTTTGCATCTATGTTCATCATGGATATTGGCCTGAAGTTTTCTTTTCTTGCTGAGTCTCTGCTGGGTTTTGGTATCAGGATGATGTTGGTCTCATAAAATGATTTGGGAAGGATTCCCTCTTTTTGGATTGTTTGGAATAGTTTCAGAAGGAATGGTACCAGCTCCTTGCTGTATGTGTGGTAGAATTCAGCTGTGAACCTATCTGGACCATTTGCATGTGAGGTGGGATTCCTGGATACAGCACACTGAGGGGTTTTGGCTTTTTATCCAATTTGCCAGTCTGTGTCTTTTGATTGGGGCATTTAGTCCATTTACATTTAGGGTTAATATTGTTATGTGTGAATTTGATTCTGACATTTTGATGCTAGCTGGCTGTTTTGGTTCGTTAGTTGATGCAGATTCTTGATTGTGTTGATGCTCTTTACTATTTGGTATGTTTTTGGAGTGGCTGGTACTGGTCATTCCTTTATATGTGTAGAGTCTCTTTCAGGAGCTCCTGTAAAGCAGGTCTGGTGGTGATCAAATCTCTGAGTACTTGCTTGTTCACAAAGGATTTTATTTTTCCTTCACTTATGAAGCTTAGTTTGGCTGGATAGGAGATTCTGGGTTGAAAGTTCTTTTCTTTAAGGATGTTGAATATTGGCCCCCACTCTCTTCTGGCTTGTAGGGTTTCTGCTGAGAGAACTGCTGTGAGTCTGAGGGGCTTCTCTTTGTGGGTAACCCAATCTTTCTCTCTTTTTGTCCTCAGTATTTTCTCCTTCATTTCAACCCTGGTGAATCTGAAGATTATGTGCCTTGGGGTTGCTCTTCTTGAGGAATATCTTTGTGGTGTTCTCTGTATTTCCTGGACTTCAGTGTTGGCCTGCCTTGCTAGGTTGGAGAAGTTTTCCTGGATAACATCTTGAAGAGTATTTTCCAGCTTGGATTCATTCTCTCCATCACATTCAGGTACACCTATCAAACGTAGATTAGGTCTTTTCACATAGTGCCATATTTCTTGGAGATTTTGTTCATTCCTTTTTACCCCTTTTTCTCTAATCTTGCCTTCTCATTTTATTTCATTCAGTTGATCTTTGACCTCTGATATCCTTTCTTCTGCTTGGTCAATTTGGCCATTGAAACTTGTGTATGCTTTGCAAAATTCTCGTGTTATGTTTTTCAGCTCCATCAATTCACTTATATTCCTCTCTAAGTTATTTATTCTCGTTAGCATTTTGTCAAATCTTTTTTCAACATTCTTAGTTTCTTTGCATTGGGTTAGAACCTGTTCTTTTAGCTCACTGTAGTTTCTTATTACCCACCTTCTGAAGCCTCATTCTGTCCATTCATCACACTCGTTCTCCATCTGGCCTTGTTCCCTTGCTGGTGAGCAGTTGTGATCCCTTGTAGGAGGAGAGTCATTCTGGTTTTGGTTGTTTTCATCCTTTTTACACTGGTTTCTTCCCATCTTTGTGGATTTATCCACCTGTCATCTTTGTAGTTGTTGGCTTTCGGATTGGGTCTCTGAGTGGTCATCCAGTTTGTTGATGCTGAAGTTACTTCTTTCTGTTTCTTAGTTTTCCTTCTAACAGTCTGGCCCTTCTGCTGTAGGACTGCTGAGGTCCACTCCAGGCCCTGCTTGCCTGGGGAAATCTGCAGCAGCTGCAGAACAGTAAGGGTTGCTGCCAGTTTCTTCTTCTGCTATCTTTGTCCCAGAAGGATACCCGCCAGATGTCAGCCTAAGCTCTCCTTTATGAGGTGAGTCTTCGGATATACGGGGGTCAGGGAGCTGCTTGAGCATACAGTCTGTCCTTTATAGGAAGCTCAAGTGCTGAGCTGTGAGCTCCGTTGTTAATTCAGAGCTGCTGGGCAGGTACGTTTAAGTCTGCTGCAGCAGAACTCATAAATCCCCCTTTTCTTTCCCCAGGTGCTCTGTCCCAGGGGGTTAGGGCTTTATTTATGAGTTTCTGTTGTGATGTTGCCTTTTTTCAGGGCTGCCCTGCCCAGCGAGGAGGCAGCCTAGTCACTGTCTGCCTGCAGAGGCTTTGCTGAGCTGCAGTGGGCTCTGCCCAGCTACCGTGTGAACTTCCCTGCAGTCATGTTTATACGGTTGTAGTTAGAACTGCCTCGGCAGTGGTGGCCTGCCTCTATAATGGTGGCCCACCTCTATAATGGTGGACTCTCTCTGTAATCGTGGGCTGTCTTGGCAATGGAGGGCTGCTTCAGCAATGGCAAACTACCTCTGTAGTGGTGGACTGCCTCGGTAATGGCGGACGCCCCTCCCCCACAGAGCTAGACCATCGTGGGTTCAGCTGTGCTTGCTGTGAAACTCTCAATCCAGAGCGTTTCCGATTGCTGTTTTTTTGTGGGGGTGGGACCAGCCGAGCCTGTTCACCTGGCTCCCTGCCTCAGAGCCCCCTTTCTTTCTTTTTTTTTTAGTTGAATGATAGACTCTGTCTCCCAGGTGTTCCAGTCGCCTGTTGAAAAGGCACCGGGATCTGTGTGATTTCCTGTGCGGGAACCCACTGTACCGACTGAAACAGCCTTGCTGAGATTGTGGTGCTTTTTTGCCTGGGAATCTCCTGGCCTGACTCCCTGTTTCAGTCCCCTTTTTAATTAGATGAATGGGTGACTCTGTCTCCCAGAAGCTCCAATAGCCAGCTAAAACAGCGCCTGGACTTGTGTATTTTGTACAGAGAACTGTCGCCCCGGGGTGCCAGGAAAACAGCCATGTCAGCCAAACCAGCTGTGCTGGTGACCCATGGGGCTCCTCCGCCTGGGAATCTCCTGATCTGTGGGCAGTAAAAATCTGTCTGGAAATGCGCCGTCCACTCACCCTCCTTGCTTTCTCTGGGAGCTGCAATCCTGAGCTGCTCCTAATTGGCCATCCCCCTTTTTTTTTTTTTTTTTTTTTGAGACAGAGTCTCACCCTGTCACCCAGGCTGAAGTGCTAATCTCAGCTCACTGCAATTTCTGCCTCCTGGATTCGAGGGATTCTTGTGCCTCAGCCTCCCAAGTAGCTGGGATTACAGGCACTGCCACCATGGTCAGCTAATTTTTGTATTTTTAGTAGAGATGTGGTTTCATCATGTTGGCCAGCCTGATCTCAAACTCCTGGCCTCAAGTGGTCCTCCTGCCTTGGCTTCCCAAAGTGCTGTTATTACAGGTGTGAGTCATCATGTCCTGCCTGTTTTTACTTTCTTAGTTCCTTTTTTTGTTTTTGCAATTTTTTATTGAGATAAAAATTCACATAAAATACATCACTTTAAAGTGTACAATCCCATGGTCTTTTAGTATAGTCACAATGATGTGCAACCATCACCATTGTCTAATTTCAAATCATTTCCCTCACTGCAAGAGGAAACCATGGAAACCGTAAGCAGTCACTTCTTTTTCCCCTGGCTGTTCCCTGGCAACCACTAATCTATTTTCCATCTCTTTGGATTTGCCTATTTTGGACATTTCACATGAATGGAATCATTGGCTATGTGACGTCTAGTGCCTGGCCTCTTTCACATAGCATAACGTTTTGAAGGTTCATCCCTGTTGCAGCATGAATCAGCATACCATTCCTTTTTGTAACTGAATAATATTCTGTTGTATGGATGTACCACAGTTCATTTATTCATTCATCAGTTAATGGTTGTTTGGGTTGTTTATGTTTTTGGCTGCTGTGAATAACATGGCTATGATCATTCATGTGCATATTTTTGTGTGAACATACGCTTTCAATTCTTTTGAGTATATATGTAGGAATCAAATTGCTGGGTGCTATGGTAACTTCATGTTCAACTTTTTGAGGAACTGCCAAACTGTTTTTAACAGTAGTTGCATCATTGTATATTCTTCCCAGCAACGTATGAGAGTTCCATTTCTCCACATTCTTGCCAACATTTGTTATTTTACTTTAAAAAAAAATTTACAATCATCCTAGTGGCATTTCACTGTGGTATTGATGTGGTATCTCATTGTGGTTTGAATGTGCATTTCTCTAGTGAGTAACAACATAAACATGTTTTCATGTGCTTGCTGACCATTTGTATAGCTTCTTTGGAGAAATGTCTATTTAAGCCTTTCACCCTATTTTTAATTGGGCTTTTGTCTTTCTATTGCTGAGTTGCAAGAGTTCTTTGTATATTCAGGATACATAGTTTCCAGTAAGGGCTGTTCGATAATTCAATAACAAGCTATTATTGTAACCATAATAGGTTTGTTGCCTGATGCACACAGCAAGTCAATATGCCAAGACACCAGTTTGCAGCAGAGGAAAAGGTTTAATTATAGAGCCCCCTACTAAGGAAATGGGAAGGAACCTTAAATCCATCTCCATGAAGAATTTGGGACTAGGGTTTTTAAGGGTTTGGAGTGGGCCAAAGTGTGGAGATTGTTGACTGGTTGGAGAGTGCAGGGTGAAGTCATGGGGTAGGGAGATGAAGATGCTGTGCTCTCATGCTGACCCCATTCCTCGCTGGGGTCTTCAAACTGGTTGGTGTCAGCTGTTTCACTGGAATTTAGGATCCGAGAAACATCTTAAGTAATCCTTAAACAAAGACTTTATGATTCTAGTGTCAGCGATCCTGTCTACAGGAGCAATGGGGACGCAAGTCAATTCTTAGGCAGTCTTAGGACACTAATGTTAGCAGTCCTGTCTATGGGAGCAGTGGGAATGCCAGCGGTCAGTACCTAGTGCTGAGTGACTTTCAGCAGCAAGGAAGTGGGCCAGGGTGTAGCCTGATTAATGCTTAATTACAACTGTGTTTCTGTCTAGAACCTAGTGTGCAATTCTTGTGAATCTGCGAGGGCAGTGTCATTATGTGGCAGTTGCTGCTAGTGTCTGGATAGAGACAAAATTCCTTAAGGGTTCCTATGAGATCCTATGTGGCCTGGTCCCTCAGACTTCACCTGTTATTGTCCCCCATGCTCTATATGCCCCCTCTGGGTTCCTCTTGTTCCATACCCTTGTGCACTCCATGATCTTGGCCTGGATTTTCCTTCTTTTTCCTCTTTTTCACCTGGTAAACTCTCAACACTCTTCAAATCTCAGTGTAAGTGCCACTTCCTCAGGGAAATCCTCCCTGGCCTCCCTGACTAGGCCAACTGCTTTAGGCACTCATGCACAGTGTGCAGTGCTTCATCAAGCTGCAATTTACATTCATTGGTGTACTTATTTAATGTACCAGTGTATCCCTCACTAGGCTGGAAACTCACCAAATACCTTTAGCCTCCAGCACAGTGACTGGCATTTAACTAGATTCACAGTAAATACTTGTTGGCCAAATGTAAATTCTTGTGGAATCCAAAAGTATTAGGACAGTGGGTCAGTCATAGTCTACCCCTGTCTCATGTGGAAATGAATGAAGACCACCCAAATGAGAATGAGCAAAGGCTGTTTAGTTAGAGCTTGCAAGGGAGTCAGCCACCATCACTTGCATTTTGGCAGAGACTCAAAGGCAGGCAAAGAGGTGGAAAAGCTTTCTAGTAGAAAAAGGAAGGCTTGGCCAGGCACAGCGGCTCCCACCTATAATCCCAACGCTTTGGGAAGCTGAGGCAGGTGGAACATTTGAGGTCAGGGGTTTCAGACCAGCATAGCCAACATGGCAAAATCCTGTCCCACTGAAAGTACAAAAATTAGCTAATTGTGGTGGCGTGTGCCTGTAATCCCAGCTACTTGGGAGGCTGAGACACAAGAATTGCTTGAACCCGGGAGTCAGAGGTTTTAGTGAGCAGAGATTGGACCATTGAACTCCAGCCTGGGCGATGTGAAAAAGGATGGCTTCAGATTGGAAGCTGTCACCATGGGGAAGCTGTAAGTGGCTAAGTAGGAGTGGGTCATCCCATGTGATGGGTTAGGGGTGCATATTTCACTTTCTCTGGTTGTTGCTAAGTTGGAAGCAGGGACAAAAAGTAGGGAAGCTGCCAGTTAATTATTAAGTCTTGAACACTTGGGGCCAGTTGTTACAGGGTGATTGTCCAGTTTGGATTGTTTGCTAGAGAGAGTGATCTGACTTCCTCAAAGGCGGACTCGTAGATAGTAGTTTGGCTTCCTGGGTTGGTCACTGCAGATTGTGGGTCAGAGTTCTATTTTTATATATAGTCTGGTTGTTGTCCATTTTTCTATTCAGTATCTCACTCATATATACAGGAAAGAGGATACAGCGAGGATGTTAACAGACTTGTCCCAGTTCACACGGCTTGCTAAGTATGAGTCTGGGACCTCTGTCTAGTGATGTACACTTTGCCCTGCCACCTCCTCCCACTCACCTGAAGGCAATCTGTGCCTAGGATGCAAATGATCAAGTTGTGTCCTATAACCTCTGAATCAAGGACTGAGAGTCTTTTACAGTACCCTTAAAATCGGCCGGGCACAGTGGCTCATGCCTGTAATCCCAGCACTTTGAGAGGCCAAGGCAGGCAGATCACTTGAGGCCATGAGTTTGACACCAGACTGACCAAACATGGTAAAACCCCATCTCTACTAAAAATACAAAAATGAGATGGACGTGGTGGCAGGCACCTGTAATCCTAGCTACTTGGGAGGCTGAGACAGGAGAATTGCTTGAACCTGGGAGGCGGAGGTTGCAGTGAGCCGAGATCACACCATTGCACTCCAGCTTGGCAACAAGAGCAAGACTCTATTTAAAAAAAAAAAAAAATTGTGGATAAACTATAAAATAAGAGCCTTGGAGGTTGATAATATGGTCCTACTGTTAGGAAAAACTCCACATGTTCCCTTGACAAGTGAGTTAGCTTTCCCTTTCCCTGGTGTGGTGAGAGGGCACGGAATGCACTGCTTCCCTTTCTTTAAGCACGTGGGACGCAAGCTAGCTGACGCACAGGGGCTCTTGGGCACATAGGCTCCTTTGGAAGGTAATTGTGCCAGACAGGGGGATAGAAAACTATAATTTTTAGATCTAGGAAGGATCATTTCTAGCTTCAGGGAATTTCTCAAGGAAGCTCTTGTCTGGAATGCAGGCTGACCAAAACATGAGTGTATTGGAAATCTGAGTCCCTGTGATTATCGTCAGAGTACTCCCGTCTCCTCGGTAACCCCTGTGGCGTAGGTTCCCCCAGTGTGAAGCACATCACTGACCCATGCTCGGGCTGTGTTATGGAGATCAGTGAGGAACAGTGAAGGTGTCGAGGGAAGAGGCCCTGCAGGACCCTCAAGGGTGTGCCCAGGACACAGCCAGGCCTCTGTTATCAGCGTGGCAACATCAACCTTGTCTGGCTTGCAGTAAGGCCCAATGGAGACAAAACACCTCCAGAACTATTAATATTCTTATTTTAAAAGAAATATTCTTTTAAATTTTATGTTAAATTATAATTTAATTGATTACATGTAAATATATAAATACACACATATGACATACAAATATAAAATTTTAAAATAAGTATTTTAAATAAAAATACTATCAGGAAGTCTAAATATATTTAAATAAATTATGTTATTGAAAGGAAGTTTTCCAGCATAAGGAAAGAAGTTAGCAATATTGCAGGAGCATTGATGTGTAGTTTTAGCTGGAGCAACAAAGAGAACAAAAGATAAAAGAAACCAAATGCTGCTTTGCATGATAATGGGCCAGACGCTTAGACACATGGGGGTAGACACTGTTTTTCTTAAACCATCTTTTACGGAAAAATTTCAAAAATGCACATTCTTCAGAATATTTTAGAGCAAATCCCATAAGTCATGAAAACCTGTAAATATTTCACTGCGTATCTTTTTAACACGTGAATACTTTTAATACGTAACTAAAATACCATCGTCACACTAAAAATTCAACAATAATGTCTTAATACCATCTAAACCTCAGGCAATGTTTATACGCTACACATTGTCTCAAAACTGTTTTATCAGGGTTGGTTTGTTTGAATCATGCACCAAACAAGATGCACGTGTTGCATTTAGTTACTGTGTCAGTAGGCCCTTTTGAGTCAAGCAAAATATTTTCTTATATTAGGTTGATACTGAGGACGAAGCTCAAATACCTTTGAGAGTCAGGCAGTAACTATAAATGAGTGAAGTGAGTTTTTAAAAAATGGTCTAATTACAGGCATGCTTTGCATATTAAACATCTAGGAATACACTTCACTTCCAAACTCCCCATCTCCTGTCTTGGTCTAGTCTTGATTCTTGTGATTTTTTTGTTGTTGTTGTTTTGTTTTGTTTTGAGACGAAGTCTTGCTCTGTAGCCCAGGCAGGAGTGCAGTGGTGCGATCTCAGCTCACTGCAACCTCAGCCCTCCGGGTTCAAGCAATTCTCCTGTCTGAGCCTCCAGAGTAGCTGGGACTACAGGTACCTACCACCATGCTCGGCTAATTTTTATATTTTTAGCAGAGGTGGCATTTCACCATGTCGGCCAGGCTGTTCTTGAACTCCTGACCTCAAGTGATCTGCCTGCCTCAACTTCCCAAAGAGCTAGGATTACAGGCGTGAGCTACCGTGCCTGGCCTATTTTTGATTTTGATGAAGATGTGGATGCAAGAATTATCTCATTTTCCTGATAACACTGCTGATAGTTAAGAAGCAGTAAGATGAGAATTGATCACTTACCTTCACCTTGTGTCAAGGAGAGGGCAGGGTGGGTGGACCATCCCTGCTGTGGTGGAGCACAGGCGTCGTCTTTGAAATATCTGTGACCACATTCATGTCTATTACCACAGCCTTCAGAAATGCTGGCCCCACATACCCAGATCTTCTCAGTCTTCCAGAGAAGCTGAAAATCCAGATATTGAGAGCTCCTAAGTATAAACTCTGACAACTGATTAAAATGAAAAGCAATATGCCCACTTGCCAACTTTCAGCAATGTCTCTGATCAGTGGTTTCCCCTGCCTGCTCTAGCAAAGTGGATTTTTCCAGCAGAAATCCCTGGAGGGGAGAAAAAGTAGTGTCTTTTCCTAACCTGTTGCAAGGCTCATGGCTGAGACTCCTGTAATGAAAGACAGAGTAACAAGAGAAAAGCATAACAAATGTTTTAATATAAGCTTTGCATGACACGGGAGGCTTCAGAAATGAAGACCCAAAGGCCCAGGGAAAACTATTTCTATGGACAATTGTGCAGAAGTCTGATTGTAGGACAGGAGGGCAGGGTCTGATGGTAACAAACTGGAGGAAGACCAGCAAAACCTGTTTGTTCTGACTCTTCTTGGCCTCAGAGTACGGAGGAGGATCCCTTTGGGATGAGGGTCTCATGACTTGCTTTCATGGGGAGGTAGGGACAAGAATTCCTTTATGACCTGATCCAGGGAGAAAGAAGGGAGGAAGTCAGAGTGGCCTTTCTGCTTCTGTGGAAATTCTGTGGCAACAGGTTAGTTGCTTAAAATTATGATTACATCCCAAGAAGGAAAAAAAAAAAAACGTTTCTCTTTGAGGGCTAAGCTCTGACCTTTTTCTTCTCTTTCCTAAATTTTTATCTAAGGAGCCCAGAGAGTCACACTCTTTAAACCATGAAGTGTCATTGGAGGGTTTTTTTTTTTTCACCCCATATCATGTGGCCTGTTTTCCAACATGATTCTGGCATTAACATCAAACAACAGATAAAGAAGGAAACCAAAGTCTTTTAACCCCCAATATATTTTCTTTGCTGTATCTTAAAGTAGGACCGCAAAGTTGACTCTTGCATGGAAAATCTACACTCTGAAGAGAATCCTTTTTGCTTTCCCAGGACTTTTTCCTGATTCAGGAGATAATCAGCTCTGATAAGAAACATTTACAAGCTAGGGTTGCTACTTGGAGACTTTCTCTGTGTAATGGGAACCTTGATCTTCCCAACCTCTTACCTTCATCCAGACATTCCTTGTGTGTTTTTTTTTTTTTTTTTTTTTTTTTGAGATGGAGTCTTGCTCCGTCACCCAGGCTGGAGTGCAGTGGTATGATCTCAGCTCACTGCAACTTCTGCCTCTCGGGTTCAAACTATTCTCCTGCCTCAGCCTCCTGAGTAGCTGGGATTGCAGGCACATGCCACCACACTTGGCTATTTTTTTGTAGAAAAGGGGTTTCACCATGTTGCCCAGCCTGGTCTTAAACTCATGACCTCAAGTGATCCACCTGCTTCAGCCTCCCAAAGTGTTGGGATTACAGGTATGAGCCACTGCACCTGGCCCAGATATTCCTTTCCATTGATTCTAGGTCTTTAAACAATAACAACTTTTTCAACCAATTGCCAATAGTAAACCTTTGAATCTATCTATGACCTGGAAGCCCCTGCTTCAAGCTGTCCAGCCTTTTTGGACCAAACCAATGTATATCTCACATGTGTTGATTAATGTTGTATGTCTCCCTAAAACATATGAAGCCAAACTATAGCCAGGCCATTTTGGGCATATGTTTTCAGGATCTTTTGAGGGCTGTGTCATGAGCCATTGGCAACTCATATTTGGCTCAGAATAAATTTCTTCAAAATATTTTACAGAGTTTGGGTCTTTTTGACAACATCTTTATACATTCACAGCATAGTTCCCCAAAGAAGGTCCACACCCTTGTTTCTTGAGGAGGCTAGTGTGGGGGCCAAGGGAAAAATACTCCTTCAACCTCATTGTTAGTTTGTCCTTATACTGCTGAGACTGGGAAATTTATAAATTATAAGGGGTTCAATAGCTCACAGTTCTGCAGGCTGTATAGGAAGCATAGCGGCTTCTGCTTCTGGGGATGCCTCAGGATACTTACAATCCTGGCAGAAGGCCAAGAGGAAGGTGCCTTATATGATCAGAGCAGGATGAAGAGAAATTAGGGAGATGACACACACTTTTAAACAACCAGAACTACGATAACTCAATCTCTCACCATTATGACAATAGCATTAAGGGGATGGTGCTAACACGTTCATGAGAACTCCAACCCCAGGATCCCATCACCTCCCCCCAGGCCCCACGTCTAACATTGGGGATTACAATTCAGCATGAGATTTGGTGGGGAAACAGATCCAAACTGTATCACTTTCCGAAGTTTCACTGAAAAATCAACCGACAAAAGGCAAATTAATAGGAGAAAAGGCTCAGGAGTCTTACAAAGATCTCAAAGCAATGGCCAAATGATTGATGCTTTCACAGCATTGTTCACCTAAATGGAAGAAGCTGAGGCAACAATTAATGTAAGTGTTTATTGGAGCCAGGCTTGAGGATTGCAACCTGGAAGCATAGATTCAAGTTTTCCTGAATGAACTCTCTGAGAAGCAGCCGTTACAGGTGGATTTATTTATTTATTTGTTTTTGAGACAGAGTCGCTGTTGCCCAGACTGGAGTGCAGTGGCGTGCTCTCAGCTCACTGCAACCTCTGTTGAAAAAACACGCGCTTTGAATGAAGAGACCTTCCAAACAGGCTTTGTGTGAGCAGCATGGCTGTTTATTCACCTGAGTGCAGGTGGGCTAAGGCCGAAAAGGGCGTTAGCAAAGGACAGTGGGATAGGAGTTGGTCTTATAGCTTTGGGTAGTTTTTTGGGGGGCATGGGTGTTGCAGGGTAAGTTCAGTTACAGTGGTGGGGGTTAGGGGCAAGGAGTATACATGACCACAAGTTTAGTTACAATGGCAGAGTTGGGTGAGAGGTATTTACATTATCATAAGAACAGTTAAGATGGCAGGGTTGCGTGAGGGGCTTGCCCAAGGAAGCTCTGCTGGATGATCAGGGACAATGGCAAATGCAGGCAGTGGGTGGGAGACATCAGCTGGGGCAGGCAGGACTTCAGACTTTCGGGCTCCAGGCTTGCATATGAGACCTGACATTCAGGCTCCAGGCTTGCATATGGGGACCTGACAACCTCCATCTCCCAAATTCAAATGATTCTCCTGCCTCAGCCTTCTGAATAGCTGGGATTACAGACATGTGCCACCACACCCGCTAATTTTTGTATTTTTTAGTAGAGATGAGGTTTTACCACGTTGGCCAGGCTGGTCTGGAACTTGCGACCTCAGGTGATCTGCCTGCCTCGGCCACAAAGTGCTGGGATTACAGACATGAGCCACCATGCTGAGTCACAAGTGGATTTTTACAGGCAAAAAAAGGGGAACAGGGAGTGGGCAGATACAAAGTTGTTGTCAGGACTTCTCATTGATTTACAGAAGTGACATTGATTAGCAATTGACTATACAGGGTTAAGCTATAGGGTGTGGGTTTTAGTGTCTGGTGCGACGTTATTAGGTTAATTTATAGCTACTTGTGGCAGTAGCAAGCAGTTTCAAGAGATGATTACATAGCTCAAGCAGGGAGTAGGGTGTGACTGAGGTCTCATTTTAATGTCTCTCTGGGTCTGATAATTAAAAGGACTTGCATTCCTCAGATAAGTTCTTTTCTTTTTTCACCATCTTGAGGTTACAGGAAGAACAGGGGCTTGGATCGTGGCAAAACAGGTTATGGTAGTAAAACAAGTTTATGAGAGGGAGAGGAGAGGAGGCCTGGCTAGTAAAGGGGGTCTTATTTTGTAGATAAACCTCACAGGTAGCAGAACCCAGAGAGAATAGATGGTGAATATTTCTCTCAGGTTTTCAAAGGTGTCACACTCTCAGTTAATCTTTCCTGGATTTGGATGAGGAAGAAAAAGAAAAACCCCCTCCTTCTGAAGTTTAGGCACAATAACTGACCAGTATTAATGTTCAAATAGAAACCATAGAACTGACCGAACAGACTCTTTGTGGCAATAAGATACCAAATCATAAGCAAGACTAAAGCCATGCAAGGCCTGGCTGTATAAATGCAGATTTTCTCTGCAGATGCAAACCTCACCCACAAAAAACAGCTTTTCAGCTATACTTGTATTTCTAGCCCTTCTGACTAGCCACATTGAAATATGTCAAGGAAATATATTTTGGGGTGACATAGTTTGGTTTCCTTCACTAGGTGATTGTCCCGAAGCCACACCTGGCTCCAGCCTGCCTCCACGTCCCCATGCTCCCAGGCTGGACCTCCGACCATACCTCTCTCCAGGAGGGCACTTCATCCTCCCTCCCCTGTCTTACTCTCTGAAGTCCTTGCCCTTTGTGAAATGAAATAGTTCAAACTTAGAGCTGTTGGAACTTTAGATTCTTCTGAGCCTTGAGAGGAATGTGGCTATGTGGCCCAAGTCACGTGGCATGCAGCTGCAATGTCTGTCTTTTTCTTTCCTGTAAATAACAAGACCCCCTGAGATCACTGCCTTCCTCATGGAGTGATAAAGTAATCTTCCTTAGAATGTAGTATAAACTAAAAATAAAATCTTAAGTCCACCACCAACTGAACAGACACCCTCCTGACAAAGGAGACCCCAGAAAAACCTTAAAAACAGAATTCCCAGCCACAATGGGAAGAGAGGTTGGACACTTTTTCTTATACCCCCTCCTTCTGGACTTTAGGCACAGTAACTGACCAATATTGATGTTAAAATAGAGACCATGCAACTGACAGAACAGACTCTTTGTGGCAATAAGATGCCAAATCATAAACAAGACTAAGGCCATACAAGGCAAGAGTTAAGTTATATCTGCAAGCCATGAATCTTGCTACACAACATTCTTATCTTAAAACATTACTTTCTGCAGACTCCAAGTTTTAGATAGAGCCTTATCTCTTTAACCAATCACAAAATTAAGAATCTCTGAATCAGGTTGTGGTGCCTCACTCCTGTAATCTCAGCACTTTGGGAGGCCGAGGCAGGCGGATCACCTGAGGTCAGGAGTTCACGACCAGCCTGGCCAACATGGTGAACCCTGTCTTTTAGGAAAAAAAAAAAAAAAAGAATCTCTGAATCTACCTATAACCTGGAAGCCTCCACTTCAAGATATCCCACCTTTTCAGGCCATACCAATGTGTACCTTCCATTTCCTGATGTGTGTGTTTGCCTGTGATTCCTGCCTCCCTAAACTGTACAAAACAAAACTGTAATCCAACTTCCTTGGGCGCAGTTTCTCAGGACCTCACGAAATTGTGTTTCCCTAGGCCTCAGTCATTCATATAGGCTCAGAATGAAACTCTAAAATATTTTACAGAGTTTGATTTTTCTGTTAACAGTAGCCATCTGTCATCAAATTGCTGTAACATTGAGAGAGGAGTTAAGAAGAAATTACTTAGATTGTGAGGCTACTGGAGTCCTCAGTAAGTTTCCTTTTTAATAAAAAGCTGCCTCCAAATCATTTTCTAACAAAGAGCAGCCTGTAAACTCGAGCTGCAGACATAGATAAGCAAGCTGGAAGCTGGCACAGGTGAATGCTGGCAGAAAAAGCTACCAGGGATTAGGCATGCTCAAAATGGCGGCTCCATCTTCCCGCCTCCCTTTACCAGCCATTTGTACAGTAAGGAGCAGACAAGATGGTGCTGGTCAGCTGGAAAATCCATTTGATTAATAAGATTAGGGTGGAGTGGCCAGCCTTCCCCATGCACTATGTATACATCACAACTGATCGAAGAAATCTGTGGGCCCTGCACAAATCAGACACCGCCTCCTCAAGCCTGCCTATAAAATCTGGCAAACTCTGCCACCAGCCAGTCTTTTTCCTCTCGGAAGCACCTCTCTTTTACTGGAGAGAGAGCTCTTTTCCTTTCTCTTTCTTTTGCCTATTAAACCTCTGCTCCTAAACTCCTACGTGTGTTCGTGCCCTAATTTTTCATGGCATCAGATGACAAACCTGGGGTATTTACTCCAGACAATGCAGCCGCTTCAACACGTGCACTGCTCTCCTATGGAAAACGTTGTAGTCCTGCTAAAACTTCTCTGTCTCTACCTACATAAGTGAAACCTGAACTTCTCCACTTTGGAAACACCCCATTCATTTGGAGTTGGTGCCTCCCAGGTGGCCATCTGCAACGTTTGGGCTTGAATAAACTCCATACTTAATCATATTTTCTGAACCTCATTATTTAAAGTTGACACTTTAAAGCCTTGTCTTTCATCCAACATTCACCCCCTCATCTTTGTTTTCTTTTTTATTTTATTTATTTGTTTATTATTTTTACCTCATCTGGACTCCAAAGGCAACTCTTTCCATCTTTGAAGCCACCTTTGCAAAGATTATGACTGACAGAAGTCTGGCATGGTTGACTCCATCTTGTGCTAGCCTCACAGGCTGGCTGTCTTTGTTCATTCCTGGACACAGGCCATGCTAGTCATGGGAGGAATTTAGTTTATAGTCTAACTTTGAAGCAAGGATGATAATAGCGTTTCCCTAAAACTAACTTCCTCCTTGTTCAGGGACTGAAACCACCTTTGCAAAATTAATGAAAGGCCACAGGATTAAGATTACGGGAGGGACCTGAATTCTGCTAAAATGTAAATCGTTTCTATAATCCTTATTGCTCAGGAGGCATGTGGCCAGGGGTCATAAAATTTGTGACTTCCCCAATTGCTCATATAGATAACATCACTCTTATAGAACCTGAGATTGGTCTTTTGAGATGTTTTTCAAATTGGCCCCACCTGGACCCAGGACTTGTGATTCAACTGCTTCTGTGGCCCCCTACCCAGAGGTGAACTCAGCACACATAGACTGCTTTCCACACCCCTATTATTACTGCTGGAGGGTGTCCAGGTTCTTGGCATCTTGAACAAAGAATTGGACCAAACACACAAACAAATCAAGGAAAGAATGAAGCAACAAAAGCAGAGATTTATTGAAAATTAAAAATACATTCCACAGGGTGGGAGCAGGCCTGAGCATAGGTGCTCAAGAGCCTGGTTACAGAATTTTCTGGGGTTTGAATAGCCTCTAGAGGTTCCCTTTGGTTACTTGGTGTACACCCTATGTTAATGGAGAGGATATTTCCTGTCATAGCTGAAGTGTTGGCATTTTATTTAGTTCTAGGAAGTCAGCATGAATCGGCCTTATGTTCCCTGCTTCCAGACCCTATTCTCCTGCCTCACTAGAATTGCATCCCCAACCAATCAGCAGCACCCATTCCCTAGTTTAATGCCTACCAAACTATCCTGGAAAAACTCTAGCTTCTGAGCCTGTGGAGAGACTGATTTGAGTTGTCTCATGTGGCGGGACTTAAGTTAAACTCTTTCTTTACTAGAATACTATGGACTCAGTGAACTGGTTTTGTCTGTGCAGTAGCGGGATGAACTTGTTGGGTGATTACATCTTTTTTGGATGTACTAGTCTTCCATGCCAAAGAGAAGTCCTAGTATCCTGGTCTTGCCCACATCCTGCAAATTCTGGTGCTTTGGGTGTTTTATGGATTTCAAAGGCTTATTTCTCAGTTCAGGAGACTGGTGAGATCTATAACCACACCTATTTGTAGTGCCTGTGTCTTTGGTTTCCTTACTTTGTAGTAAAGAAATTTCTTTTCTCCAACCTTTGTTACTCGAAGTATGTCTATCAACTGGTAGTATTGGCTGGCCTAACCTGGGAGCCTGTTAGAAACACCTAGACTCAAACTTCATCCCAGACCTGCAAAATAGAATTTGCTAACAAGATTCCGGGTGATCATATGCACATTGAAGCTTCAGAAAGTCTGCTCTAAACAACCAGATGAGGCTGGACACAGTGGCTCATGCCTATAATCACAGCACTTTCAGAGGGTGAGGCAAGCAAATCACCCAAGGTCAGGAGTTTGAGACCACCCTGGCAAATATGGTGAAATCCCGATGCCACAATAAAACACAAAAATTAGCTGGGTGTGGTGACAGCTGCCTGTAATCCCAGCTACTTGGGAGGCTGAGGCAGGAGGCTTGCTTTAACCAGGGATACGGAGGCTGCAATGAGCCAAGATTGTGTCACTGCACTCCAGCCTGGGTGACAGAATGAGACTCTATCTAAGAAAATATGAATGAAAATAATACTCTGATGTTGAAACTTTTCTTTGAGTTAGTCCTTCATCCTCAAATGACTTTAAACTGACCTTGATGGAGCAAACATTTAATTCAGACAAGCATAAGTGTTTCACCCTGATATAGTAAACAGAACACCCTTCTGCATGATTCTGGTTCCATGGGAGCTATTTTACAGTTCTGTAAATCACTGTAAATCACCCACCCACTCCACAGTGTAGGTTGCTGGAGGTTCAATTAACTTCTCCTCCTCACTATGGGAAAACCAGTTTGTCTCAATTTGCATATCAGTTTTAATACAACTGATCCATAAATGTGCTCTTTGGAGTCTCTTCTAAAACAGCTATAGTATTTGCCTGCTTCCCTCATGAGTAAAATAAAATCTTTTTCATGGGTTTATTTTTATATCTGAATGACAGTCATGATTTTGTCTTTTTTGAAAAACTACCATTTAACAGTGATGACTATCCTTCTTCTATTAGGTTACAGTGTGATACCTCTACCTCAACACCACTGATGTTTTGAACCAGATAATTCTTTGCGGTGAGGGCTATCCTTTGCATTGCCAGATGTTAGCAGCCTCCCTGGCCTCTACCTGCTAGATGCTCCGAGCACTGCCTCCCACCAAATGTCTTCAGACATTGTTACATATCCCGTCAGGGGAAAAATTACCCACCCATTACCCAGGTTAGAACCACTGTTATAGTTAATAAACAAGACAACACGTGTCACCACTATTGAACTAACAGAGAAAATGCAGTTACAGAAATAGTGCATTATTCTTTTGATATTGAAGGAAATAAAAATATTTTACCCTAAAATGCATTTATTTGACATATTTTGAGCTGGCTGTCAGAGAGCCAGCACTACAAAGTAGTGTAGCTTTGTAGTGTAGCTTTGTAGAAGTAGCCCTACAAAGCTATCTTTTTATGGGGAAAATTTGCATCTACAGAGAATCTGCATAGAGGAAGACAGGCCTTTCCTTGTCAGAATCCAGGAAAGATGAACTAAGAATCTGCCATCTTTAAGGTCTGAAAGAAACATTTACCATCTATTCTTTCTGAGGGTTACTACCTATGAGGTTTCATTTACATCATGACTCTCTTTGCTAGCCAGCTCTTATTCCCCTCCCACCCCACAACCACATTCATCACCATAGCTTTATTTTGACCATGCTCTGAGCTCACATTCTTTCTGTAATCCCAAGATGACATAGAAGCTTCTGCACCCCATTGGGGGGGTTGGGTAATCACTCTGTGATGCTCCCCATACACACGTTGATAAATTTTGTATGCCTTTTCTCCAATTAATCTGACTTTTGTGAGTTGATTTTTCAGTGAACCTTCAGAAGCAATTTTCCTTCTGGCCCTACAATCTTTTCCTAAAAATAGAGGAATGAGCAAATCTGCCAGGAATATCATATTTCAGACATTATGAAAGGTCATGAGCAGGAGGAAAAACAAATAATACTGAAATCCAAAACACAAGCCAAGTGATGCCACCTTTTGGCAGAAGCCCTTGGCATAAGGGCAGTTTGGGAGATTTCAGCACCCTGAGGTCCTGAGGAACTGGCTTGGGGAGGCCATTGGCTGCCACATGAAGGTAAATGTTTGCTTTGGGCTTAAATGGAATTAAAGAGACTGAATATCTGAGGTTGGTGCTGTGGATGATATAACTTAGCTTCTCTGTCTCCAGCCATTTCTACCCCAGGAGACCCCCCGACACCCCAGACAATACGTTGATTTAATATGCATTCATTCATCCATTCACTCATTTGCTCACTCATTCATTAACTGACCCTTGACCAGGGGCCAGGAGCTGTGTGTCTGAGTGAGGGGAAAAAGTGACATCACCTATGGAAACATTATGACAGTGACAGAAGTCTAGCATGTCTGATTCCATCTTGCTGCTAGCCTCACAGGCTATCCTTGCTCATTCATGGGTGTAGGCCAGATAACCATGGGAGAAATTTAGTTTATAGTTTAACTTTTAAGCGGGATGATAATAGCCCCTCCCTAAAACTAACTCCCTACTTGTTCAAGAATGGAAACCATCTTTGTCAAACCATTGAAAGGACACAAGATTAGGATTAGGGAAGGGGCTGAATCTGCTAAAATGTAGACATAGTTTCTTCATCCCTCCCCACCTCCCTTCCTCTCTCCCCCACCCTTTCTTTCTTTCTTTTTTTCTTTTTTTTTTTTTTTTTCAGTCTGCCTCTGACATCTAGGCTGGAGTGCAGTGGCACTATCTCTGCTCACTGGGTTCAAGTTACTCTCATGCCTCAGCCATCTGAGTAGCTTGGATTACAGGCATGTGCCACCATGCCTGGCTTATGTATTTGAGACAGGGTCTCACTCTGTGGCCCAGGCTGGAGTGCAGTGGCATGATCTCAGCTCACTGAAACCTCTGCCTCCCAGGTTCAGGTGATTCTCCTATTTCAGCCTCCCAGGTAGTTGGGACTAGGGGCATGGGTCACCATGCTTGGTTAATTTATCTATTTTCAGTAGAGATGGGGTTTTGCCGTGTTGCCCAGGCTGGTCTTGAACTCCTGGGCTCAAGCAATCCACTCATCTTGGCCTCCAAAGTGCTTGGGACTAGAGGGATGAGCCACCACACCTGGTTTGTAGGTATAGTTTCTATAATCCTAATCCCTTGCTGCTCAAGAGTCAGTGGTCAGGGTCACAAGATTTGTGACTTCCCCAGTTGCTCCTATAGATAACATCACTACTGTAGAACCTAAGACTGGTCTTAGGTTAGATGTTTTTCAGACTGACCTCACTGAGACCCATGACTCATAACTGGTCCTGTGGCCTCATGCAGAAGTGGACTCAGCACATGAGGGTTTTCCACACCCTTATGAGTGCATCCCCAACCAATCAGCACCACACATTCCCTAGTCCCCTGCCCACCAACTATCCTTGAAGAACTCTACACTTTGAGCCTTCAGGGAGACTCATTTCAGTGATAACCCCAGTTCTTTCATGTAGCCAGCCTCATGTTAATTAAACTATTTCTTTACTGCAATACCACAGTCTCAGTGAATTGGTTTTGTCTGTGTAGCAGGCAGGAAGAACCATCAGGTGATTACAAAAGGGGTAGAGAGGCAGAGATATGTTCCCTCTAGGGAGGATTCAGTCTGCTGATAGTAGAATAGAGAAGTACTCATTTATTAAGTGCTCTGTGCTCATTGTACATGTCCCTTTAATAATGCTCAGAGTAATTCTAAGAGGTAGGAATGATTGCTGGCTTTCCACATGAGGAAACTCAGGAGTGCTAAGTAACTTGCTCCCCGATCCCACCATCTGCTAAGTGCGGTAATAGACACACAATCATTCCACCAGAGCACAGAGCATACAGGCTGAGAGGAGAGCTTCTCAAAGGAGATGACATTTGAGCTGGGCCTTGAAGTGTGAGTACTCAATTCATCAAACATTTATGGGGCATCTTCATGGGCTCAAGGACCCTGCACTGTGAATTTAAAACTAGGCTTTAGGCCAGGCATGGTGGCTCATGTGTCAGTTTTTATACCAGTACCATGCTGTTTTGACTATTGTAGATTTTTAGTAAGTTTTGAAATTAAGAAGTGTGACTTCTCTAACTTTGTTCTGCTTTTTCAAGATTGTTTTGGCTATTTGGAGTCTTTGAGATTCCATATGAATTTGGGGACAGGTGCCAGTGTTAGTTTTAATAGTATAACTCCTAAGGTACTTTCTAGCATTCAGAAGTTCAGCTCTCATTTGACGCTTTGAATTCTCTCTACTAAATGATTGTCAGGGCTCAGAAAATGCAACCCCAAACTTCTGTGAACTGAAGAAAATGGGGTGGGTCTCAGAAGCAAGACGGTTACTCTGACCTTCCCCAAGCTTTCTGTGTGAGAGCTGGACATAAAGGAATTCTCTGAGTTAACTTCCCTGGAAGGAGATCATAAGAACCTCACGTGCAGGTGGGCTGCTCTATACCTGGAGGAAATGACAGAGACGACAAGGAGTACCTGAACAGATAGGCCTTGCAGAGTTCCCTCCAGTTTAGTACTATTAGGTCATACCCACTTTTTGTACAGTCACATTTCTGTATGACCGTCCATTCTTCATCAAATCCAAGCATAAAAATACACTTTTCTTGGGTCTTTGGATCTTCTTTTCTGAAGGCTCCGATGTCATGTAAAACTCTGTTACACAAATTTGTTACTTTTTTCTTTTATTAGTCTATATTTTGCTATAACAGTGTTAGCTATGATCCTTGTGATGGGTGAGGAACAGATACTACTTTTTCTCCTTCTGTACATTTTCTTACTAGAAGTAGACTTCATTGCTTTGATTTCTCATCCTTTTGATTAACAAAGAAATTTTAGGTACACCAAAGATTATAGTATGATCTGATAAAGAGTCATTGTTTTCTTTGTATCTCCAGAGCCTAGAAGGGTTTCGTAGATTTTTTTAAAATCCTATTTTGAAAATATTTTTCTAATTTTTAAATAGAAACCATATTATAATAATGAATAGGCGTTAAAAATGATTCCTCTTTGGTTCTGACTCAGTGATACAGTAATTCTCTGCCAGATGTAGGTTGGCCAGAGACCATACCAACAGGAAGGCTGCCTTGAGGCTGTTCCCTCAGATCCCAGCAGCAGAGAAGTTTGTGCTTCTTGTGAATAGCTGGTTTGCTTTAGCTTCTGGAAGAAATAACTATCTTGTAGTATGGCATGTTTTCCCCTGTAGCAAGTGTATAGAACTATACAGCATGCATTTACTTGTGTTATTTTCAACATAGCTTTTTTTTTTTTTCTTTTTGAGACAGAGTTTCACTGTTGCCCAGGCTGGAGTGCTGTAGCATGATCTTTGCTCACGACAGCCTCAAATTCATGAGCTCAAGTGATCTTCCCACCTTAGCCTCCCCAGTACCTGGGACTACAGGCTTACACCACCATACCCAGCTAAGCTTTTTGTTTGTTTGTTTGTTTGTTTTAGAGACTAGGTCTTGCTTTGTTGCCCAGGCTTGTCTTGAGTTTCTGACCTCAAACGATGCTCCCACCTTGGCCTCCCAAAGTGTTAGAATTACAGGTGTGAACCACCATTCCCAGCCCTCATTGTAGTTTTATTCTTTTCTTACATATTGTTTTTCTGACATCAACTCCCTCAAATATTTATTTATCTTTAAATATTACATATATATATATATATGTTTTGGTAAGCTGCCTCAAACCTTTATGGGACATAGTGTTGGGGCTCAGAAAATGATACCCTAAAATATGGTGCTTTGTTGTGGTGAACCAAGGTCTTTCTCTGAGCTTCCCCTGCCCACCTGTCTCTTGACCTTTCTTTGCCAAAGCACTGGGAAGGGTTTCCTCTGAAGTTCCCTTCAAAGAACTTCTGATTAAGAGAAGTTCCTCCAGAAGAAAGGCAACTATCTTAAAACTCTCTAGAAATCACATCAAATATCTAGAAACAATTAACCACCAGAGAAAAGACTAAAAGTCATAACCATACCCAGACTTTTCATCTATTCTTCTGAGGACAGTTTTGAGAGATTACCTGGAGACTTCAGCTGCATAATAGAACAATCTTTGTTCCCATTGCAGTTCTGACCCATACCTTCCTGTAATTTGCCACCACATCCCCTAGACCTCAAAAAAACTTTGTCACAGGCCCATTGCCCATTATTTGGGCTCATTTATTTCCCCTAAAAATCATTCACTACCCCTCAAAGTTGCCTACACCCCCATCTCTCTCTCCCCTATGAAGAAGTTCCACTTAAGCCTCAGTTGTCTGGGCCTTCTTTGAGCCTCATATTTTTTATGATTCTGTACTTATTCACGTTAATAAATTTGTATGCTTTTTCTCCTGTTAATCTGTCTATTGTCAGTTCATTTTAGCAGCAAATCTTCAGAGGGTGGAAAGGGAGTTTTTCCTTTGCCGTTACAACAGTTTATATGAATAGATTTTAAAACATAGATTTAGTTGTCATCACTGTTGAAACTTGATCTCACTTGTGTCCTCTAGAGCCACACCAAACCCGTTCAATCCTGTGTTGATTTGAAAGCTGGCTACATGTTAACCCTAAGCTTTTCCTGGGTGATTCTTGGTGAGTAAAATAAAAAAAAATTTTTTGAGATGGAGTCTCAGTCTGTCACCCAGGCTGAAGTACAGTGGCACAATCTTGGCTCACTGCAACCTTACCTCCTGGATTCAAGTGATTCTCCTGCCTCAGTCTCCCAAGTAGCTGGGATTACAGACATGCACCAACATGCCTGCTAATTTTTGCATTTTTAGTAGAGATGGGGTTTCACCTACAATTTTCAATGTATAAACAGGAAGGCTGAGTATGGTGGCTCATGCCTGTAATCCTAGCATTTTGGGAGACCAAGACAGGAGGATCACTTGAAACTGGGAGTTTGAGACCAGCCTAGGCAACATAGCTAGACCGTATCTCGACAAAAAAATTAATTAGCTGGGTGTGGTGTCTCATACCTGTAGTCCTAGCTACTAGGGAGGCTAATGAGGGAAGACTGATTGAGACCAGGATATCAAGACTGCAGTGAGCTATGATTGTGGCACTGCACTCTAGTCTGAGAAACAGAATGAAACCTTAACTCTTAAAAAATAAAAAAAAAAATAGGAAAAGTTGAACTAAAAATAACCTCATGTGGATCTACTTGTCAGATCTGTTAAATATGTCTACTCATGCTCTCTTCCTACCGCCCAAGATGCTGAAAGGAAAGAAGGCCACGGGGAAAAATGTGGCTCCGGCCCCTGCTGTCGTTAAGAAGCAGGAGGCCAAGAAAGTGGTGAATCAACTATTTGAGAAAAGGCCTAAAAATTTTGGCATTGGACAAGATATCCAGCCCAAAAGAGACCTCACCCGCTTTGTAAAATGGCCCCGCTATATCAGGTTGCAGCGGCAGAGAGCCATCCTCTATAAGCGGCTGAAAGTGCCCCCTGCAATTAACCAATTCACCCAAGCCCTGGACCGCCAAACAGCTACCCAGCTGCTTAAACTGGCCCACAAGTACAGACCAGAGACGAAGCAAGAGAAGCAGAGGCTGTTGGCCCGGGCCGAGAAGAAAGCGGCTGGCAAAGGGGACGTACCCACTAAGAGACCACCTGTCCTTCGAGCAGGAGTCAACACCGTCACCACCTTGGTGGAAAAGAAGAAAGTGCAGCTGGTGGTGATTGCTCATGATGTGGATCCCATTGAGCTCGTTGTCTTCCTGCCCGCCCTCTGTCGTAAAATGGGAGTCCCTTACTGCATCATCAAGGGGAAGGCAAGACGGGGACATCTAGAACATAGGAAGACCTGCACCACTGTCGCCTACACACACATTAATCCGGAAGACAAAGGTGCTTTGGCTAAGCTGGTGGAAACTATCCGCACCAATTAAAATGACAGATACGATGAGATCCGGCGTCACTGGGGAGGCAATGTCCTGGGTCCCAAGTCTGTGGCTCGCATTGCCAAGCTAGAAAAGGCAAAGGCTAAAGAACTTGCCACGAAACTGGGTTAACTGTATACTGTTTTCTTTAAATAAAAATAATTAATGCAAAAAAAAATGTCTACTCATAAGGGCATAACTATCCTTTTGCTCACTGACATATAATTTAAACTAAATATATTTAAACTAAATTAGTCAATGCTACTAGGTCTGCCTTTTATTCTCAGAATAGTGTTTGTTTGGGGAAAATCTAGAGGCATCTGACTCTTACAATGAAATGCAAAAACAAAGCATTCTTAAGCCAGTCAGTGTTTTAAAAAAGAATGAAACAACCAAACACAACTGTGGTCTTTGGCTAACTTTCTAGAGAGAAGAAAACAAGCCATCTGCCAGTAACAGGAGGCTCTGGGGATAGCTGATCACAGGTCGAATTAAACATTCACAGTAATTAGTGGCAGCGCCGAAAAAGAAACTTCAGTGGTGCTTTTCCTGTAGTTATGGTGACAGCCCCCCAGCAGCCCACCTCCCCACAAAGGCCCAGGCTTGGTGCATTCTGCAGCCTTCCATCTGGTGCCCTTCTGTTGAATGTAGGGAAACTAAACTGACAGTTCATTTGTCCCCTTGGTGTTGTGTGTGTGTGTGTTGGGCTGCGGGGAGGAGGAGGGCGTGGACTGGAAGATTCCACAGGGCTGGGCCAAGGCTGTCTCCTGTGCTCAGCCAGAATGACAGGAGAACAGCTGATAGCCCAGGCTGCCAGACAGGTGCTGTCAAAGGGCCGAAAACTCGCTGATGTCAGGAGACGGTACTGAAGTGATGATGAATGAGGCCTGGCCTGTGGCAAACAGGTTCTTAACTTGCCAAAGGGGGGAAGTGCTCCCCAGGACCTCAATTTACCTGAATGGCCCACGCATTTGCCCCCTCTTGTTGGGCAATTTCTATGGGTCCTTTAGAAGTTAAGTGTCAAAATTCTTGTTGCAGTGCTAAGAATCTAAGAATTTGGCCAAAAAATCTGGTTTGCTCCTGCTCAAAGATTGAAGAAATACAAATTGGGCTGCTTATTTTCCTTCATCTTGTTTATTTTGGAGCTCAATGTTTAAAACATTGATTTGAGCATCAGTATCACAGGCTGTTGTCAATGCCCTCTCTCTGGAGTCCTCAGGGGTTGCAAATTGAGGAAACTATTTAGGTTGTACCTTCTCCATCAAGGCACCAGGAAGAATGAAGGTGGCGCACAGAAGGGCTTTGGGAAAAAACGTAAGCGGCGCTTGGGAAAACGGTTTGGTTTGCCATGGAATAAGTCTAAGTTTTCAGATGTTTTATTCCCTTAATAAATCTTCCTTCTATTTTGCTGCCCTGTGGTCTGGAGTGTTTGCGTAATATAGAGTTGATATAATTTGTCTGCTGCCCAGTGAGGTGATCCCATGAGATTTCTGAGTGGAGGCTGCTGATAGTAAACACATCCTTTCTTTGGTTTTTTTCTAGAGAAAAGATCTCACCCTTCACCTAGGCTGGATTGCAGTGGTGCAATTATGGCTTACTGTAGCCTCAAACTAAACAGCCTAAGTGGTCCTCCTACCTCAGCCACCTACGTAGCTGAGATTACAGGTATGCACCATCACACCTGGCTAACGCTTAATTTTATTTCATTTTTGTAGAGATGGGGTCTGGCTATGTTGACCAGGCTGGTCTCAAACTCCTGGCCTCAAGCAATATTCCCATCTTGGCCTCCAAAACTGCTGGGATTACAGGCATGAGCCACTGCACCTAGCCTCAGGAATACAGGCTTTCCAGCCACACCAGTCCCTATTTATATAAACCACAGTCTCAGGGTCTGCAAAGTAGATGGCGGGCGTTTTTCTTTCTCAGAGACTACCTGGGGGTTGATAATCTGCATATAGGCTGAATACAGTCCTGTGAAATATAATCATTTGGGATAACAATTTACTGAATCATAGACTGTTAGAGCTGGAAACTTTCAGGGGTTATCTAGTCACATTTGTCAGAAAAGCAAATGTGTCAGTGAACTGCTGCTTACAGGCAGAGCAGGGCGTGGGGTCCTAGCACCTCCCTCCATCCCAAAGTCCGCTATAGCCTAATTTAATTGGAGATGTTTGCATGTGTATAGTGTGTGTGTGGCAAGATGGAGGGTGGGCGTGTCAGGGGCACTAAAAAGAGAATAGATGTGGCAAATCCTGGTCTAGCTGAAAAGATGTAACACAGGAATATGCCCCAGCTGGAGAGTATTCTAAGGCTGATGAGAAGCACATGTGGTGTCATGTGGTCCTCTCCTCAGTGGGTCCCCTGAATGGTGCTGGAGGAGAAAAATAGTGACAACCGCAGGTTCTTAGAACAGACTCCAGTTACACAAGACAGATTAACAAGATAAAACGCCAAAAGTTTATTGACATGTTTGTTTCACGTACAGGTGGAGTCACTCAGAAATTTAGTAGTTCTCAAAGAGATGGCTTTGGATATCAGCTTGTATAGCATCCTCAACAAAGAACAGCACATTTGTTTAAAAGTGAAAGCAAGTTTATTGGATAAGTAAAGAAACAGACGAATGGCTCCTCAATAGACAGAGCAGCAGTATGAACTGCCTGACTGAATATACTTATGGTTATTTTTTTATTATATGCTAAACAAGGGGTGGGCAATTCATGGGTTTTCCAGGAAAGGAGTGGGGAGTTCCCCACTCTAAAAGAGTTCCTCTCCCTTTTAGACTATATAGGGCAACTTCTGGACATTGCCATGGCATCTGTAAACTGTCATGGTGCTGATAGGAGTATCTTTCAGCATGCTAATACATTATAGTTGGTGTATAATGAGGAGTGAGGATGACCAGAGGTCACTTTTGTCACCATCTTTGTTTTGGTGCAATTTGACTAGCTTCTTTACTGCATACTGTTTTATCAGCAGGATCTGCATGACTTGTATCTTGTAATATCAGTCCTGCCTACTTCCTCTTTCAACCTGTGACTAAGAATGCTTACCCTCCTGGGAATGCAGTGCAGTGGGTCTTAGCTTTATTTTAACCAGCGCTTACTCAAGATGGAGTCACTCTGGTTTGAACGCCTCTAACATATTTCCCCCTCCCTTTTACATGGGGACCCTCAATCCTATGGGTTCCAGAGGGATGAAGGTCCATCTTCAGCAACTTCTTCAGGCTGAATGGGGCAATGATATTCCTGCCTAAGTATTGGGGTCTCATATCCAGGGTAGAGAGAAGCTCAGTCAGAAAGTGTTGATATGCTGAGGGCCATTCATAACTCTGAGTTCTGACAAAAAGTGATATCTGGAAGATCAATGTGTTCAATTTAAGAAAACATTGAGTAAGCTTATCCTGCATTTCTACACAAAGAGTACAACAGCAATATGGTCCACAACAGTAAAGCAAAATAAGATTAACCCAAGTGACTAAATAAGAAGGCTTTCCATCAACGGGGTGGTTTTTGGAACCAAGCTGATATGAGGCTGCTAGCTGATCCCAATACATGGCTAGAATTAGAATACTGATCCAGATTTTTGTGTTACCCATTCGTCTTATTTCTTTCGAGCAACAGCTGGAGATCACTGGTTGGTTCACAGAAACAAACAAGGTCAGCCTAAATTTCAGGAAAAAATAAAAAACAATGGACAAGACCAGAATCTAACCACAGGTGTATCGTAGATTTTTGAAACAACTTTTCTCTTTCCAACCCTAGCTTTTATTAAAAATAAATCATGGTAGACGGATTTGTTTGCAAGATTAGTTTTAACCTGACTACACTTGGCCTAATTATTTGCATAAAGTACATGAAGAATAATTATTCGCCATGCAGGCTCTTTTTAAATTAGCTTTGATGAAACTTTGTTCCATAAGGAATCTCAGATTAGACCTCTTAAAGCCTTGAGCCCAGCCATGAGTTTGTGCTTGCAAATAACTGCATGAGGGGTGAATTCCTCTTCTCTTGAGGTCCCAAGATCACTTGCAGCTCCTAGGACTGTCAGAAAGTGACATTCTTTGTTCTTTATTTACTGCAGGTCAGGAAGCTTGTACAGAGATTGTGAAGACAAGGAATGAAGCTAGCTTTCCCTAGGGGCTTTTATTGGCTCTATAAGTCAACTTTGATTCCTTAATGCAGTGTGTTTATATTTAAAAGAATACCACTCCAGTCAAAGTCCTCATAAAATAACCAGTTTCTCCAATTGTGTCCTGTTACAAAGAAAACAGATTCTTACTGCACTTACACAAATAACTATGTTGTCATAAGAATACTCACAAATAGTTTTCAAATTTTGGATAAATCAGGTAAAAGAAGATATGCTCCAAATTTTACTCACAAGAGTATACTCCACTCAATTGCCAAAAGCTATAAATATCCCCCCAAAAAAGTTTTCTTGACTCTGAAAAACAAAACAGAAAGGATCAGCAATATTTCAAGCAGAAAGTCATGAAAAAACTATTTAAATCTTTTACTAGTTCAGTCTATGCAATTAATTCCTGTTCTGCTTGACATTAATGAACACAGTAGTTTTCCAAGAGAGTCTTGGAAGTTATTTCCTCTCTGTTTTAATGGCACACTTTCCAAAGTCATCAGAGATCTACATTCAAAGGCACTTGTCAGAGTCCTATAGCTGATAATAAATCACCTTTTAAAAAGGATTCAAAACAAAACAAAAATTATCTGTGGATGAAAGAAAGACTTAGGATAGCCATACTCAAAGACACAAGTGACAAGGAAATTTGGTTACTTCTGTGGCACACAATAATTAACAAAGCTAACATAATTATTTCTGACAATATACACTAAGTCATATCAGAATTATAGGAGCTTCCCATAAGTTTGGAACACATACCAGTAACACATCTATACAAATACAGCCCAAAGAAACTAAACACCATTTCGTACCCAACAAGGGTTTCTATATGATTTTAATATACCAAATAAACCAAATATGTCATCTTTGGACTTTAGGGCTCTTAATATCTAAAAAATCAAATAGGTCAGAAAAAGATGTAATTTATAATTTGATTTGGCAAAGTTTGTCAAAAATCAAAGGTTCAAAAACACTTGATCTTATAAAACAGAATCCCTGGTCACCATGTCACTTATTTTGCCAAAATGATAACTCAAAGATTTTAAAAAGTCAAAAACATTTACTCATTGATAGAAGGAAGACTGAGCTTTCCAAACAGTCTGTCTCTTTTCTTTCCACTCTTTTTTCCTGTAGTTTATTCAAAGGGGAAACAAAAATCTTTCATTATTTTTCTCATATTACAAAAAATCTTATTCAACAGAAAAAGCCAAAATTCACCTTTGCTTTAATGTACTATTGCTGTCAAACCTAGTTCTTAATAAAACCTTATAGACAAATCCAATTTTTTTTTTGAAAAAATTACTTTAAAATTTTATTTCAAAAGTTTTTGGGAACAGGTGGTGTTCGGTTGCATGGAAAAATTTTTTAGTGGTGATTTCTGAGATTCTGGTAAACTTGTCACCTGAGAAATGTGTGCTGTACCCAATGTGTGTAGTCTTTTGTTCCTTCCCCCACTCCTACCCTTCCTCCTAGTCCCCAAAGTCTTTTATATGATTCTTATGCCTTTATGTCCTCATAGCTTAGCTCTGACTTATAAGTAAAAACATATGATGTTTGTTTTTCTATTCCTGAGTTCACTTAGTATAATGGTCTCCAACTCCATCCAGGTTACTGAAAATGCCATTATTTCATTTCTTTTTATGGCTGATTAGTGTTCCATATATATATATAAATGTATATGTATTACATATGCCATATATATAAAATGTGGTATATGGCTGAGTAGTATTCATATATATATGTGTGTATATATATATATACACACATATATATATCACATTTTTTTTATCCACTTGTTGGTTGATAGACATTTAGGCTGGTTCATATTTTTTCAATTGTGAATTGTGCTGCTATAAACACGTGTATGCAAGTGTCTTTTTCATATAATACTTCTTTTATTCTGGGTAGGTACCCAGTTGTGGCGTTGCTGGATCAAATGGTAGTTTTACTTTTAGTTTTTTAAGGAATCTCCATACTGTTTTCCATAGTGGTTGTACTAGATTACATTCCCACCAGCAGTGTAAAATTTCTCTTTTCATCACATCCAAGCTAATATCTGTTATTTTTTTATTTTTAAATTATGACCATTCTTGCCAGAGTAAGGTGGTATCTCATTGTTGTTTTGATTTGCATTTTCTTGATAATTAGTGATATTGAGCATTTTTTCTTTTTCTTTTTTTTTAGACGGAGTCTCACTTTTTTTTCCAGGCTGGAGTGCAGTGGTGCAATATGTGCTCACTGCAATCTCCATCTCCTGTTCAAGCAATTCTCCTGCCTCACCCTCCTGAGTAGCTGGAATTACAGGTGCACACCACCACGCCCGGGTAATTTTTGTATTATTAGTAGATGTGGGGTTTCATCATGTTGGTCAGTCTGTTCTTGAACTCCTGACCTCAGGTGATCCTTCTGCCTCAGCCCCCAAAGTGCTGGGATTATAGGTGTGAGCTACCATGCCTGGCCTCCCATTTTCTCATATGTTTGTTGGCCATTTGTATATCTTCTTTTGAGAATTTCTATTCATGCTCTTTGCTCACTTTTTGATGGATTATTTGTTTTTTCTTGTTAATTTGTTTGACTTCCTTGTAGATTCTGAATATTAGTCCTTTGTCATATGCATAGTTTGTGAATATTTTCTCCCACTCTGTGGGTTATCCATTTACTGATTATTTCTTTTGCCATAAAGAAGCTTTTTAGTTTAATTAGGTCCCATCTATTTATCTTTGTTTTTGTTGCATTTGCTTTTGAGTTCTTGGTCATGAGCTCTTTGCCTAAGCCAATGTCTAGAAGAGTTTTTCCCATGTTATCTTCCATAATTTTTATGGTTTCAGATCTTAGATTTAAGTGTTTGATCTGTCTTGCATTAATTTTTGTGTAAAGTGAGAGATGAGAATCCAGCTTCATTCTTCTACATGTGGCTTGCCAATTACTCCAGCACCATTTGTTGAATAGGGTTCCTTTCCCCACTTTATGTTTTTGTTTGCTTTGTTAAAGATCAGTTGGCTGTAAATATTTGGCTTTATTTCTGTGTTCTCTATTCTGTTCCATAGGTCTATGTCCCTATTTTTATACCAGTACCATGCTGTTTTAGTTACTATAGCCTTGTAGTATAAGTCAAGTAATGTGATGCCTCCAGATTTGTTCTTTTTGCTTAGTCTTACTGTGGTTATGTGGGCTCTTTTTTGGTTCTATATGAATTTAAGTTTGTTTTTTCTAGTTCTGATGATGGTATTTTTATGGCACTTACATTGAATTTGTAGATTACTTTTGTCAGTATGGTCATTTCCACAATATTGATTCTATCCGTCCCATGAGCATGGGATGTGTTTCCATTTGTCTGTGTCATTTGTGACCTCTTCCAGCAGTTTTGTAGTTTTCCTTGTAAAGATCTTTCACGTCCTTGATTATGTATATTTCTATTTTGTTTTTTGCACCTGTAAAAGGGGTAGAGTTCTTGATTTGACTCTCAGCTTGGTCATTTTAAACAGTGTTACTGACTTGTGTACATGTATTTTGTATCATGAGACTTTGCTAAATTCATTTATCAGTTTATATGAGTCTTTAGGGTTTTCTAGGTATACAATCATATCATTAACAAACAGTGACAGTTTGACTTCCTCTTTACTGATTTGGATGCCTTTTATTTCTTTCTCTTGTTGGATTTCTCTGCTAGAACTTTCAGTACAATGTTGAATAACAGGGGTGAAAGTGGGCACCTTTGTCTTGTTCCAGTTCTCACAGGGAATGCTTTCAACTTTTCCCTGTTCAGTATCATATTGGTTGTTGTTTGTCATAGATAGTATATCCCTTCTATGTTAATTTTGCTGAAGGTTTTAATCATAAAGGGATACTAGATTTTTGTCAAATGCTTTTTCTCCATCTATTCAGATGATCATATGATTTTTGTTTTTAATTCTGTTTATGTGATGCATCACATTTATTGACTTGCATATGTTAAACCATCCCTGCATGTCTGGTGTGAAAGCTACTTGATCATGGTGTATTATCTTTTTGATACAGAGTTTCATTTGGTTAGCTAGTATTTTGTTGAGGATTTTTGCATCTATGTTCACCAAGAGTATTGGCCTGTAGTTTTCTTTTTTAGTTATGTCCTTTCCTGGTTTTGAAATTAGGGTGATACTGGCTTCATAGAATGAGTTAGGGAGGATTCCCTCTTTCTCTATCTTTTGGAATAATTTCAGTAAGATTGGTACCAATTCTTTGAATGCCTGATAGAATTCAGCTGTGAATTCATCTTGTCCTGGAATTTTTGGTTGTTGTTGTTGGCAATTTTTAAATTACTGCTTCAATCTTGTTACTTGTTATTGGTCTGTTCAGAGTTTCTGTTTCTTTGAGGGTTGTATATTTCCAGGAATTTATTCATCTCCTCTAGATATTCTAGTTTGTGTATATAAAGGTGTTCATAGCTTTGAATGATCTTTGTTTTTCTGTGTTATTGTTGTTATATCTCCCATTTTGTTTCTAATTGAGTTTATTTGGATCTTCACTTTTCTTTTCTTGGTTAATCTCACTAATGGTCTGTCAATTTTGTTTATCTTTTCAAAGAACCTGCTTTTGTTTCAATTATCTTTTTGTATTTTTTTGCTTGTTTGTTGCAATTTCATTTCCTTCTGCTGTGACCTTTGCTGTTTCTTTTCTTCTGTTGGGTTTGGGTTGGGTTTGTTCTTGTTTCTCCAGTTCCTTGAGGTGTGACATTATCTATTTGTGCTCTTTAAGACTTTTTGATGTAGGTATTTAATGCTATGAACTTTCCTCTTAGCACCACTTCTGCTGTATTGTTGCAGGAGCGGCCGTGGGAAACAGATCTCTTGGACACCGAATATTGGAGGAAGGAGTTTATTCGGCCAGGAGCCAGGTGGCGTATTTGCCTAATATGCAAGCTCACCTAACAAAGGAAGGTTCCTTCTTTATATAGGCTTATTCTTTAGATGTTACACGTGGAAGAATCTTAGGTTTATAGCTTAACATATGAAAAGGGTCTCTGTTTACAGTCTTAGGAATTACATATGAAAAGGGTTTCGGTTTACAGTCTTAGGAATTACATATCAAAAGGGTTTCAGTTTACAGTCTTAAGAATTAACATATGAAAAGGGCTTCGGTTTACAGTCTTAGGAATGAAAAGGGGAAGTTTACAGTCTTAGGAATGAAAAGGGGAAGTTGATCTGAGATGCTTGGGTCTCCCTCTTCATCTCCCCCTTTGAGACCCTCACCACTTTATAATATTAGTGAGGTCTCACTTTCATTCTCACTTTCCAGATTTTCTGAAGAAACAGGCTGATAATGTTTCATATAATACACTTGTGATGTCACTTTTTGGCTAACTACAGTAGTGATGAATCCACTCATCATCTGAAGGAACAGGGGCAGTAGACAAGGGAGCAGTAAACAAACACCTATTATTATTAGAACACTTATGATGAGGGTTTTGAATCCTCCCAAGGAAGAGAACCAACCTCCAAATAAGGACTCAGGGTTAAATCTGTGCCACACCTGTACAGGCACGTGTGCCAGTTTGGTCATGTCTTGCACAATATCCTCTACGGCTTGCCCCTGGTCATCTATGTGCAGACAGCAGTTGGTTAGAATGAATTTTCCCCAGACTCCTCCTTTAGCTGCTAGCAAATAATCTAGGGCCAGTTGGTTCTGATAACTCACATTTCTCATTTGAGTTTCTTGTCGGGCCAAGAGGGACAGAGCTTTGCCTGTTTCATTAGTATTTCCAAAACAGCCTGCAACCGGATGATCTGGTTGAGCATGTAGATAGGGGTCTGGTATCCCCATGAGCCATCCTCAGCCCATGTGACCAGCCCATAGTATTCAATAATTCTCCCCGGTGGCCACTCATCACCTGTCCAATTCCCTAGTTTTAGGTCTTTCTTCTCCCTAGCAAAGTAAACTGAATGCCCTAACAGCTCACCTATCTTAACAGATAATAGGAAGAAAGAAGGATTAATGATGCCTCTGACACAGCTACCTGTCCATCTCATGGATTACACACCTTATATTGAGTACCATTATATAAACAGGTTCCCTTCTGTGTCCCCATACATTTATAAGAACTGAAGGACAAAATAATGGCAGTAACTTTTACACCCTACCTGGTGTACATACTGAGGGCATTCTTCGAAATTAGTTAATGTTCCTACTGTGCAAGTCCAAATATTAAGAAGAACAAGTCCCACAATGAATCTCCTTATGCTTTGGCCGTGCGTGGACCAGCCAGCTTCTGGGCTGGAGCAGGGCTTGTTGTCCTTTTTAAGGTGTTTCTGCAGTCCTTGCCTTGGTCTAAGTCTCAGCTGTTACTGGTTTTTACACGGCTGTGGTGGATTCAGGCTGGGATTCCCTCTACCTTCACAGCTGTGGGATTGGTCAGGATCAGGTCTGAGGTCCTTTCCATTGTGGCTTTAGAGGGGCTGTACTCCTGTCCTTTATCCACATGTGATTACCTAGTGAGAAAGGGTGAACTGGGGAGAAAAAGCCTTATAGGACATTTGTTATTTACTTAAGTTGAAGTATCCTAAGGGATTCTCCTTAGAGCTGGTAACTAGCATCCTAACTGAATCTCTCCCCACTCCCAAGGAATTCCTAGGAGTGCCCAGAGTAGGGGAGGGGGCCTATGGTATAAGGCTTAATAGGGGAATATCCTGTTTTTCCTCACGGGAGTGCCTCTAATTTTGAATGACCCCAAGGGAAGTGCCTGCACCCACTCTAATCTTATTTCCTGAACACTTTCCCTAAGCTGTTTTTGATGCTCCAGTTCATTTTTTTCCACTTTTCTGGAACTCTGAGGTCGGTAGGCAATGTGCAGCTTCCAGGTGATACCCAAGGCGGTTGCTGTTTTCCGGACTAAATCTGCCCCAAATGGTGGTCCACTGTCTGCTCTGATGTGCAGAGGTAGTCCAAATCTAGGGATAAGATCTCAAAGCAGCACACAGGTTACTTCATGGGCTCTTTCAGTCCCACCCAGAGTATGTGCACACCAGGACCCACAAAATACTTATGTCTTCCTCACTTGGGCATTTCAATAAAGTCTACTTGGAGATCTTCAAATGGAGCTGCTCCATAAGCTTGAATTCCAGGGGTAATAGTTGGAACCTGCCTCGTGTTGTGTTGCTGACATGTAATGCATCGCTGTGCCACAGTTTTGGTCAAGGCTGCTAAGTGTGAGATGTAAAAGTACCAGCCCAATACCTTTTCAAGCGACTCTTGACCTAAATGAGTAGTCTCATGTACGGCGTGTACAACTGCTGCCCCTAGCAGCTGTAGTACTGATATTCTTCCATCTGGCAGTTGGACCCACCCTTCTTTAGTCAGTTGCCCCCTTCTGTCTGGAGAAAGTCTCTTTCCTCCTTAGAGTAAGTAGGTAGATCAGGGATCTGGGGAATCAGCGGGGCTGTAACTGCTATTTGGTAGGGAGCAGATGCTGCCTTACGAGCTGCTGAATCTGCTCTGGAATTTCCCAGGGCTATGGAGGTGTGGGCCCACTGATGTCCTCTGCAATGCACGACCACCACCCTCCAGGGCTTCCAGACTGCTTCTAGCAGCTGCAAAATTTCATGCTGAAAGTTTATTCCTTTTCCCCGTGAAGTTAACAGTCCTCTCTCTTTGTATGGTGCTCCATGTACTTGGAGAGTCAGGAAGGCATATCAAAAGTCAGTGTAAATGTTTACAACCTTATCTTTACTTAGCTATAGGGCTTTAGCTAAAGCAATGAGTTCAGCCTTCTGAGCTGAGGTGCCCTGAGGCAGGGATTTGGCCTCCATTACAGTGTCCAGAGTTACCACTGCATAGCCTGCACATCTTTCCCCTCGTGGATTGACAAAGCTGCTCCCATCCACATACAACTCCCAGTCTGCTACTGTCCATGGCTGATCCCAAAGATCAGGACTGCTGGAATAGACTGTGTCCAGGACTTCAACACAGTTGTGTTCAACGGGACCCTCTGACATTGGGAGCAAAGTGGCGGAGTTTAAGGTGTTGCAGACTTCAATGGTGATGCGGGGATTTTCACATAGCAGACACTGGTATTTGGTCGGCCTAACACCTGATAACCAGTAGTGCCCTCTGGTAATCATTAGAGTCACTACTGCCTGAGGTGCCTTGATATTTAGGTTCTGTCCCAGAGTTAGCTTATCTGCTTCTTGTGCCAGCAGAGCAGTTGCTGCCAGTGCCCTTAAGCATGGGGGCCATCCTTTGGAAACTCCATCCAGCTGCTTGGAGAGGTAAGCTACAGGCCTGGGCCAAGGTCCTACTGTTTGGACTAGGACCCCAACTGCCACTTTTTCTCCTTCTGCCACATATAATGTGAAGGGCTTTGTTAAATCAGGCAGCCCCAAAGCTGGAGCTGACATTAGTTTTGTTTTCAGTTCCTGATAGGCCTGGCGCTGCTGGAATCCCCATTCAAAGGGGTCCTTGTCTCCCCGCTTTGTCACATCATAGAGGGGTTTGGCTAGTACTGCAAAGTTTGGAAATCCACAATTTACAAAACCCACCGCTCCCAGGAGCTCTCTCACCTGCCTTTTAGTCTCAGGTTCTGTCACTCTGCAAGCGGCTTGCTTCCTCTCTGCTTCTAGGCTGCGTCCCCCTTCCAGATGGTGAGCCTCAGATACTGCATTTGCTTTTTGGCAAATCTGGGCTTTCCTTTTAGACACTTTATACCCACAGTCCTCCAGGTGCTGAAGTAAGGCATTTGTTTGTGCACCCGACTGCCGTGGGGTGTCCTAATAGAAGGTTATCAGCATATGGGGGCAGTTGCAAGCAAGAAGCTTCTGGGGGGTGGTCACGGGCTGATGCCTCCCCAAGGAAGATGAGAGAGTTTTTGAGCCCCTGGGAAGTTGGGTCCAGGTGTATTGAGTGGTTACACCTGCTTCTGGGTTTCTGCCATTGAAAAGCAAATAGTTTTTTTTGACCCTCTGAGGCCAGTCCAGTGCTAAGGAGGTATTCTTTAAGTCCAATTAAGTGAACCAACCATCCTCTGCTGGCAATAATCCCAACTGCGTGTATGAGTTGGGTGCAAAGCCGCGCAAGCCTTGTCCGGGCCTGGGTGATAATATCAGTCTTCTGCTTCTGGCTAGGAAGGCTCCACCCTCCTTCCCAAGAGACAATGAGAGCCTGGAGGACCCCTGCTTAAGGCATTTTTAGCTGCAGGGAGTCTCCTTTTTGAATGGGATAATGGCCCTTGATTAACACAACAGGTTTTGCCGGAGAAGTGGGGCAGTGGTAGTCCATTAAGTGCAAGAAAGTCTTCTCTTAACACCTTAATAGCTCTAAAAATATTGGTTCTGTTTTTTCCATGGGGGGTTACAGGGCTGTCGTCCGGACTGTGGGCTCTTTGGTGGCATATGAGTCCAGCCCCCCTCTCTTTTAGTCCAGTGGCCCTTCCATTAGATTGAACAGAGTCCCTTCACTTTTTATCTGGATCCTCGTGCTTAGGATCGCCCTGTTCTCCCATTAACTGTGGGCATTTTTTTCCAATGTCGTACTTCTTGACAAAATGCACACTGATCGCGTTGCAGGTGCAGGTGGGCAGACTGTGGGGCTTTCCAGGAATCCGCCTTTTTCCACACTCTTGGGGGCGTTCCTCTCATAGCAGCAGCTATCAAGTCAGCCTTCCATTGAGCCTGATGTTCCCTTTCCCTATGATTTTCCCTCCGGCTTACCGCCTCTTGGTTTACAACCGCCTGGTTAGCTACTTCCAATAACTAAAGTATTCATACATGCAAATCCTGCCTGTTTCTGCCACTGAATTTGCCTGGACTTGGGAGTTCGCATTTCTCGGTGGTGAGGGGGATGATGGTTTCTAGCAGTCTATCCCTTGGCTACTAAAGCAGTCACTGCCTGTTCTCTTAGCCACTTTGGAGGCTATGTATGGAAATTGATCAAGGTGCTCTAGCTTGCCGTATATAACCTCATGCCTTACTTTGGAGACAAGGGACCTGTCTAGGGTCCCCTCTGGGGGCCAACCTACCCTAAATGCTGGCCAATCTTCCCTACATAAAACCCTTAATTTCTCTGGTGTCATAGTTACTTTATAATTCCCACTAAATTCCTTCTTGAAATTTTTCAGCATGGTTTCTAAAGGGGTGGGCTTACTATGGGAGTGAGCCATATTAACAATTCAAAGAAACAATTCCCACACTTAGGAGAGTGTTAGTTCACTCACAGCAGTTCCCGACTAGCAAGATGCAGCACAGAGCACTCTCTGATTTACATTCACTTCAATCTTTTTACAACGCCCAGAGGCTTCTACACTCAGCCTTCTGTGGCTGTCTCTAACTCTTACAAATTGCGCATGAGGCCCTTCCTAATGGGCCCAATACCTTTTACAACTGATGAGTCTGGCTGGACACATCTACACACAGACACACATCTACACACAGACACACATCCACACACAGACACACATCTGAATGCTCTCCTTCCAATTCAACAGAGAGCTACCTTCCAACCTGCCGATCTGGCACCTGTGGGTGATCAGGCCACACTTCCACCCAAAACGGGGTAGGCTACTTTCCCAGGCACAATGACACAGACACACATCCAAATGCTCTCCTTCCAATTCAACAGAGAGCTACCTTCCAACGTGCCAATCTGGCACCCGTGGGTGATCAGGCCACGCTTCCACCCAAAATGGAGTGGGCTACTTTCCCGGGTACGATCTTACCAAATTCAGTTGTCCAGACTTCCCCAAATGCTCGTTCCTCCTCGGTGTTCAGCCACTGGATGGATCCAGACTGCAGGGCCTCCCTGCTCCGCTCTGGCGAGGCTTTTCCACCAGGCAAATACCTGCCCAGGAGCGCTCTCAGGATGCGTCACCCCAGGGAGCAGGAGTTCTCCTGCAGGGATGCTCCACAGGGCTAGGCAAACCACCTAAGAGACTTTTTCCTGCCATCTGCTATCCAAGACTCACTTCCCGGCCAACGCACCAAAATGTTGCAGGAGCGGCCGCGGGAAACAGATCTCTCCGAAGGAGTTTATTTGGCCGGGAGTCAGGTGGCATATTTGCCTAATATCCAAGCTCACCTAACAAAGGAAGTTTCCTTCTTTATATAGGCTTATTCTTTAGATGTTACACATGGAAGAATCTTAGGTTTATAGCTTAACATATGAAAAGGGTCTCTGTTTACAGTTTTAGGAATTACATATGAAAAGGGTTTCAGTTTACAGTCTTAGGAATTACATATCAAAAGGGCTTCAGTTTACAGTCTTAGGAATGAAAAGGGGAAGTTTACAGTCTTAGGAATGAAAAGGGGAAGTTTACAGTCTTAGGAATGAAAAGGGGAAGTTGATCTGAGATTCCTGGGTCTACCTCTTCAGTATCCCAGAGGTTTTGATAAGTTGTGTCCTATTATTGTTCACTTCAAAGAATTTTAATATTTCCATCTTGATTTTATTGCTGACCCAAAGATCTTTCAGAAGCAGATTATTAAATGTCCATGCATTTGTACAGTTTTGAGAGTTTCTTTGGAGTTAATTTCAAGTTTTATTCCACTGGGGTCTTAGAGGGTACTTGATATAATTTCAATTTTCTTAAATTCATTGAGACTTGTTTTGTGGCTTATCATATGGTCTATCTTGGAGAATGTTCTATGTGCTGATGAAAATAATGTATATTCTGTACTTGTTGGGTAGAATCTTCTGTAAATACCTGTTACGCCCATTTGTTCTAGGGTATAGTTTATTTGTTCTCTGTTGGCTTTATGTCTTGACGACCTGTCTAGTGCTGTCAGTGAAGTATTGATGTCCCCCACTATTATTGTATTGTCATCTATCTCATTTCTTAGGTCTAGTAATAATTGTTTTATAAATTTGGGAGCTTCAGTGTTAGGTGCATATATATTTAGGACTGTGATATTTTCCTGTTGGACCAATCCTTTTTTTTTTTTTTTTTTTTTGAGACAGGGTCTTGCTCTGTTGCCCAGGATGGAGTGCAGTGGTCTGATCTTGGCTAACTGCAACCTCTGCCTCCCAGGTTCAAGCAATTCTGCCTCAGCCTTCTGAGTAGCTGGGATTACAGGCATGGGTCACCACACCAGGCTAATTTTTGTATTTTTAGTAGAGATAGGGTTTCACCACTTGGTCAGGCTGGTCTTGAATTCCTGACCTCATGCTCCACCCTTCTTGGCCTCCCAGAGTGCTGGGATTACAGGCGTGAGCCACCACACCTGACCTGACCAATCCTTTTATTATTATATAATGTCCTTCTTTGTCTTTTTAAACTATTATTGCCTTAAACTCTGTTTTGTCTGATATAAGAATAGTTATTCCTGCTCAATTTTGGCTTTCATTTGTATGAAATACCTTTTTCCACCACTTTCCCTTAAGTTTATGTGTCTCCTTATGCATTAGGTGAGTCCCTTAAAGACAGCAAATACTTGATTGATAGACTTCTATCTGTTTTGCCATGCTGTATCTTTTAAGTGGAGCATTCAGGTCATTTACATTTAATGTTAATACTGAGATATGAGATACTATTTTATTCATCATGCTAGCCGTTGTCGGAATACCTTAGTTTTTTTCCATTGTGGTACTGTTTTATAGGCCCTGAGAGATTTATGCTTTAAGGAAGTTCTATTTTGAGATTTCATTTCAAGATTTGGAACTCCTTTTAGCATTTCTTGTAGTGCTGGCTTGGTAATGGCAAATTCTCTTAGCATTTGTTTGTCTGAAAAATGTTTTGTCTCTCCTTCCATTATGAAGTTTAGTTTTACTGTATACAAAATACTTGG
>NW_022436969.1:19658440-19689814 GCF_009761245.1 Sapajus apella | reverse complement strand
CCTAGGTGATGATCTTTTTGTGATGAATTTCCCAGTTGTTCTTTGAGCTTCTTGTATTTGAATGTCTGTTTCTCTTGTGAGACTAGGGAAGTTTTCCTCGATTGTTTCCTCAAATAAATTTTCCAAACTTTTATATTTTTCTTCTTGCTCAGGATTACCGATTATTCTTCGGTTTGGCCTCTTAAAATCATCTCAAATTTCTTGGAGGCTTTGTTTAATTAAAAAAAAATTTTTTTTGTCCTTGTCTAATTGGGTTAATTCAGAAGCCTTGTCTTCAAACTCTGCAGTTCTCTCTTTCACTTGTTCCAGTCTATTGTTGACTCTTTCCAGTGATTTGTATTTCTCTAAGTGTCTTTCATCTCCAGAAGCTGTGATTGTTTTTTCTTTATGATATCTATTTCTCTGAAGAATTTTTAATCCATTATACTGTATATTTTTAAATTTCTTTAAGTTGGTTTTCACCTTTTCTGGTCTCTCCTTCAGTAGCTTAATAATCAACCTTCTGAATTCTTTATCTGGCAATTCAGAGACTTCTTGGTTTGGATGCTTTGCCAGGGAGCTAGTGTGGTCTTTTGGGGATGTTATAGAACCTTGTTTTATCACATTACCAGAATGTCTTTTCTTCTCATTTGGGTAGACTATTTCAGTGGAAAAATCTGGAACCCAAGGGCTGCTATTCAGATTCTTTTGTCCCACAGTGCATTCCCTTGATGTGGTGCACTCCAGCTTCCCCTAGGGATGGGACTTCCTGAGAGCCAGACTGCAATGGTTGTTATTGCTTTTCTTCATCTAGCTACCAGGTTCTGGGCTGCTGCTGAGGAAAGTCTGCCAAGAGTCCTGTTATGTGATCCATCTTCAGATCTCCCCCGATGGATGCCAGCATCTGTTCTGGTGGAGGTGGCAGGGAAATGAAGTAGACTCTGTGAGAGTCCTTTTGTAGATATGTTTGGTGTGCTGGCTTTCTTGAATGTATGCTAGCAGTAAAGTTGTCATGTGGACAGACTCAGAACCCCTGGTTAGCCAGGATGTTGCAGGCAGAGTATTAGCTGTTGTTTTCTCTTTCCTTGGGGACAGGTTTATTCTGTCATGAGTTACTGTAATGGCCTGAGTTGGTTGGCCTCTAGTTAGGAGGTGGTGCTTTTAAGGGAACACCAGCTGCAGTAATTGTAGGGGATATGTGCTTGCCCTGAGTTGACCACAGGAAGTACTCTGGTTTCCCAGGTGATTGGGTGGGACCATAAATCTCCCAGGAGTTTGTCTTTTATGACTGGGCTATGGGGGCAGGTAGAGAAATATCATCAGGTGGGTCAGGGTTAGTGGGGGTCTGAGCTCAGATTCTCCTTGGGTAGGGCTTGCCGTGGCCACTGTGGGAAATAGGGTGGTGGTTCTCTGGCCAATGGGGTTATGTTTCCAGGGGGATTATGGCTGTTTCTCTCTCCAGAGAATGGGGGAAATCTGGTAGCAATAGGCCTCACCTAGCTCCTACACAGCTGGCAAGGTCAGTCTTGCTCCCATCATGCCCCTCTAACAGCACCAAGTTTATCTTCAGGCAGCCTGCCTGCAGGACTCAGACCTTGCCCCAAGCTGTAAGCTTTCCTGCGGAGAAAGCAAGCACTGCTTTCAGGCCTCTTTCTTCCCATACTGTCAGCTGTGGTTCCTGCACTCCTTTCGCAGCAGTTCCCATTCACCTCCCGGGTTCTGCTCAAGAGAGTTTGACCCTGTCAAAATTATTATAAAGTTCAGTTGGAAGCTTCTTTCATCCTGTGACCCCTTTCAAATTCTGCTGGCTGCTTCTCCTGAGAGCCTCTGTGAGACATAGTTAGGGATGGCTTCATTGGATTAGAGCTGGAAAATGGGAGAGCCTACAAGGCTCTTTAAATTTTAATCAGTTTGACCATAAGGCAAGATTCCCGTAAATGTTTTATAACCCTTTACAATATTCTGTAGAAGAGCAGGGCAGTGTTTTAAGATAACCCTGTTGTGCTTTTATTTCAATATTCAATTTATGTAAAAACTAAATAATACCATTTAACTTTGACTGACATGAGAACAGTAAACTTTTAGAGAAGTGACAGGACAGGGAAAAGGACTTTGATTTTCTGGAAGTAGGAGCTTGAGGAGCTTGGGGAAGAAGACAAGTAAATGGCAGCGAAAGTTTGGTTAGCAAAGCACTCTTCGTGTATCATCTCCAGGCCAGTAAGAGTCCAAAGTTGTCTTCAGTGGTTAAACTTTGTTTTCTGTAGTAGAAGAGGTGGATGGCCAGGATACCTTTTATCTTTGCAAATCTATGTCTTGATTTTAGGCAAATAGAGGGAGAGCAGAAAGCTTTCCTGTATCTGCTTCTTCCTAACTGCCTTCAGCTCTGCAACCCTCTATACTTTGGGGCAGCATGTTCTGGTCTTCCCAGTGCGGGATCAGACTGCCTAGGTCCGAGTCTCCATTGCACCTCTCGCTAGCTCTGTGTCCCTGGGAAAATTACTTGAACTCTCTGTGGATTTTATTTTCTCACTTGTAAATTGAGATTGATAATCCTGTATCTTCTTTGGAGAGTAGTTTTGGAGATTCGATGAGGTGACATGGAAAGTCTGGGCACACTGCTTGGCATGGAGTATATACGCAGTAGATTAGTTATTCCCATTAATGAAGCAAATTCCCCATCGCTCCTTCCTGCTCAGCTTTTGCTCATCATTTCTTAGACCTGACGCTTCCCCTTCAGGCTCTTGGTGGAGAGATGGCATGCCTCTCCCTTCCAAGCAGCTGTTCAGGTTCCAGTGGCAGATGGCCAGCGTCCTCTTGTCATTAGCATTTGACAGCCTTTGTGAACAGCAGTAGCCTAGGCCTGCCTTGACCAGTATGGCCCAAAGCATCAAACCCAGGACTCTATGGCAGCTCCTGTATGATGGACGGGTTCTCCTGGGGAGGGAGAGTGCTCCCAGTGGCAGGGCCAAGTCGTGTTTCTGAGAGTCTTGCTCTCTATGCTGCCAGCCTTCCTTCTGGAGGCCTCCCAGGCTTGGGCCTGTCTTATCTTTACCTTTCAGAAGAAATTGATTCAACAAATATATTTGAACACCACCACATGCACAGCCCTATGCTCACTGCCAAAGAAACAAAACCAAAATAAGAGTCTTGTCTTTGAGTTGCACACAGTTTAGTGAATTCAATGCCTAGATATCAAGACAGGGAAGGCAGTCAGTGATGCAAATTTAGTGGAATTATCATAGAAGGAATGGGTACTCCTGCCACATTTTCAGGGCTGACTCTACTTCCAGCATTGTTCTTAGGACATCTTATGTCATTGAGTCCTTACCACATGGCTTTGGTGTAGATACCAGTATCCTCACTTTATGGATGAGGAAGCTGTGACCTAGGGGGATTAATGGCTTGATCAAGGTCACCCAGCCTGAACAATTGTAGTGGGAGTTGAAATTTACACAGTACACTTAGATGTGCCAAACCAACACACCTCTATTATCTCTGTCTGAGCTCATCTGGATCTGGGTGAGATTCTTGCTGATAGGACAAATTTAAATGTGTCCTTTAAATGTGTCTCTACTTCTTTTGGCCCTTTGCAGTTTAAAAGAGTCAATTTGAAGTGCAACTCCCTACCTGGCCTCTTTTCTTCATCTTTCTCCTTTTTCCTAAGATGCGTTTGAATCTAAGGAAGAACTTACACTTCTTCCTGACATGTTCATCTCTGTTGGCTCCAACTGACCCTGGTATTGCAATGATGACCTGTGGTTTCTGCTCTTATATGGGTAGCCTCACTTTTTTTTTTTTTTTTTTTTGAGACAGGGCCTGCTCTGTCACCCAGGTTGATATGCGCAATCATTGTTGACTGCAATCATTGCTGACCCGGTGGCACAATCATTACTGACTGCAGCCTTGAATTTCTAGACTCAAGTAGTTCTCCTGCCTCTGCTTCCTAAGAAGCTGGGATGATAGATGTATGCTACCACATCTGGCTAATTTCTTAATATTTTTTGTAGAGACAAGGTCTCGATGTGCTGTTCAGGCTGTTCTTGAACTCCTGGACTCAAGCAGTCTTCCTGCCTTGGCCTACCAAAGTGTTGGGATTACAGGTGTGAGTCATCGCACCTGGCCCCCACCTGATTCTTTTGGTAGCTATGCAGGCCCTGGGCACTGATCTATTTGCAGCTGATCTATAACAATCTGGGGTCTTGTTTCTCAGCACGAAGTCCGGGGCTTTTACAACTCACCTATCTGACTCTACCCCACCTCAGCTCTGGGAAGCTACAGGTCTTCAGCCCTGACCTCCATCTGACCCTAGTGATGGGGACTCCTTGCTCCTGGTCAGCTCACCCTTACGCATGAGGCCCATGGCAGGCTCCCCAGCTCTCTGTGAGGCTTCCCCAAAAGTCAATAGGACTATCTGGACTCCAAGCTGTCTAGTTCAAGTCAACCTGTAAGGAGAGTTTAAAAAAATGCTTTTTCTCTTCAAAAGTGAATTGTTTGACTGTTGTCTCACGACAGGCTCAAGAAAATCAGCCTTGACTTTCTGGTTCAAAGCAGATGGAGGACTTTTCTGTTCTAGGCAGTATCCGCTCATTCTTTTTACTTGAGTGAAATCCCTAACAGCTGAGGTTCTTCAATGGTATAAAGCAAAGTGGTGAGTGATAAAGGAGAGAAACATCAGGAGACACATCAAAGACACGGCTACCCCATGGCACACAGCAGAAGCTGCTGTGCTGTCTGTGTGCATGTGCTGTTCTCCATGCCATAGCTCACTCAGTGTGCATGGTTGTTCTGGGAACACAGAGGAGAAGTGGGGTGGAGAGCAGGGAGACACCAGGGAAAGGGAACTTCTAATTCTGACTTTTTCTTTTCTTGAGACAGGCTCTTGCTCTGTCACCCAAACTGGAGTATAGTAGTGATGTCATAACTCACTGTAACCTCAAATTCCTGGCACAAGCAATACTCCTGCCTCAGCCTCCCCAGTAGTTGAGACTAAAGGTGTGGCCACCGTGCCTAGCTAATTTAAAAAAAAAATTGTTTTTGGTAGAGATGGAGGTCTCATTATGCTGCCTGAACTGATCTTAAATTTCTGGCCTCAAGCAATCCTCCCACTTCAGCCTCCTGAAGTGCTGGGATTATAGGTTTGAGCCACCACACCTGGCCCTAGCTTGGTTTTAAAGGTAAGGAGTTAAGTTAATTAATTATAAGTGGGATAGTGTTGGGAGTAAAAAAGGCAGCATGAAAAATGGAAATATGACAGCACAGGACAATTTGTGGAATGGCATCTGTTTGTTCATTAATTCAAGTGTTTTTTCAGCAGGCCATCATTGGCAGGCCTGGAATGGATTATCCCGGTCATCTTGGCTTTAAACCTAATGAGTTTTCCCCTTTCCCTCCAGGGGGCCACTGAACAACTCTGTGGATGGTGGTATAGTCATTGTTATGAGGACCACAGGAGTGGAGAGGGCATGGGGGAAATGATTAGTTCCATTGTGGACAAGCTGAATTTATGATGCTAGTGGACAACAAGACAGGCATGCCTAGCACATTTCTGATGAAACTGATCTGGATCTGTGTCTCAGTTGTCTATTTCTGGATAACAAACCTTCTCACAACTCAGTGGTCTAAAGCAAACAATGTTTTATCATCTTTTATGATTCTGACTGAGCTCAGCTGGGTGGTTCTTCTGTTCCATGTGAGGCCAGGGGTTTGCTTGGGCTGAAGAGATCCAAGATGATTTACCCACATGCAGCCTTGAAGGGAATGTCTAGAGCTCTGCTGGGCCTCTCTCTGTCTCTCTCTCTCTCTCTGTTTTGCACGCTCTCTCCATCTGGTCTTGGGACTTCTCTCTTTCTGCATGGTAACTCTCCATGTGACTTCTCACATGGTAGTTAAAAGCTCCTAAAGGCATGTGATCCAAGAAATGAGAAGCAGATGCTGGCAGACCTCTTAAGGGTGGGCCTGTAATTGGCATGGTATGATTTCTACTACATTCTTTTGGTTGATGTGAATCACAGGCCAGCTGACAGTCAGTGTGGGAGAGGACTCTCCAACACATGAATATCAGAAAGTGTGATTCCCTGGAGGTCATCTTTGTAGGGTAGCTATATGTAGCTAAACTTGAAAATAATACTCCTCATTCTTTGAATCCACCACCAACTATTTTAGAGCTTGTGTCTGGGCTAAGCCTATTAGTAAAGTTGCTTTGATTAGTTTAAGTGTTCCCTGAATAGGCTCCTCATCTCTGTCTAGTCCATAGGCAACTCAGTGAATTCCTGATGTTATATAATTACAAACAGATCTTTAACTTGGAACCAAAGTCAGGGAGTATTTTAGTCTGTCCTTGCACTGCTATAAAGAAATACCTGAAACTGGGTAATTTATCAAGAAAAGAGGTTTAGTTGGCTCATGGTTCTGCAGTCTGCACAGGAAGCATGTCTGGAGAGGCCTCAGGAAGCTTACAATTATGGCAGAGGGCAAAGGTGAAGTAGGCACATTTTACATGGCTAGAGGAGGAAGAGAGACTAGGGGGAGGGGCTACACAATTTTAAACAACCAGATCTTGTGAGAACTTACTCTCTATTACAAGAGTAGCAAGGGGGAAATGGGCCTTCATGATCCAATCACCTTCCACCAGGCCCCTCCTCCAACACTGGGGATTACAATTCAACATGAGATTTGGATGGGGAGACAAATCCAAACTGTGGGTAACCCCCAACATGGGCACCGAGGAAGGAGAGCTGTGCAAATCCCAGGCACAATTAGTGCCTGAAGAATATCTTTATATAGTTTATAGTGTTATTACTCAGCTATTTCCTTTATATAATCTTTCTATATACTCATATAATAACTTACTGCTTACATATATCTAGCTTATATAATCATACTTAGTACTTATATCTAGCATACTTAGTTCCATATAATCTTTCTATATAATCATATACGTATTGTAGTCGGAGCTATACCGACACATTTAGTGCTGATTTATATAATCCTGCTATATAACCATATAGTAGTTTGTAGTAGGAGGAATGTCTAGAGCAGTCACAAAGCGGAAGCAGTACATGGGAAAACAGCCAGACCAGGACAACAGCCAATGACCCAGGCAGTGGCGTCCTTGCCTGAAAGGGCATATGCTGTGTGGCAGGCTTGGAGCGAGAGCCTCTCCTCCTGAAAAAGGAGTTGTAGTAGTGTGCATCCAGTTCCTGTGAAAAGCAGGCCTCAGGCCTGAGATCATTCAAATAATGGAGAGAGAAGAACTCCTCTGGTGTGACTGGATCATGGCAGCTGTACGCCCTGTCAGCCTTTTCTTGCTTCTGTACTAGCTCAAATCATCCTCCCATAAACTATCTTAGAGAAGAGCACAAGTTTATCAGCTCCCACTGCATTGGTTTACAGTATCTTTCTATAAGAATCCTTTGAAGTCTCCAGCCCCCAGATAAGAAGTGTTGTGCATGACATATGTTGCACACAGCCCAACTCCTTGGTGACCTAATGGAGGTGGACTCCTTTTTTGTACACGACCCTCTACTACTGTGCACAGCCCACCTCTCTGCCTAGGTGACATAAAGGGGTGGCCCTGTTGCTTGCTACTCACGTGATTGTGTATGCCCTATCATTAAGCCTACAGATGACCTCATTCATGACCCTTCCCCCTGCCTTGTACCTAATAAATACAGATGCTTCTGAATGTTCAGGGCCTCACCTGTCTCCACTCATAGGTGGCATGGCCACCCAAGTCCAGCTGCTCTTTTCCAGTTCTTCAGTGTCCTGTTTCTTTACTTCTCAGATCCTGCACCTCAGCACAGCATAAGGAACACCCCACGACCCTGTGGGGCCCATTAGCCCTACACAAACCAAATCAGGGAGTGAATATTCTCAATCTGCAAATGTATTCGTTATGCTGTGATGAGAAGGGTTGACCGGGACCATATCAGGTCCTCAGAACCTTGGAGGGTGGTTGTCCCATTCAGTTCTACATGGCTGATGACTGAATAGTTAATTTTGGAGGGAAAAGAAGAACTTTTTCATGCTTAGTTACTATCTGTCATTGGAATTCTATCACATAGTTCAGTATACTTCAGTTTTGTGCTTCGTAGGTTTTTAGGGTCATCTTCAGATATGTATTGTAGTATTCAATAGCGTAGGCAGAAAGCAGCACAGCCTTCATATTATTAAAGCCATTATATTATTAATATCATGCTTCTTTGAGAATTTGTAAAAATAAGAATTTTTCTGCATATTTCCCATGGTAAAGATAAAATGAAATGAGATTAAAATGCTTGGCACACTGCAATTATTACTCAAAAAATGTATAAATAACCATGTACTGTGTAGGAGTTCTTGTCTTCTCTTGCATGTTTTTTTAACTTCAGATTTGGTCCCTGAATCACATTTTCTTGGTACTTGGGAGGACCCATCAGCCAATTTAAGAATTCTCCAATTTCTGTAAATTGGCAATACCTCTAGATATAACAAATACCATACAAACAGTCTTTGAATTGCATGAGCACTCAGAATTGATGCTGGCCATTTTTCCACTATACTGTCCCACAATTTTTTCATCTATAACTTATGAATCAAACTTTATCTTCAAATAATAACTGGAATACATGAGCAAGTATAAAAGCACTTTGAAAATATATAGCACAAAACAACTGCACCACTAGTTATTATTACTATTCCTCAAAATATGTAGTATTTCTAGCTCTATTGCCTATATTTCTTTCACCTTTCTAAGAGGTGTTGGGAAATTTATTCTTAATGCTGAGATTATTAAGGCACAGCTATTAGTCCCCCATCTTGTAGCAATAAAAGATGTATTATTTCAGTTATCGTTGACTTATAAAAATGTTCAATTACTTATATCTTAGCCTGAGTGAACATATATTATTATGCTACATTCTTCACCGTTTGTAAAATAGTTGTCAGCTACAAATGCATTATCCTACACATTGAAATGAGTGATGGAAAGATGCTGTTGTCACAGAAAATTGGATTGTGGAAATAGAGAAATATCCAGGTACTTATTTTTATTTTTGAGATGGAGTCTCACTCTTGTTGCCCAGGCTGGAGTGCAATGGCATGATCTTGGCTCACTGCAACCTCCGCCTCCTGGGTCAAGTGATTCTCCTGCCTCAGCCTCCCGAGTAGCTGGGATTACAGGCATGTGCCACCATATCCAGCTAATTTTTTGTATTTTTAGTAGAGATGGGGTTTCTCCATGTTGGTGAGTCTGGTCTCGAACTCCAGACCTCAGGTGATCCACTTGCCTCGGCCTTCCAAAGTGCTGGGATTACAGACATGAGCCACTGAGCCTGGCCCAGGTGCTTATTTTTAAAAAAGGAAGCATTCATCTTATGATAGTATTGGCTTTCAGTAGCTTTGTTTCCATTACATAAGTGCCAGGCAGGCAATTATTATCCTGGAAGAGTGTGAGGATTTGTTATTTCATCAGCAGATAAACAGTCTTCCCACTCGATGCCATATATGGTCTGAAGTCCTGGACTCCAATCCAACTTCTTCATTTAAACAATTTTTAATTTGTATATTTTAAAATATAAACAATGACCCAAAATTCAGACACTTCAAAAAGGCATATAATAAAATGTCCCCCTTCCCTCCTCTCCTCCAGCCATACAGGGCCCTGCTTCGAAGGCAAATGATGTTAATGGTTGCTTGTGTATATCCTAGATATTTTATGCATATATAGGCATAGATCTGTATATCTATCTTCCTTATTGCCTCCTGCCAGGGACTGAATTCGTATTCCCCAAATTCTTATGCTGAAGCCATAATCCCCAGGATGTCCTGCATTTGGAGATAGGGCCTTTAAAGAGACAATTAAGGTATGGTGAGGTCATCTGAGTGGGACCTAAGCCAATATGACTAGTGTCCTCCTAAGAGGAGGAGATGAAGACACAAACACACAGAGGAAAAACCACGTGAAGATACAAGGAGAAGATGGCCATCTGTAAGCCAAGATGAGAGGCTCCGGGAAAAACCAAACTTGCTGACACCTTGCTCTTGGATTTCTAGGATTCAGAATTCAGAGAAAATTTCTGTTCTTCAAGTCACTCAGTCTGTGATACTTGTTATAGGAGCCCTAGCGGACTAAAAGGTCTCACTATGTTGTTCACACCAGTCTTGAACTCCTGGGCTCAAGTTATCCTCCTGCCCTGGCCTCCCAAAGTACTGATATTCTTTATTTGTTAGAAAAATTAGTCATTTTCAGAGATATGAGTTGCAAACATTTCCCCCAGTTTGTATTGATCTTTTTACATTACTTCTGAGGAGGCTGTGCAGAAAATTTTGAGTTTAATATTATCAACCTTATCAGTCCTTTTTAAAAACTGCTATTTTTAATTTTTTAATTTTTTTTTTTTTTTTACAAACTAGCAGCATACAATGCCCACTTTGCTGGGCACCTCTTTTTCACTTACTATATTTTTCAAGAAGTACAAAAAGCTTCCCTCTTCATTTATTATTACATACATATAAATTCTTTTTAGTGTGTGGTTGTAGCATAACTACTTGATCACTCTCCTATTTATGGACATTTAAAATACTTCCAATATTTTACTATTAGAAATAATACTGTCATAAATAATTTGTATATAAATAATTTTACACAAGCAAATATATCCATAAGATCAATTTCTAAAAAGTAACACCACTGAGTATAAGGGCCTCTGCAGTAATATTTTAAGTTTTTAAAAATTTTTTAATTTTTAAAAAATTTTTCAGATGAAATCTCATTGTGTGGCCCAGGCTGGAGTCCAATGGCATGATCTTGGCTCACTGCAACCTCCACCTTCTTGGTTCAAGAGATTCTCCTGCCTCAGCCCCCCCAAGTAGCTGGGATTACAGGTGCCTGCCACCACGCTTGGCTAATTTTTTTGTAGTTTTAGTAGAGATTGAAGTTCACTTCAGACATCAGCTGCAAGTTCAGGGGTCCCCAGGCCACCTTCACTTCTGACCAACTGGTTACAAGTTTGGGGTTCCCACAATCCTCTCAAGTTTGGTAAATCACTAGAATGACTAATAGAACTCAGGGAAGAGCTATACAATTTTAAAAATTACAGTTTTATTATACAAATGAGAACCAATCAAAAAAAGAGACAGATAGGGAGAGGTCTGGGAGGGTCCTAGATGGGAAGCTTCTGGTGTCTTCTCTCTGCAGAGTTGGGATGCATCATCCTCTGAGTATATCAGTGTGTACAATATACAGAGTACTGTCAATCAGAATACCCACTTGAGCCTCAAGTTCAGAGTTTTTGTTTGTTTTCAATATGTGTGCATGATTGATTGACACACTAGTCATTTTCTGAATTCAGTCTCCAGGCGCCCCTCTCCCCTCCCTGGAGGTCGGGCAGATATCACTTGGGTCAAACTCCAATGTTCTAATCATATGATTGGTCTTTCTGCCATGGCCAGCCCCTGTCTTGAGTCATCTCTTAGAAACTGTCTAACAGCCTGCTATGAGTCACCTTGTTAGAATAAACTAACAGGGCATATAATGAATAACAAAGATATTCCTATAGCCTAGAAAATTCCAAGAAGTTAGAGATTACCTCCCAGGAACCAGGAACCAGGGACAAATCCCAGTAGATTCTTTATTACACAAGATACAGATTTTGGATTTGGTATCATATATAAAAAGTTCTTCCTTTTCTAAGATTATTACAAAAACAAATTACCTCATGATTTCTTCTAGTACCTGAATGATTCCATTTTTTTCCAACATAAAAATTTGATTACAGATTCAAATATTTTTTTCTTTCTTTTCCTTTTTTTTTTGAGACAGGGTCTTGTTCTGTTGCACAGGCTGGAATGTAGTGGTGTTGTCATGGTTCACTGTAGCATTGACCTCCAGAGTTCAAGCAATCCTCCCATCTCTGCCTCCTGAGTAGCTGGAACTACAGGCATGGGCCACCATGCCTGGCTAATTTTTAAATATGTTTTGGAGAGATGGGGTCTCCCTATGTTGCCCAGGCTGCAAATTGTTTTCTTAATAATTGTCCCTTAATCATTTGTTGAATAAACTATTTTTCTTCTACTGATTGAAATGCTAACCTTATCCTATACTAAATTTCTATATGTTTATGGATCTATTTCTCAACTGTATAATGTGCTCAATTGCTCTGTTTTTAAATGTTTATACCACAATAATTATTATAATTTTATAATTTATTATTTCAAATTAATATTGATAGTGAATTTCTTCTAAAAACTTTTTTTGGAAGTAGATATCAAATCAAACACCAATTAGAGACAAGACACAAATGTAGCTGTCAGAGGAGCAGGTAGCACCCTATTGATCTGGTTTGTCAGCTGGTTAGCAGCTTAGCATAAGAATTGTTTTTTAACATAGAGACAGCGTTTAACATAGATTATTTTTTAATGTAGAGACAGCGTTTCTTTCACCATCTTGGCCCAGCTGCTCAATGTTCTGGTCTCAGGTGATATACCGGGCTCAGGCTCCCAGTGGGCTGGGGGATTAAATACATGAGCCACCACGAGGGGCTATTTATTTATTGGTTTATTTATCTATTTGTTAATCGATTTATTTACAGCTGGGCTAACATTTATTTATTTATTTGCTCACTTTCTTATTGAGAAGCAGGTTCGCATTTATTTATTTATTTATTTCCTTATTAAGGCGCAGGCTCAGGTTTATTTGTTTACTTAGAGGTAGGCTGTCATTCTCTCTCTCTCTCTCTCTCTGTCTCTCTCTTTTTCTCTGTCTCTCGTTAGAGGCACGGTCTCGCTCTGCCACCCAGGATAATTCCGGCTTCAAGGCTTTGGACCACACCACCCTCCCAGCTCCGGTCCCTCCTGTCCCAACTACCTGGGACTACACATATGCACCACGCCACCACAGGTGTTAACTATTGCATTGCTTTCCATGTATGCATGTATGTATGTATGTATGTATTTGAGCTGCGGTTCAGGGTTCCACCATGTTGCCCAGCCTGGCCCAGAACTTCTGCTCTCAAGAGATGGGCCTGCCTTGGCCTCTCACACTGCTGCTGTTACAGGTGTTGAGTCACAGCACTTGACTCAATCTATATTTACCTGCCTGCCTGCCTGCCTGCCTGCAGGCCTGGATATCATCTGTCTGTCTGTTTACCTGTCTTACCTATCACCCTTTTAGTCGGCATGTAGGCATATTTTCTCCCTTTGTGGTCCACCCTCTGGACTCATATATTTGTTTTTCAACTTTGATGATGATGATGATGATGTTGATGACTTATACAGATGGAGGTGGTGTTGTCTGACGTCTCGAGATGATCTCAACCTTTTGGGCTCCAGTGATCCTCCCACCTCGACCTTTCAGATTGCTGCGATGACAAGCTGGCGTGCAGCAGCGGGATCTCGGCTCACTGGAATCCCCACCTACTGTTATCAGACGATCCTCCTGCCGCAGTTTCCCCAGTAGCTGGCACTACAAGGCGCCTGCCAACACGCCCGGCTAGTTTTCCTGTATTTAGTAGAGACAGGGTTTCACCATGTGAACCACGATGGTCTTCATCTCTTGACCTCGGGATCCTTCTGCCTCGGCCTCCCAAGGCTTTCGCTGTGGGATTTCCATGGGAGAGGCTTACGTGCGAACTGACAGTGCTTTCCTGATCCATGTCCTGGTTGATGTCTTTGGCTCAGTGCCCCCCATCTGCTGCCTGAATTTTTTTCTTTTTTTTCTTAACCTGGGGCTCTCTTCCCATGTTGCTCAGTTGCTCAGGCTGGTCTCAAACGTATGGCCTATTTCAACTTTATTATTATTATTTTTATTGATGCTGTTATCTTCAAGAGGTATATGGCAGAAGCTGCTGCTACTTAGCTGTGTAGGGAAAATCCGTTCTGAGGCAAATTTTCATGATCCGTAAATTTTTCCCTTCAAAGGAGCATCTCTTAGAGATGGGAATAATTTTGAAAATAAAGAGAAAGACAAAAAGAAATAAAAAAAGAATGGTTCCAGTGAATTGACTTACTTTGTTGGCAGAATTGAAAAAAATTTACAGAACTGTGCTCCATTTATCTGTGTTTTATAAGAAGTTATTCAGAATCAAATGGGAATTTTTCACAGCATTGGAAATAGCCTGGTCAACTCCTCGAATTCCACAGGAACAGTTTACGTGTTTGGTCTTCTCAGTGGTCAGCTGTTGGATGAGTTGCGCACATGTTTTCCTCAATGACCAACTCCTGTACATCTTGACCTGGAGCCAAGCTACTCATTTCTCCCAGTAGCATTAACTGGGCCCCATTCTGCTCTTGACCAAGATGAGTTCAAGTCAGCCAGCTCAGCCAGATCCAGTGTAGACAGAATCTGGTTCTTTGGTCATCAACCCTGGGAGGAATTATCATCTTCATACTGGTCTTTTCCTTCAGACTGGGCAAAGAACATTTGTGGAATAGACTACATATTTGTAGCTCTCACTGGTAGAAATGTAGCTTTATAAGCTTGCCTGAGAACAGAGCATGAACGTCAGATCCTGGCTCAGCTGCACTGCCTAACTTGGGGAGATTTAGAAGTTACTCATCAAACTTCATGTGTCAAAATGCCTGCCTTATCCTATATTTCCATTTTATGTATGTATGTATGTATGTATTTCTTGAGACAGAGTTTCACTCTTGTTGTCCAGGCTGGAGTGCAATGATGCGATCTTGGCTCACTCCAACCTCCACCTCCTGGGTTCAAGCAATTCTCCTGCCTCAGCCTCCTGAGTAGATGGGATTACAGGCATGCACCACCACGCCTGGCTAATTTTGTATTTTTGGTAGAGACAGGGTTTCGCCATGTTGGTTAGGCTGGTCTTGAACTCCTGACCTTGGATAATTCACCCACCTCAGCCTCCCAGAGTGCTGGGATTACAGGTGTGAGCCACTGCCCCCTGCCTATTTTATTTAATTTTTATATCAGCTTTGGGAAGCCAAGGTGGAAGAATCACTTGAGGCCAGGAGTTTGAGATCAGCCTGGGCAAAATAGTAAGACCTTGTCTCTACAAAAATAAAAATGAAAAAATTAGGCAGATGTGGTAGCTTGTAGTCCCAGGCTACTCAGGAGGCTGAAGCAGGAGGCTCACTTGAGCTTAGGAGTTCAAGGCTGTGGTGAGCTATGATTGTGCCACGAACTCCAGCCTGGGTGACAGCAAGACCTTGTCTTTAAAAAAATTTTTTTTAATTTACGTTCATTAAGATTTAAAGGCCACGAAATTTATTCTTCAACAGAAAACTATGTTAGTCTCATTTATGTATTCATATATTTATTTTTATTAGACATTCATTCACTGCCAACCACCTCGTATAAGTCAGGCATCATGTGTTGGAGACAGAGGGGTAGTAAGACAGATGGGACTTCGGGCTTCCCAAAGCTTGGATCAATTTGGGTAAATTAATGGGCACTAGGAATTTGAAAAAATAACCTCTATTGTATTTTATGGGAAGAACTGAGTTGGCAGGACTCCAGATGTAAGTGAATCCATGAGAAACCATGAATATTTAATGTTTTTATTTCTAACTGTGTTCCAGAAAGGATTTGAGGGGGCTTAAAATTGTTATTGACATAAAAATCACCCAGTAAAGTAGTATATACACAACTAAAAATATCAACGAAGTGCCATTATACATTAAATTGATAATAATGGATACTATTTGAATATCCACTTTCCTGTGACAGGATGGTTTGTAAAATATGAAGTTTTTGCTAGCTCACACATTGAAAAGCCAAGTTCTTGGCTTATATATTCAAAACGAAAGGCCCAGTTGTGATATAGAAACAAGTGGAAAGGAGAACAGGTGGAGCGGATATTGTAGCACTCACTGGTGTCCCTTCTTCTGGGCAGAGGTACCCATCTCCTGGCAACTGAGAACAGCAGATGTCTCTCATCTGGGTCCTTCATCAGAAACTGCCCTCAACTACAGGGAACTGATTAGGCATCACCCCCTTCCTCCAGGAAGTGGCTTGTGGCCAATGACTGGGCAATATGGGGATATAAAAGCCCAGCCTTCTTGTCTCAGTTTCGGCCAACTCTGAAGGGCCACCCAGCTCCCCTTAGGAAAGGCTGGAGCTGCAGTTTACAATACACTGGGGGGCAAATTCTGTCTCAGCCCCCAGTTCTGCCTTTCTCACTTCTGGAGGTTAGTTGGGAGGGAGAGAGAGAGAGACAGCCGGACTCGAGGCTGGATGAGGAGACCCACCATCAGAAGGTATGGCATGGACAGTTGAAGATGCAGCTGTGTATCACGGAGATTGTTGTAGGCAGACTTCTGAGACCCCATCGCCCCGCCCAATTCCAAGTACCTGGTATATGTGCACCTAGAATCTGCTGTGATAGCATTTTGCAGATATCACTAAATTACCGCATCAGTTAAGGTAAAGATAGGGAGTTGATCTGTGGGGAGGGGGAACTAACCCAGTCACATGATCCCTTTAAAAGCAGTTTTGTCCCTCTGGTTACAGATAAGGAAGTCGAGTTTGAAGCCCATGGAGGATTTGATGCAGCCTTGCTGGCTTGAAGATGGAGGGGGGTTACGTGCAAGGACGTGGGTGACTTACCGGTTAACGGCCAGCAAGGAAACCAGAACTGCAGTCTCACAACCAAAAAGAATTGAATTCTGCCAATGACAAGAATGAGCTTGGAAGTGGATTTTTCCCCAGAGCCCCCAGAGGACTTTGCCCATGAGCAGCGAAGCCAGCCATGCTGTGCAGAACTTCTGACCTACAGAACTCTGCTAACAAATGAGTATTGTTTTAGGCTGCTAAGTTTGTGGCAGTTTGTTACACAGCAATCAAAAATGAATGTAGAGGGGCAAAATGAAATAGGAGTTCAGATAAGCTCCTCCCCACCACCACGAGCTGAATTTAAGTGGATTGCATCAGCTCCAGGGAGAAATCGGGGAAGGTGTGTTTTGAATGTGATTAAGATGGAAAACTCACTGGGTTTGATTAAATTTATCTGAGGCTAGATTGAATTTCCACATAAGAGACAGGATGGGGTGGGGTGGAGGGGAGGGTTTAAGTTAAAAATTGGTAAAGTGAAGTTACATTTTTATGCTTTTGAATCTACATCCTGTGAAATTTATACTCACTGTTATTGGTTGCTAAAAGTGGTTAAGAATGCCCTTGCCCTACAATTTCCATGGCACAACACACATTTATTTTGCTTTGTTGCAGACAATTCACGTGCATTTTCCCTCATGCCTAGATCTTCATTGAAACATGGATTAAAAGACTGGAAGGGAAACATCTACCAATTACAACACATGAAACTTATATAGAACCTGATCCAAAAAAACTGTCAGGGAAACAAATTATGAGGTATTGGAGAAATTAGAACCTGGTCGAATATTTTATAATGTTAAGGAATTACACACACACACACACACACACACACACACAAAGATGGATATATATATACACAGTGAAAAGCTTGTAGGTGAAATAATGTAATGTCTGTGATTTGCTTCCAAATAATCGGAGATGGAGGTGGGAGATTAGTGAGTTTATAGATGAATTGAACATGCGTTGATGATTGTTGAATCTGGGGTGGCGGGTTCCTGCAGATACATTATGTGTGTTCATTATGACAAAAAATGTATTCTTTTTTTATTTGGTATACTTGAAACTTTTCACTAACAAAAAAAGAAGCCCATTTTTGTTTCTTTCTGATTTTGATGCCTGAAGCCACAGCCAGGCCATGCCCTGCTAAGAACTACAACCCCTCAGCAGGCCCCTTCTCACCAAGCGGGTGCTATTCAAGGCACAAAAGGCCCTGCCCTCAGCTCCCTTCATTCCTGTCAAGGTTTCTTTACAAAATTCCCACTGCTTTTCTTTTATATCATCTCTTTTCTATTTCTAAACTCTATTTTATGCTTTTTCTAATTATTCCCAAGAAAGAAGAAACCTGAAATTCACATATGTTGAGACTAAAGATTGCATTGCTAAAAGGGCATACAGAAATAGCCCAAGGAGTAGAATTATTTTCAGCGAAAGTAGCTGGGAAAGGACTTCTGCCTTATGCTTCTTTAAAGTAAAGTTGTTTAACATAGGTCTGAGGAAAGCATAGTGGGCCGCATTTTGTTTTCCTGTTAATTGCATTTGAACTGAAAAACAAAAGTAAATAAGTATTTTCTAAAATGAAAAGGAAGCCCCTTGAAAGTATACATTTAATTTGTTAGACACTATTGGACCAGGGCAAAAGAAAATCTTTATAATGAAGTTTATTTCCAGTTGATTAATTGTAAAATAGCTAAGGCTTAACCAGAAGCCTAAAATTCCTACATAACTGAAATATCTGTGTAAGATAGAGCCATTAGCAAGGAAGAACTTCTTAGCACAGCAAAAAGAGCAAGACTTGTCCCTTATAATAGCATCGAAAAGAATGGAATACTTGGGTATATATTTAACAAAAGAAGTACAAAACTTAAATGCTCTGAAGACTACAAAACACTGTTAAAAGAAGTTAAAGAAGACCTAAATAAATGGAAAGACACCTCATGTTCAAGAATCAGAACACCCAATATTATTAAGATGGCAACATTCCCCAAAATTATCTATAGATTCATTCAGTGCAATTTCCATCAAAATTCCAGTTGGATTCTTTGCAGACATTGATAAAATCATCCTAAAATTTATATGGAAATGCAAGAGACTTAGGATAGCCAAAATGATCTTGAAAAAGAACAAAGTTGGAAGACTCAATTTCCTGATACCAAAACTTACCATAAAGGTATAGTAATCAAGAGCATAAGGAATGATATAGACCAATGGAGTATAACTGAGAGTTCAGAAATAAACCTTCAAATTTTCAGTCAATTGATTTTCAACAAAGGTGCCCAAATAATTCAATAGAAACAAGAATAGTCTTTTCAATAAATGGTTCTGGGACAGCTGAATATCCACATGTAAAAGAATTAAATGGATGCCCTATGTCACACCATATACAAAAATTAACTCAAGATGGATCAAAGCCTAATTGTAAAAGCTAAAACTATAGCACTTAACAAGTTTATATTCAAATAGATGTTTTTTGTATATTCAAATATATAACCCATAGAATGGGAAAAAATATTTACAGATACTATGTCTGTTAAAGGATTGATATCCAGAATATACAAATTGTTGAATATACAAAGTGTTATATAAAAAATAGATATAGAGAGAGTGGATCCAAGATGGCCAGTTGGGAGCAGCTCAGGATTGCAGCTCTGAGTGAAAGCACGGAGGGTGAGTGGACACCACATTTCCAGATAGATTTTTATTGCTTACAGACCAGGAGATTCCCAGGCAGAGGAGCCCCCCAGGTCGCCAGCGTGGCTGGTTTGGCCAGCGCAGTTGTTGTGGCCAGCACAGCTGTTTGGCCAGCACGGCTGTTTTGGCCGGTGCGGCTGTTTTCGCCAACGCAGCTGTTTTGCTGGCCCTCTGGTGCAACGGTTCTCTGTACAAAATACATGGGTCTGGGCACAATTTTAGCTGGTGACTGGAGCTCCTGGGAGACAGAGTCACCCATTCACCTGATTAAAAAGGGGACTGAAACAGGGAGACAGGCCAGGAGATTCCTGGGCAAAAAAGCACCACAAACCTCAGTACAGCTGTTTCAGCTGGCACAGTGGGTCATCGCATGGGAAATCACACAGATCCCAGTGCCTTTTCAACAGGTGACTAGAACACCTGGGAGACAGAGTCCACTGTTCAACTGAAAAAAAAAAAAAAAAAAAAAAAAAGGGCTCTGAGACAGGGAGCCAGGTGAACAGGCTCAGCTGGTCCCACTCCCACAAAAAAACAACAATCAGAAATGCTCTGGATTGAGAGTTTCACAGCAAGCACAGCTGACCCCAGGATGATCCAGCTCTGTGGGGGAGGCATGTCCGCCATTACTGGGGCAGTCCACCACTATGGACGTAGTTTGCCATTGCTGAGGCAGCCCACCATTACAGAGAGAGTCCACCATTATAGAGGTGAGCCACCATTGTCGAGGCAGTTCTAACTACACCCGTATAAACATGACTGCAGGGAAGTTCACACGGTAGCTGGGCGGAGCCCACAGCAGCTCAGCAAAGCCTCTGCAGGCAGACAGTAACTAGGCTGCCTTCTAACTGGGTAGGGCAGCCCTGAAAAAAGGCAGCAGCACAATAGAAACTCATAAATAAAGCCCTAACTCCCGGGGACAGAGCACCTGGAAAAAAAAAAGTGGGTTTATGAGTTCTGCTACAGCAGACTTAAACATACCTTTCCAGCAGCTCTGAATGAACAACGGAGCTCACAGGTAAGCACTTGAGCTTCCTATAAAGGACAGGCTGTATCCTCAAGCAGGTCCCTGACCCCCATAGATCCAAAGAGTCACCTCATAAAGGAGAGCTCAGGCTGACATCTGGCGGGTATCTTTCCGGGACAAAGATAGCAGAAGAAGAAACTGGCAGCAACCCTTGCTGTTCTGCAGCCACTGCAGGTGATCTCCAGGCAAGCAGGGCCTGGAGTGGACCTCAGCAGTCCTACAGCAGAGGGGCCAGACTATTAGAAGGAAAACTAAGAAACAGAAAGAAGTAACTTCAGCATCAACAAACTGGATGTCCACTCAGAGACCCAAACTGAAAGTCAAGAACTACAAAGATGACAGGTGGATAAATCCACAAAGATGGGAAGAAACCAGTGTAAAAAGAATGAAAACACCCAAAACCAGAATGCCTCTCCTCCTACAAGGGATCACAACTCCTCACCAGCAAAGGAACAAGGCTGGATGGGGAATGAGTGTGATAAATTGACAGAATCAGGTTTCAGAAGGTGGGTAATAAGAAACTTCTGTGAGCTAAAAGAACATGTTCTAACTCAATGCAAAGAAACTAAGAACATTGAAAAAAGATTTGACGAAATGCTAACGAGAATAAACAACTTAGAGAGGAATATAAGTCAGTTGATGGAGCTGAAAAACACAACAAGAGAATTTCGTGAAGCACACACAAGTTTCAGCAGCTGAATTGACCAAGCAGAAGAAAGGATATCAGAGGTCAAAGATCAACTCCATGAAATAAAACGAGAAGGCAAGATTAGAGAAAAAAGGGTAAAAAGGAATGAACAAAGTCTCCAAGAAATATGGGATTATGTGAAAAGACCTAATCTACGTTTGATAGGTGTACCTGAACGTGACACAGAGAATGAATCCAAGCTGGAAAATATCCTTCAGGATATTATATAGGAGAACTTCCCCAACCTAGCAAGGCAGGCCAATATTCAAGTCCAGGAAATATAGAGAACACCACAAAGATATTCCTCAAGAAGAGCAACCCCAAGGCACATAATCGTCATATTCACCAGGGTTGAAATGACGTAAAAAATGCTAAGGGCAGCCAGAGAGAAAGGTCGGGTTACCCACAAAGGGAAGCCCATCAGACTCACAGCATATCTCTCAGCAGAAACCCTACAAGCCAGAAGAGAATGGGGGCCAATATTTAACATCGGTAAAGAAAAGAACTTTCACCCCAGAATTTCATCCAGCCAAACGAAGCTTCATAAGTGAAGGAAAAATGAAATCTTTCAGAACAAGCAAGTACTCAGAGATTTCATCACCACCAGGCCTGCTTTACAAGAGCTACTGAAAGAAGTACTAAACATAGAAAGGAACATCCAGTACCAGCCACTCCAGAAACACACCAAATGGTAAAGAGCATCAACACAATGAAGAAACTGCATAAACTAACGGGCAAAAGAGCCAGCTAGCATCAAAATGTCAGGATCAAATTCACACATAACAATATTAACCCTAAATGTATATGGGCTAAATGCCCCAATCAAAAGACTCAGACTGGCAAATTGGATAAAAAGCCAAAACCCATCGGTGTGCTGTATCCAGGAAACACATCTCACATGCAACAATACACAAAGGCTCAAAAGAAGGGGATGGAGGAAGATTTACCAAGCAAATAGAGAGCAAAAAAAAAAAAAAAGCAGGAGTTGCAATTCTTGTCTCTGATAAAATAGACTTTAAACCAACAAAGATCAAAAGAGACAAAGAAGGATGTTACATAATGGTAAAAGGATCAATGCAACAAGAAGAGCTAACAATCCTAAATATATACGCAACCAATACAAGAGCACCCAGATATATAAGGCAAGTTCTTAATGACTTACAAAGAGACTTAGACTCCCACACAATAATAGTGGGAGACTTTAAAACCCATTGTCAATATTAGACAGATCAACAAGACAGAAAATTAACAAGGATATCCAGGACTTGAACTCAGACCTGGACCAAGCAAACCTAATAGACATTTACAGAACTCTCCACCCCAAATCCACAGAATATACATTCTTCTCAGCATCATATTGCACTTACTCTAAAATTGACCACAAAATTGGAAGTAAATCACCGTCGGCAAATGCAAAAGAACGGAAATCATAACAAAAAGCCTCTCAGGCCACAGTGCAATCAAGTTAAAACTCAGAATTCAGACACTAACTCAGAACCACACAGCTTCATGGAAACTGAACAACTGGCTCTTGAATGTTGACTGGATAAACATGAAATGAAGGCAGAAATAACGATGTTGTTTGAAACCAACAAGAATGAAGACACAACATACTAGAATCTCTGAGACACATATAAAGCAGTCTCTAGAGGAAAATATATAGCAATAAATGCCTACATGAGAAGCAAGGAAAGATCTAAAATCAACACCCTATTGTCCAAACTGAACGAGTTAGAGGAGCAATGTCAAAAAATCTCAAAAGCTAGCAGAAGACAAGAAATAACTAAGATTAGAGCAGAACTGAAGGAGATAGAGGCAGAAAAACCCTTCAAAAAATCAATGAATCCAGGAGCTGGCTTTTCGAAAAGATCAACAAAATAGACAGACCACTAGCCAGATTAATAAAAAAGAAAAGAGAGAAGAATCAAATAGATGCAATAAAAAATGATAAAGGGGATATCACCACAGATTCCACAGAAATACAAACCATCATCAGAGATCATTACAAACAACTCTCTGCACATAAACTAGTAAACCCAGAAGAAATGGATACATTCCTGGACACTTGCATCCTCCCAAGACTAAACCAGGAAGAAGTCAAAACCCTGAATAGACCAATAACAAGGTCTGAAGTTGAGGCAGCAATTAAGAGCCTACCACCCAAAAAAAGCCCAGTTCCAGATGGGTTCACAGCCGAGTTCTACCACACATACAAAGAGGAGCTGGTACCATTCCTTCTGTAACTATTCCAAACAATCCAAAAAGAGGGAATCCTTCCCAAATCATTTTATGAGACCAACATCATCCTGATACCAAACCCAGCAGAGACTCAGGAAGAACAGAAAACTCCAGGCCAATATCCATGATGAACATAGATGCAAAAATCTTCAATAAAATACTGGCAAACTGATTGCAACAGCACATCAAAAAGCTTATCCACCATGATCAAGTAGGATTCATCATGGGGATGCAAGCCTGGTTCAATGTACGCAAGTCTGTAAACGTAATTCTCTACATAAACAGAACCAAAGACAAAAACCACATGATTATCTCGATGCAGAGAAGGCCTTCAACAAAATTCAATAGGCTTTTATGCTAAAACCCCTCAATAAACTAGGTATTGATGGAACGTATCTCAAAATAGTAAAAGCTATTTACGACAAACCAACAGCCAATATCATACTGAATGGGCAAAAACTGGAAGCATTCCCTTTGAAATCTGGCACTAGACAAGGATGCCCTCTCTCACCACTCCTATTCAATATAGTATTGGAAGTTCTAGCCAGAGCAATCAGGCAAGAAAAAGAAACAAAGGGTATTCAAATAGGAAAGGAGGAAGTCAGATTGTCTCTATTTGCAGATGACATGATCGTGTATTTAGAAGATCCCATTGTTTCAGCCATAATCTCCTGAAACTGATAACTTCAGCAAAGTCTCAGGATACAAAATCAATGTGCAAAAATTACAAGCATTCCTATACACCAATAACAGACTTAAAGAGAGTCAAATCAAGAATGATGTGTCATCCACAATTGCTACAAAGAAAATAAAATACGTAGGAATACAACTAACAAGGAACGTAAAGGACCTCTTCAAGGAGAATTACAAATCACTGCTCAACGAAATAAGAGAGGACACAAACAGATGGAGAAACATTTCATGTTCATGATTAGGAGGAATCAATATCATGAAAATGGTCATACTGCCCAAAGTAATTTACAGATTCAATGCTATCCCCATGAAGCAAACAATGACCTTCATCACAGAACTGGAAAATACCACCTTAAACTTCATATGGAACCAAAAGAGAGCCCACATAGCCAAGTCAATTCTAAGCAAAAAGAACAAAGCGGGAGGCATCACACTACCAGATTTCAAACTATACTACAAGGCTACAGTAATCAAAACAGCATGGCACTAGAACCAAAACAGGGATACAGACCAATGGAACGGAACAGAGGCCTTGGAGGCAACACAACACATCTACAGCCATCTAATCTTTGACAAACCTGACAAAAACTTGCAATGGGGAAAGGATTGCCTGTTTAATAAATGGTGTTGGGAAAACTGGCTAGCCATGTGCAGAAAGCAGAAACTGGACCCCTTCCTGACACCCTACACTAAAATTAACTCCAGATGGATTAAAGACTTAAACATAAGACCTAACACCATAAAAACCCTAGAAGGAAACCTAGGCAAAACCATTCAGGACATAGGCGTAGGAAAGGACTTCATGACCAAAACACCAAAAGCATTGGCAACAAAAGCCAAAATAGACAAATGGGACCTAATAGGCAAAATAGACAAATGGGACCCACAGCTTCTGCACAGCAAAAGAAATAGTCATTAGAGTGAATCGGCAACCAACAGAATGGGAAAAAATTTTTGCAGTCTACCCATCTGACAAAGGGCTGATATCCAGAATCTACAAAGAAGTAAAACAGATTTACAAGAAAAAAACAAACAAGCCCATTCAAAGTGGGCAAAAGATATGAACAGACACTTTACAAAAGAAGACATACATGAGGCCAACAAACATATGAAAAAATGCTCATCATCACTGGTCATTAGAGAAATGCAAATCAAAACTACATTGTGATACCATCTCACGCCAGTTAGAATGGCGATCATTAAAAAATCTGGAGACGACAGATGCTGGAGAGGATGTGGAGAGATAGGAACACTTTTACCCTGTTGCTGGGAGTGTAAATTAGTTCAATCATTATGGAAGACAGTGTGGCAATTCCTGAAGGACCTAGAAATGGAAATTCCATTTGACCCAGCAATCCCATTACTGCGTATATATCCAAAGGATTATAAGTCGTTCTACTATAAGGACACATGCACACGAATATTCATTGCAGCACTGTTTACAATAGCAAAGACCTGGAACCAACCGAAATGCCCATCGAGGATAGACTGGACAGGGAAAATGTGGCACATATACACCATGGAATATTATGCAGCCATCAAAAATGATGAGTTCATTCCTTTGTAGGGAAATGGATGAACCTGGAAATCATCATTCTCAGGAAACTGACACTGGAATGGAAAATCAAATACTGCATGTTCTCACTCATAGGTGAGTGTTGAACAATGAGAACACATGGACAGAGGGAGAGGAGCATCACACACTGGGGTCTGTCAGGGAAATATGGGAGGGACACCAGGGGGTGGGGAGTTGGGGAGAGATAGCATGGGGAGAAATCCTAGATATAGGTGATAGGGAGGAAGGCAGCAAATCACACTGCCATATATGTAGCTATGCAACAGTCTTGCATGTTCTTCACATGTACCCCAAAACCTAAAATGCAATAAAAACAAAAAGAAGTATATTGTAAAACTTCACATATTCATAAAATTTCTAAATGCCTTTATGTTAATGCTTTCTAGTTTGAATTAGTTATGATTCAAGAACATGCTTTGTATGAGTTATATTGTCTTAAAGTGATTAAAGTGATCATTTTAAAGTGAAAAACAAAATAGATGTAACTCTTCATGACCTTGCATTGGGCAATAGTTTCTTAGATATGGCACCTAAAGCACAAGTAGCCAAAGAAAATATAGACAAATTGGACTTCATAACAATTTAAAACTTTTGTGGTTCAAAGCAGAACCTCAAGAAAGTTTAAAAAAGGGGCTGAGCACAGTGGTTCATGCCTATATTTCCCCCCTACTCAGGAGGCTGAGGGAGGAGGATTACTTGAGCCCAGGAGTTTGAGGCTGCAGTGAGCTATGGTTGTGCCACTTCACTCCAGCCTGGGCAACAGAGCAAGGCCCTGTCTAAAAAAAAAAAAAAAAAAAGACAATCCATAGAATGGGAGAAAATATTTGCAAATACTTGTCTGATAAAGGATAGATATCTAGAATATGCAAATAACTGTTAAAACTCAATAATAAAAAGACATACAACCCAATTAAAAAATGGGCAATGGATCTGAATAGACTTTCTTCAAAGAAAATATGCAAATAATCGATAGCAAATAAAAATATGCTCAACATCATTAGCCATCAGAGAAATGCAAATCAAAAGCACAATGAGATACCACTTCACACACACTAGGACAGCTATAAGCACAAAGACATATAATAAAATGTGTTGTCTAGGATAAAGAGAACTGGAATCTTCATATATCGTTAGTGGGAATGTGAAAGGGTGCAGCTGCTGTGGAAAACAGATTGGCAGTTTCTCAAATGGTCAAATATAGAATTACCATATGGTCTAGCTATTCTACTCCTAGGAAAATACCCAAGAGAAATAAAGACATATGTCTACATAAAAACTTGTAGATGAATGTTCACAGCAGCATTATTCATAGCCTGGGGGCTAGATGACTACTACTTCTAAGATGGCTCACTTGCAGGGCTGGCATATTGGTGCTGGCTGTTGGCCGGGAGCCCAGCTGGGGCTGTGGGCCTGAGGACCTGGGTCTCCTCTCCATGGACCTCTCCATGAACTGTTGAGCTTCCTCACAGCACGATGACTGGGCCCTGAGAAGGAGGAGCATCCCAAGAGACAGCAAGTAGAAGCTGCTGGTTTCTTAAGGTCTGGGTCCAGAAACTGGTATCATAACTTCCCTTGCACTTTATTGAGTAAAGCAGTCACAGAGCCCAGATTCAAGGATAGTGGACAATGGACCCCAGCTCTTGATGGAAGGGGTGTTAAAATTTGGATGACATGTTTTATAACTGTCACACCACATGGTGATTTTCAGAGCTGGGACTAAATCTAGGTATGTCTGACTTTAGAGTTCAAAACCTTAAGAATTCTGCTTTGCCTTTCAAGTGGTGGTTTTTGGGGCAGGGGGTGGGGGATGGCGAGAGACCCTGGGATGGAATAATGGACAAGTTATTCCAAATAGAATTAGTTGGTATTGAAAGGGGTGGTTGTTACAGCTATGCTACCCTGCTCATAAACCAGATCATTTTGAAAAAAGTGCTTGCAGTATTTATAGCAAATTTCAATGATGTCACTCTAATGCTGAGTTTCTGGAGGTGGGAAGGCCACTTACATCAGAGATGAGACTATTAAAGAACAAACAGGAGATGAGCTTGTTTCCCTTTTAGCAACAGATCTGTGGCTAGGAGTCGCCATTGGCAGAAAGAGCTCTGTCTTGCTTTGGTTTAGGCAGAGAAGAGCATTCTCTTTATTGTGGACGTGCCTTAACTCAACACCAAGTTACTCAGCAGGGCTTTAATCCTTGAGCTGCAGGTGAGCCACTCAAAGCCCCATTATTCCACCTGACAGATGGACATGTGTCAGCATGATTCAAACTTGGTAGCATGTCAAAACGGGGAGTCAGGGCTTCATTCAGTGGTTGGTGTTAAGATGCAAACAGAATCCAGCCTCTTTTTGTATTCTGTTCTGTCAGTGTTCCCAAAAGTTGCTGCCCATAGGATGGGGAAATTCCAGCCATCGCCCAGATTTGGTTTAGAGATCTTGGATTTTGATACCCTAGAGATGAAGATGTACATAAGTCACAGCTGCTAAAAGATGGGTCTAAGCAAATACAATGTGGCAAATAGGATCTTGTTGCCTGGATAATAAGAGATGTTCCTGTCTAAACGTGTACAGAGGGACTGGAGCCTCATCATGACCAAGTGAGTAGGTCCAGGGATGCGTTATCTTCCGGTGATACCCATTAGTCAGGAGAACACAGCCATCTTTGCTAACCATAAAGTTTATTTTCTAGAATAAGATATCTTTACTGGGATTTTCAAGAGCCATGATTCTGGAACCACACTGAGATGACCCCTTCCCGATGCAGAACGGCACAGGCTGTATCTTTCCAAATGCTTCCTCCAGGTCCTCATCCTTGGACTGGTCCAGCTTAAAGTGCTCTGTGAAGGTAATTCGAAGAGTGGCTGCAGTCTTTGGGAGAAGGATGACTGTCTAAAGATCATTTTATTACAGGAATAGCCAAGAAAACTATTTTATGGGATGACTGGCAAGGAGCCGCGTCCCTAGGACTAGGAAGGCTGAGGAATCTGGCATAGGAAGGAACTGTCTGAGTTCAGTCCCGGGGCAGGTTTTGTCTACTACCGTGACCTGTTCTGAGTGACCAAGGTATATTCCCAGAATCTTTGCCTGGCAGAGCTGACGGTGCAGTTTGCTGTAGACTTGCACAGGCTGAAACTCTCCCACCTCTAATGGGCCAGACGCCATTAGCACCATTGATCTCTGGCCAGGATGCAGACTGAACCCCTCCCCAGCTGATTTATTAGAAAGGTACTGAGACAACAGCATCGACTGACTGGCTCCTGGGGCGTGGTCCAGACTGTGGCTGGAATCCTTTCAACACCAGCCTTTCGTCAGGAGCAGAGACCTCAGAAGTGAAGAAGAAGAAAAAAGCAGAAACGTCAAGGCTGACAATTTGTTATCAGTTGGTGGTCGGAGGCAGCATAGACAGAAAAAGCAGCCTGGAGGTTTAGGAGGACAAAGCTGGCAGAATGAGGACCGTCAGAAGAGCAAAGGTTTAGGTGAGCAGTTCATCTGGAAAAGTCAGCGTCAGGGGTAAAAGCTTAAAGGCATCTGGTGGCGTCTACTCCTTGCAGATGGGGACTTGCCTGTCATTTTCAGACCCAGCCTTGCAGAGTTCCTGCATCAGCCCTCACGGAGCAGACAGCAATTTGGCGGTAATCTCAGCCCCTGACCCAGGGGATTTAGAATTAAGTCAGTGATTTGGGACACAGAGTCCTGGCCACAGTGGGCAGGCTCCCTCTTCTCTCTCAGGTATGATTCTCCTTTGCTGTAGTCCTGGCTCCTGCCCTGCTGGCCCGAGCCCCAAAAGAGGCCTTGTACATGACGTTCTGTGTTCCTTCTAATCTGTCTGATTATGCTACCCAAGTCCTCTGAATCCTACCCTATGGGTGCTTGTAAACTGCTGCCTCCCATCAGCCTCCCATCTGCAGGCATTCATAGATCCCTGGGGGTCCTGTGGTGGTAAGACCTGTGTGCTGATTGTTATCCCTCTGCCTGGCTGGCAGCTGGATTGCAGCCTACGACACCCTGAGCTGAGGACTCAGCCCCCTGTGACCAGGCCTCTCTACCCCCATCACTGACTTAATTCTAAATCCCCCAAGTCAGAGGCTGAGACTGTTGCTGAAATACTGTCTGCTCAGCGAGGACTGACGTGGAAACTCTGCAGGGCTGGATCTGAGGGTGATGGGCAAGCCCCAGCTTCCAGAGAACCCCAACTCATGGACACTGGGAGATAATACACATAGGGTGTTGTAAGCTGGTAAATATTTAATAATTTGTTACCCAGCAATAGAAAAAGAACCACCATGTTGGAGCTTTCTGCTGCCTTCTCTGGCCAGGCTGTCTTGTTTGTGTATGGCCTGGTCCGCCAAGTGTCGCATTCTATCTATCCTTCCAGGGCAGAATGCCCTCCTGGCAGCTGCTCTGGAGTCTGGCTGGCGGGACTTGTGCACCTCAGTGGGTGAGCTCTGCTTCAGATGGAGGACCTTGCTTCCTAGGCTGCCTCCCCCTCTGTTTGGGCTGAGATGAGTCCCAGAGCATGATAATGCCCTCAGAGGAATGTGGCAATTCATACCCTAGTGCTTTCAGCAACACAGTAAGAGGTCATGCTTAGATCTCCGCCTCCTGCTGGTATTGCTACCTCTTGCCACCCAAGTTCTAAACCGATTGAGAAAAGACAAAGGAGTTTGCAGACAGAGACCAACTTAACACATTTCCTGCTCATGAGGACAGTGTGTGAAGAGGAGGATTAGATCTACAGGCACGAGGCGGGGTGCGGTGGCGGGGGGCGTCTTCCTATCATGACAGTCCAGCAGCAGGCAGGCCCCGGCCCAGGCATCAGGCAAGGTGAATGTGGAGCAAGAGGTGGGCTTCCTGCAGGCGGGCTGCTCCCAAGCAGATGGAGACAGCAAGGGGCTGGGTGCACAAGGGTCTCCCTCATGACAGAGGCTACTCCACCTTTGCTGAGCAGAAGTGAGAAAGACCAGAGGCCAGAATGGCCTGTTTGTTAAGCTTGTTCTGCATGGAAGAAAACACCAGGAGCAAAGAGGCATGTCCCCTGACATCCACTATTGGTAAAGGAGAGAAGCCTCAGAGACACAAACTCCTCCCTAGCTAACCCTGCAAAGTGGGCGCAGACCATCCCACCTGCAGCGCAGCTGACAGGCTGGGCATTTTCAAGTCCAGCGAGAGTGGAGGCAAAGCCAAAATGAAGCCACAAAACACACCAGTGGATACACTTACTGAGCACCTAGTTCTTAAAGTAATTGAGCTGTTTGGTCAGAGATTTCCTGGGGAGGGGAAAGTCTATTAGTTACACAGTACCATTTCTTTAAGAAAAATATTGGGCCAGGTGGGGTGGCTCACACCTGTAATCCCAGCACTTTGGGAGGCCAAGGCGGGCAGATCACTTGTGGTCCAGAGTTCCAGACCAGCCTGGCCGACATGATGAAACTACATCTCCACTAAAAATACAAAAAAAATTAGCTGGATATGGTGGCAGGTGCCTGTAATGCCAGCTAGCTGAGAAGCTGGGGCAGGAGAATCCCTTGAACCCGGGAGGCAGAGGTTGCAGTGAGCCAAGATGGCATCACTGCACTCCAGCCTGGGCAACAAAGCAAGACTTCATCTCAAAAAGAAGGAAGGCATAGAGTGGCAATTTAGGAAAAAAAAAAAAATCTAACTTTTTTGGCTGGGTGCACTGGCTCACGCCTATAATCCCAGCGCTTTGGGAGGCCGCGGCGGGTGGATCACGAGGTCAAGAGATCGAGACCATCTGGTCAACATGGTGAAACCCTGTCTCTACTTAAAAAAATACAAAAATTAGCTGGGCGTAGTTGTGCATGCCTGTAGTCCCAGCTACTTGGGAGGCTGAGGCAGAAGAATTGCCTGAACCCAGGAGGTGGAGGTTGTGGTGAGCCGAGATCACGACATTGCACTCCAGCCTGGGTAACAAGAGC
>NW_022436969.1:19504943-19658340 GCF_009761245.1 Sapajus apella | reverse complement strand
AAAAAAAAAAAAAAAAGAAAAATATTGTGGTAACACATATGCTATTTTACATGCCATAAAATTTACTATTTAGCCATTTTTAAATGTACAGTTAGGTGTCAATAAATACATTCACATTCTTGTGCAAACATCACCACTATTCATCAGCACATGTGGTAAAAATTGCGCATTGTCAATATTACCCTCAGAACCCTTAAATCACCCCAAAATTACACTGAGTGATTTGGCTTCTGGGTTGTTGGAGCTTTTTAGCCCTTACGTTGTGATTTTTGTGGCTTTTGGGTTAACTTTTCAGCTTGGACTGCTGGTCTTTGGGGTTCAAGTTCAAAATGAAATGCCTTGTCCTCACCTCAGAGTCTGCTGGGCCACCCCTTAGCGGGGGCCCTCTTTACTGAGGGCCAGGTCAGACACTGGAAAGCTCTCGTTCCTCTGGAATCTGCTTACTCGTTTGTCCTGGACATTGCTTTGAATTTTAGGACTGCAGCTGGGCTGCTCTTTCTCTGGAATATCCTGGTTGCCCCCAAGTGAGGAAGGAAGTTTTCCATATCACTTCTGAAATATCTTCTGGAATCTAGGCTGCTGTGTGTACTCTGATGGGGTGTTGGAGCAGTGCATGAGGTCCATTTGCTGAACATCTCTGTGTGCCGTCACTATGCTCCATGCCTTCCCTGCCTGATGGAGGATGGCTCATCATCACAACCCCAGGAGGGTGGCGTTAACACTTCCCCACTGTGGTCAGTGGAAGCATATCCAGACAACTCAAGCAGCTTGCCCAAGGGCTCACAGCTGGCGATCAAATCTTGTTCTGCCTTATTCTAAAATTCATACCTAAACACTCCACCACACAGTGCCCAGCAAAATCCTAAAAGTGGGTAAATCTTATCTTAGTTGCTTTCAGAATCTTTCATCCCTCTACACTCCATCCATGAAGCCACAGTTCAATACGGCACCACATGTTGTCCTGGGCTCTTGGGCAGAACCCTAAACTACAGTTTATTCCCTTATTTCCCCCTCATTCTCAAATAATTTGCCCTGAGGCCATCTCAGCAGACTTGGCACTGGGCTGGGTAATTTACAGGGCAAAATGACAGCAATATTAGTAGGAGTCAGTTATTTCATACTCTTTCCTTTTGTGAAAATGTTTGCACTTCAACAAAACTCTAGCTCAGTGGACCAGTGGTAGGAATTTGAAATGTGTCGTAACCCTGGAATGGCAAATATTTTTGGATGGGTGTTGCAGCCTGAACTGTGTTCCCTCAAAATTTACATGTTGAGGTCCTAATTCTCAGTACCTCAAATTGTGACTGTATTTGTGTTTAAAGAGGTAATTAAGTTAAAACAATTAGAGCACCAATCCAATATGACTGGCGTCCTATAAAAGAATATTAGGACACAAACTGGCACAGAAGGAAGATGACGTGAAGACATAGGGGGAAAAGTGGCCATTGCCAAGCTGTCTCCAAAAACAGCTGTCTCCAACAATGGCCATCTCCACGCTTAGAGAGAGAGGCGTCAGAAGAAACCAACCCTGCCGACACCTTGATCTTGGGCTTCCCAGATTCCAGGACTGGGAAAAAATAAGTTTCTGTTGTTTAAGCCAAGTCTGCAGTCCTTTGTTATGACAGCCCTAGCAAACTAATATAGCAGGCCTTGTCAATATACCGCAAATCTCAAGTCATGCAGCAGAGGCCAATGCATATGGGTGGGAACCGCAAGCTCAAGCCGCCGTCCTTTGGCAGTGAGGGGAAAGGCACCAGCTCCTTCCTGGCTTCCTGTCACTAAGTGCTATAAGGAGCTGGGAAGAGCTTTGTGGTCAGCACAGCTAAGCACTTTGATGGGATATATGAGATCAGGGACATTGTAATCACCTTCCAGGAGCCAGACAGAAAGGCAGGGTGATGGAGGGGTAGGAACAGCTTGGAGCCAGGCATATGTAAATCCAGGATCTGCCATTTGTGCTACGCAACCACAGGTGAGCGCCCTCTCTGGGCTGTGGCTTCCTGAGACAGGAATAACAATGCCGACCCCGCAGGGCTGCAAGAGTTAAGTGGGTGTTCCACATTATTAGGAACACAGGTCCTTTCGGAGCAGTCAGGAAATGACATCCCAAAAGTGCAAAATGGGCTGGGTGTGTTGGCTCATGCCTGTAGTCCTAGCACTTTGGGAGGCTGAGGCAGGAGGATCATTTGAGGCCAGGAGTTCAAAACTAGCCCAAGCAACACAGCAAGACTCTGTGTCTACAGAAAAAATTTTAAAATTAGCCAGGCATGATGATGTGTACATGTAATCTTAGCGACTTGGGAGGCTGAGGTGAGAGGGTCTCTTGAGCCCAGGAGTTTAAGGCTCCAGTAAGCAATGATTATGCCACTGTACTCTGGCCTGGTCAACAGAGACTGTGTCTAAAAAAAAGAAAAAACAAGCGCCAAATGGCAGAGTGACCCTATGGCTGTCTTTCCTTATTCTTCCCAGATTAAGATAATTCACTGTGGGTGGCACCTGGCTTCTTCCATCACATCTCAGCTGTATGTCCCAATGTCAGGAGGTGCAGGCCTGGCTCTCCTTTTCTGAAGCAGCAATTTAGGACTTCTCCAGTCTGGGCCTCATGCTGACCCTATCAATCATACATAGGCCTGGAGAGGTGACTCTGACCTAGACAACAGCACAGTTAATAAAAGAGATGAGAATAAGCCCTTTGTGGCTACTGTGATCGGGAGGAAGACATGCTTGTTCTTTTTAGCCCAACATGCACTAAGACCCAAACCAAGCACGAGTCTGTTAGCCAGGAATGGCCTACTGCCATTGTCACCTCTGCTGGGCCATGTGGCCTGGCAGGTGGGAGCAAGCTGACTTTAGGTGAGGTCCAGTGAGAACTCTCAGGTCGCAGCCCACAAGAGACTCCAGGGCCAGCAGCCACACTCTCCACTGGGGCTCCAGTTCCATTTGCCTCTTGGCAAAAAATTGACATGAGCCATAGCGGGACATGGGCATGGAGACCACTGGACGGATGACTTTGTCTGAGCCTCAGAGGGTGACTCACCCTTATCCTCAAAGAAGAACAGCTGATTCACAAAACAAACAAAAATAAAATGATGGAGGGAGAGCACATCTTTCCCAACAGATAGAGCCAACCTGAAGGATCACAGCACCTTGAAGCTCAGCAGCAGAGTCTTAGGGAGCTGGTGGGGAAGGCACGGGAGACAGCTCTTTGCTGGCAGTAGTGGGGAGACACATGGGCACTGTGGAGGAGGCAGAAATGCTGGCAGAGAAAGAACAACAGGGCTTCAAGGAGTTTCAGTAATTTAGTGAACAATTAGACATCAGGCAGGAAGCAAGCACAGAAAGTCCAAAATGCCCTTGAATTCAGGAAAGTCCCCAGGCCAGTCTGATTGCATTAAACCAGGGCTTCCATCACTGCCATCAGTGAATTATTTAAGAAGCTATTTCCAACGTGTGGCAGCATGGACATTATATTGAGTGGAAGAATCCAGATAAAATAGTGTGTTTTCTATAATTCCACTTATGTAAAATTCAAGAAGAGACAAAATCAGTTTATGCTGGTAGAAACCTGAACAGCTATTTTCTAGCTAGGGAGGGGAGCTGTCGCAGGGGGTTGGCTGGAATGAGAAAAAGAGTGTTCTGGGGTGATGGAAATGTTTTCCATCATGATTGGGTGGTGGTTATTTGGGTACAAAGCTCCATTAACAGTATGGTTGAAATCTATTCATTTTATTGATTTAAATTTTACTCCAATAAAATTAACTGATACACACACACAAACACACACTTACTTCCAAGCACCTGCTGTGTATAATGCATTGTGATAAGTGTCTGTTAGTTACAAGCAAATCCAAATAGAACCTGCCCTAAGAAAGTTTACAAAGAATAATAGTAGAGACAAGCGAAATGACATGGTCCCCAAGTTGTAATTCAAGATAGATAGTGATAGCATCCCCAAGAGAAATATGTATAAAGTGACATCAGTAGTTGGAGGAAGGAAGATGACTTCTGGCTGGACTCATTAGGCTTCACAGAGGAGGCAGCACTTGATCTTGCCCTTGAAAGAGGTGGGCAAGAACATTCTAGGTAGAAGAAAGAGCAAAATAAAGGCAGAGTGACAGTATAGCTGGGACGGAACAGTAGTTCAACCTGCTTGAGATGCAGATCATGAGAAGATGCAATGACTAAAAAGGTTACAAAGCAAGTAGGATCAGTTTGTACACGACCTTGAATGTCAGGCGAAAGAGTGGAAATAGCCTGGCCAACATGGCAAAACCCTGTCTCTACTAAAAAATACAAAAATTAGCCAGGTGTGGTGGCACACACCTGTAATCCCAGCTACTCCAGAGGCTGAGGCATGACAGTCGCTTGAACCCGGGAGTCAGAGGCTGCAGTGAGCCCAGATTGTGCCACTGCACTCCAGCCTGGGCAACAGAATGAGACCCTATCTGAAAAAAAAAGAGTGGATTTGAGCAGAGGTATGATATTGCTGTAATGTACAGGTTAGACTTGGGTGGGGAGAGTCTGGAGGGTGGGCCTAGTCTTCACAGCCATATAGTGCCTTACCTTCCAAAGGGTGATCCATAGACCAGGAGCACTGGCATCACCCGGGAGCTTGTTAGAAAGGCAGAGTATCCAACAAATAAGACCTAGTGCATCAGAATCTGCATTTTAACAAGATATATTTATAATTCTTAGGCAAATCTAAGTTTTAAAAGCACTTAGAAGTTAAAAGCACTGGTCTGGCAGTGGGATAATGGATTTGTCTTCTGTACCAGCAGGGGGATCTGAGTCATTCCTTCACTACCCCAAACCCTGAGCCCAACAGGGAATATAGGTAGATAATGGATCCTCATGTTGCTATTTGACATAACTAGAAGGACAGTTCACTTCTGGAGGCCCACTGAAGAGCATGTGAGATCTCAGGGTGAGGAAGGGGTAAACAAGCTAAAGCAGAAATGCTGTCACTCCTCCATTTCATGTTGGTATCTCATCATGAAGGCCTCTGTGGATTAGTGATGCTCATCATCATTAGTGATCATGTGGATCAATGTTCTTGGGCTATGGTGAGTGGAAACCAAGATTATTTCATCTGAATAATTTATCATCCCCTAGCATTAGAGATGGAAGATGTGGCCAGGTACTATTGAGTTCTTTCATAGTTTATAGATCCTTTCTACCCTTTCTCGGCTGCCATTTTAGTTAGGTCTCCATATGCTTTGCCAGCCTTGGTCAAGATAATTCCAGTTAAAACAAAACAAAACAAAAAAGCTACTTTTGTCTGAACCATTTGTGAATTCTCCTGTTTTGAGTCTCCACTTAGCCAGCATCTTGACTTGCCAATGATGATGAAGCAAGAGACAAGGAAATCATGGGCCCATCCCACTCAAAGGCTGACTCCCTTCTAGCTGCTTCCTCGTGGTTCTGCTTCACTAATGATCTTACATCACCTTCCAGAGGGTAACAGAGTACTGGCAGAAAGGATGTAAAAGTGGGCCATTCCAAATATACTAACAACTTAATGAAGACATAGGGATCTATAACTTCTTTCCTATTCAAAATCACAAGGAATGTTCTGGAGATAAGTCATAGTTCTCCTTTAACTACAAATCAGGCATCGGGTCTCAGGGAATGGCTGACAGCTCCAAAATAAGTCATGAATCTAAATAGCAACAACTGAAAATGCTGACCTCAGACTCCCAGACTATTCTGATAAGTATTAGCAGGAATGCTTTAATTGCTAGCACCTGGGAAAAACGGGAACTGAAGTTCTGCCTTAATGCCCAGTCAAGAGACCTCATCTGGGCATGAAGATCAGTTCTGCTTTCTCTTGTTCCTCCTTGTACAAGCGGAATGACTTTGTAAGTTATTTGATCTATTTCAGTCTTAGTTCCACATTTGCATAATGTGTGCAGAAACAACACTACATCATAGCGATTTTATGAGAGTTCTGAAGCAGCTCAGCCACATTAACACCAGAACCTATTAATGAATTCCAGTTCTGTAAAAGAATCTAAGCAGCCCAAAAGGCCCTCAATTAAATACCATAAAGGAATCCCATTTCTCTTGTACAAAGAAGCAAATAGGCTTCAATCTCATTGAAAGAATGGTTTGGGAGCATCTTTTTTTAAAAAATTGTACTTGGAGTTCTGGGGTACATGTACAGAACATGCAGGTTTGTTACATAGGTATACATGTGCCATGGTCGTTGGCTGCATCCATCACCCCATCATCTACATTAGGTATTTCTCCTAATGCTATCTCTTCCCTAGTCCCCGACCCCCCGACAGTCCCTGGCGTGTAATGTTCCCCTCCCTGTGTCCATGTGTTCTCATTGTTCAACTCCCACTTATGAGTGAGAACACGTGGTGTTTGGTTTTCTGTTCTTGCGTTTGTTTGCTGAGAATGATGGTTTCCAGCTTCATCCATGTCCCTGCAAAAAACATGAATTCATCCTCTTTTATGGCTGCATAGTATTCACGGTGTATATGTGCCACATTTTCTTTATCCAATCTATCATTGATGGGCATTTGAGTTGGTTCCAAGTCTTTGCTATTGTGAACAGTGCTGCAATAAACATACATGTGCATGTGTCTTTATAATAGAATGATTTATAATTTTTTGTGTATATACCCAGTTTGCTGGGTCAAATGGTATTTCTAGTTCTAGATCCTTGAGGAATCACCATTTTCCACAACGGTTAAACTAATTTACACTTCCACCAACAGTGTAAAAGTGTTCCTGTTTCTCCATATCCTCTCCAGCATCTGTTGTCTCCTTTTCTTTTTTTTTTTTTTTTTTTTTTGAGACAGAGTCTTGCTCTGTCACCAGGCTGGAGTGCAGTGGCACAATCTCAGCTCACTGCAACCTCCGCCTCCTGGGTTCAAGCAATTCTCCTGATTCACCCTCCTGAGTAACTGGGACCACAGGCACATGCCACCATGCCCGACTAATTTTTGTATTTTTAGTAGAGACGGGATTTCACCATGGTGGCCAGGATGGTCTCAATCTCTTGACCTTGTGATCCGCCCACCTCGGCCTCCCAAAGTACTGGGATTACAGGCATGAGCCACCATGGTGGGCCATCTCCTAACTTTTTAATGATCACCATTCTAACTAGTGTGAGATGGTATCTCAATGTGGTTTTAATTTGCATTTCTCTAATGACCAGCTATGATGAGCTTTTTTTTCATATGTTTGTTGGCTGCATAAATGTTTCCTATTGAGAAGTGTCTGTTCATATCCTTTGCCCACTTTTTGATAGAGTGGTTTTTTCTTTCTTGTAAATTTGTTTAAGTTCTTTGTAGATTCTTGATATTAGCCCTTTGCCAGATGGTTATACTGCAAAAATTTTCTCCCATTCTTTAGGTTGCCTGTTCACTCTGATGATAGTTTCTTTTGCTGCAGAAGCTCTTTAGTTTAATTAGATCCCATTTGTCTATTTTGGCTTTTGGTATTTTAGCCATGAAGTCTTTGCCCATGCCTATGTCCTGAGTGGTATTGCCTAGGTTTTCTTCTAGGGTTTTTTATGGTTTTAGGTCTTACATTTAAATCTTTAACCCATCTTGAATTAATTTTTGTATAAGGTGCAAGGAAGGGATCCCATTTCAGCTTTCTGCATATGGCTAGCCAATTTTCCCAACACCATTTATTAAATAGGGAATCCTTCCTCTATTGCTTGTTTTTGTCAGGTTTGTCAAAGATCAGATGGTTTTAGGCGTGTGGTGTTATTTCTGAGGCCTCTGTTCTGTTCCATTGGTCTATATATTTGTTTTGGTACCAGTACCATGCTGTTTCGGTTACTGTAGCCTTGTAGTATAGTTTAAAGTCAGGTAGTGTGATGCCTCCAGCTTTGTTGTTTTGTGTTTTGTGTTTTGTTTGTTTGTTTGCTTGCTTAGAATCGTCTTGGCTATGTGGGCTCTTTTTTGGTTCTATATGAAATTGAAGGGTTTTTTTCCAATTCTGTGAAGAAAGTTAATGGTAGCTTGATGGGGATAGCACTGAATCTATAAACTATTTTGGACCTTTTGGCCATTTTCACAATACTGATTCTTCCTATCTATGAGCATGGAATGTTTTTCCATTTGTATGTGTCCTCTCTTATTTCTTTAGCAGCAGTTTGTAGTTCTCCTTGAAGAGGTCCTTCACATCCTTGTAAGTTGTATTCATAGGTATTTAATTCTCTTTGTAGCAATTGTGAATGGGACTTCACTCATGATTTGGCTCTCTGTTTGTCTGTTATTGGCGTATAGAAATGCCTGTGATTTTTGCACATTGATTTTGCATCCTGAGACTTTGCTGAACATGCTCATCAGCTTAAGCAGGTTTTGGGCTGAGATGATGGAGATTTCTAAATATACAATCATGTCCTCTGCAAATAGAGACAATTTAACTTCCTCTTTACTTATTTGAAAACACTTTATTTCTTTCTCTTGTCTTATTCCAGAACTTCCAATACTATGTTGAATAGGAGTGGGGAGAGAGGGCATCCTTGTCTTGTGCTGGTTTTCAAAGGAAATGCTTCCAGCTTTTGCCCATTGAGTATGATATTGCCTGTGAGTTTGTTATAAATAGCTCTTATTATTTTGAAATATGTTCCATCAATACCTAGTTTATTGAGAGTTTTTAGCATGAAGGCTTGTTGAATTTTGTTGAAGACCTTCTCTGCATCTATTGAGATAATCATGTGGTTTTTGTCTTTGGTTCTATTTATGTGATGAATTATGTTTATTGATTTGTGTGTGTTGAACCAGCCTTGCATTTCAGGGATGAAGCCAACTTGATGGTGATAGGTAAGCTTCTTGATGTCTAATTGGATCTGGTTTGCCAGTATTTTATTGAGGATTTTGCATCAATGTTCATCAGGAATATTGGCCTGGAATTTTCTTTTTCAGTTGTGTCTCTGCCAGATTTTTGGTGTCAGGATGACATTGGCCTCATAAAATGAGTTAGGGAGCATTCCCTCTTTTTCTATTGTTTGGAATAGTTTCAGAAGGAATGGTACCAGCTCCGCTTTATACTTCTGATAGAATTCGGCTGTGAAACCATCTAGTCCTGGACCTTTTTTCGGTTGGTAGGCTATTAATTGCCACCTCAATTTCAGACCTTGTTATTGGTCTACTCAGGGATTTGACTTCTTACTGGTTTAGTCTTGAGAGGGTGTAAGTGTCCAGCAATTTATCCATTTCTTCTAGATTTTCGGGTTTATTTGCGTAGAAGTGTTTATAGTATTGTCTGATGGTAGTTTGCATTTCTGTGGGATCAGTGGTGATATCGCCTTTATCATTTTTTATTGCATCTATTTGATTCTTCTCTCTTTTCTTCTTTATTAGTCTGGCTAATGATCTATCTATTTTGCTGATCTTTTCAAAACACCAGCTCCTGGATTCATTGACTTTTTGAAGGGTTTTTTTGTGTCTCTATCTCCTTCATTTCTGCTCTTAGTTATTTCTTGTCTTCTGCTAGCTTTTAAATTTGTTTGCTCTTATTTCTCTAGTTCTTTTCATTTTGATGTTAGGGTGTCGATTTTAGATCTTTCCTGTTTTCTGTGTTGAGCATTTAGTGCTATGCATTTCCCTATACACACTGCTTTAAATGTGTCCCAGAGATTCTGGTATGTTGTATCTTTGTTCTCATTGGTTTCAAAGAACATCTTTACTTCTGCCTTCTTTCATTATTTACCCAGTAGTCATTCAGGAGCAGGTTGTTTAGTTTCCATGTAGTTGTGTGGTTTTAGTGAGTTCTAATTTGATTGCACAGTGGTCTGAGAGGCTGTTTGCTATAATTTCTGTTCTTTTACATTGGCTGAGGAGTATTTTACTTCCAATTATGTGGTCAATTTTAGAATAAGTGATGTGGTGCTGAGAAGAATGTATATTCTGTTGATTTGGAGTGGAGAGTTCTGTAGATGTCTATTAGGTCCACTTGGTCCAGAGCTGACTTCAAGTCCTGGATATCCTTGTTAATTTTCTGTTTCATTGATCTGTCTAATATTGACAGTGAGGTGTTAAAGTCTCCCACTATTATTGTGTGGGAGTCTAAGTGTCTTTGTAGGTCTCTAAGAACTTGTTTTATGAATCTAGGTGTCCTGCATTGGGTGCATATATATTTAGGATAGTTACCTCTTCTTGTTGCATTGATCCCTTTACCATTATGTAATACCCTTCTTTGTCTCTTTTGATCTTTGATGGTTTAAAGTCTGTTTTATCAGAGACTAGGATTGCAACCCCTGCTTTTTTTTTTTTTCTTTCCATTTGCTTGGTAAATCTTCCTCCATTCCTTTATTTTGAGCCTATGGATGTCTTTGCATGTGAGATGGGTCTCCTGCATACAGCACAGTGATAGGTCTTGACTCTATCCAATTTGTCAGTCTATGTCTTTTAATTGGGACATTTTGCCCATTTACAATTAAGGTTAATATTGTTATGTGTGAATTTGATCTTGCCATTACAGTGCTAGCTGGTTATTTTGCCCATTGATTGATGCAGTTTATTCCTTCTGTTGATGCACTCAAAATAATTTTCTATTTCTGGTTTCTTAAAATTGGTCTTTACAATTTGGTATGTTTTTGCAGTGACCGGTACTGGTTGTTCCTTTCCATGTTTAGTGCTTCCTTCAGGAGTTCTTGTAGGGCAGGACTAGTGGTGACAAAATCTCTCAGCATTTTCTTGTTTGTAAATGATTTTATTTCTCTTTTTCTCATGAAGCTTATTTTGGCTGGATGTGAAATTCTGGGTTGAAAATTCTTCTCTTTAAGAATGTTCAGGTGGGAGGGTGGGTCTTTTTAAAAAAAAAAAAAGAATGTTTAATATTGGTCCCCACTCTCTTCTGGCTTGTAGGTTTTCTGCTGGGCGATCTGCTATTAGTTGATGGGCTTCCCTCTGTGGGTAACTTGGCCTTTCTCTCTAGCTACCCTTAGCATTTTTTTCCTTCATTCCAAGTTTGGTGAATCAGATGATTATGTCGTGAGGTTGCTCTTCTTGAGGCGTATCTTTGTGGTGTTCTCTGTATTTCCTGAATTTGAATGTTGGCCTGCCTTGCTAGGTTGGGGAAGTTGTCCTGGATAATACCCCGAAGAGTGGTTTCATTCTCCTCTTCACTTTCATGTACACTGATCAAATGTAGATTTGGTCTTTTCATGTAATCCCATATTTCTTGGAGGCTTTGTTCATTCCTTTGCACTCTTTTTTCTCTAATCTTGTCTTCTTGCTTTCTGTCATTGAGTTGATCTTCAGTCTCTGATATTCTTTCTTCCAATTGATCAATTCAGCTATTGAAAGTTATGTATGCTTCACGAAGTTCTTGTGCTGTGTTTTTCAGTTCCATCAGGTCATTTATGTTCTTCTCTGAACTGGTTATTCTAGTTAGCATTTCGTCTAACCTTTTTTCAAGGTGCTTAGCTTCCTTACATTGGGTTAGAACATGGGGAGCATCTTTTTTAAAGAAACCAGAAATAGAAAATTATTTTGAGTGCATCTTTACGGGAAACATTCTTTTCCATTACACGGCATACCATATAGAACTGTCTTCAGAGGACTGAAGAAAACCAAATCTAGAGGTGGCACAGGCAGACCTGTCTTCTCTGGAATGCTCAGAACCTGGACTATGCCTGCGCTGACCCCTGGCCTCTCATAAAGCAACTCTCTCCCATGGATTAGGCATCTTTAAAGAAGAGGCTTTTGTGGTTCTCATTTGTGCTATTGCTGTCAGGTTAGAATCTTTGCTTTTTCTCCAGCAAAGAGAGAGAAAAGTGATTACAATACCCTTTTACTGTCCTATGTTTGGTAAGTTGCTAGCCTGAACAACCCCTAAAGATCTTCCAAAAGTCAAGATTCTGAGACTGTTCAGAACCCTTACAGACTTCTTGGCATACATTAGAATGTGCAAAGAATACCTCCAGTGTCAGCAACAACAACAAAAAAACAAACAAAAAATCCAAACAAAAACAACAACAAAAAACCTTTCCAGGCATAAGTCATTCAAAAGAAGCTGCATTCTTTTCGAGAATCTCAAAAGTATAGTTTCAGAGAAATGAGATTGATCTAGAAAGATAATTTTCCCTCTCACATAGTCACATTCCTGCTTGAGAATGTATAATGCTCCATCTGGTTTCCTATTTCTGTATGTATTTATTCATTCACCAGTAAATACTTGTGGCATGCCAGGTGCTGTGCCTGTGGGGTGATAGCAGGAACATGAGAGGGATGTGGTCCCAGCCCCACAGAATGTATACTGCAGAGCCTCAGTTCTGATGGCCCTCTCTTAAACTCTGGAGTTCATTCTTTGCCCAACCCGAAGAAATTTAAAATACAGTCCCATAAGATTATAATGGAGCTGAAAATGTCCTATAGCCTAGTGACATTGTAGCTGTTGTAAAGTCATATTGAGTGTAGCTGAAGTGTACAGTGTTTGTAAAGTCTACAGTAGTATACAGTAATGTCCTAGGCCTTCACATTCACTCCCCACGCACTCACTGACTCACGCAGAGCAGCTTCCAGTCCTGCAAACTTCATTCATGGCAAATGCTTTATACAGGAGTATCATTTTTTTAACCTTTATATCAAATCCTACTGTACCTTTTCTATGTTTAGAAATGTTTGATACATAAAATATTTACCATTGTGTTTCAGTTGCCTACAATAATCAATACAGTAACTTGCTGTAGAGGTTTGTATCCTAGGAGCAATAGGCTATGGCATATAATCTAGGTGTGTAGTAGGCTACACCGTCTAGGTTTGTGTAAATGAACTCTCTGATGTTCACATGATGATGAAATTGCCTAACGATGCAGTTCTTGGAATGTATCCCCATTGTTAAGCAGCACATGACTGGACTCTAATATCCCAATGACTCCTCAAATCAGCCCTGCTCTAATCTTAAATATTGTTTGTTCAGGTAAGTAGCTCCAGCCTTCCCTCTGAAGTGTAGCAAAGGAGGAACAGCATGATGGATAAGCTGCCTGGGATCTGATAAGCCAGGGCTCTAATTTGACTCACCTACTTTCTCGCTGTGGGATGGGGCTTAGGATGAATTACATAAGTTCTCTAAACTTTAGTGTCTTATCTGTAAATGGGTATGTTGGAAGGCTTAAGCAAGCTGAGTTCTGAGAAGGGGCCTGTGCAGGGCAGAGTACAGTAAGTATCCAATAAATAAATGATGGCCATTATTACTATGATTCCCCTGTGTTTGTTTAACTGCTCCTGTCCTATAACCCAGGTACTTGAGTCTGTCTCAGTACTTTGGCTTAATTGAGACTAGCATCTTGCCTACTCATTTAACAACATTTTTCTCATCACTTTACAGTATGAAATTTTCAGGCATAATGCAAAGTTGAAGGAATTTTAAGGTGAACATCCATATACCAACCACCTAGACTTTATTATTAACATTTTACTGTCTTTGTTTTATCACATATGTATCTATTTATCCATCCCTCTATTCATCCATCAATCTATTTAAATTTTTTGATGCCTTTGTTTCTTTTGAGGTAAATTTTACAAGCAATGCAATGCTCAAATATTTAAGGTTATGATTTGTTAAGTTTTGGTAATTGCCTAAATCTGTATAACCCAACCCCCTACCAAGGCATAGGATGGTACTGTAATCCCAGAAAGTCCCTTATGCCACCTAATTCCCACCATTCCTTCCTCCCCAGAGGCACCATCAATCTGATTTTTTTTATTATTTTTTTTGTTTGTTTTTGATGGATAGCTCTCTCTTTTTTCATATATTCATTTTGCTTATTCTAGATTTCAAATAAATGTAATTAGACTGTATATATAATTGTACTCTTTTTTATCTGGTTTCTTTCACTTAGCATGGTTTTGAGAGTCACTGATGTTGTTTTGTGTATTAGCAATTTGTTCCTTGTTATTACTGAGCAGTATCACATTACATAACTATACTGCAGCTTGTATATCTGCTTTCCTATTGATAGATACCTGGGAGTTTCCAGTTTTGGATATTATAAATCTAAGCTTTTTTTGTTGACATATATTTCATCTCACTTGGAGAAATGCCTCGCATAGAACAGCTGGGCCATAGGGTAGATGTATATTTAGTCTTAGAAGAAATTGCTAGATACCTCTATACCTCCACCAACAATATGGGTTCCAGTCACTCCACTTCCTCACCAACATTTGTTGTTGTCAGTGTTTGTAATTTTAGACATGCTCATGGTTATGCAGCAGTATGTCTTTTGGTTTTAATTATTTGCCTCTCCCTGATGACTAATGGCATTGAACAATTTTTTATGTTCTTATTGGCCATATGTGTACCTTCCTGGTGAAGTATCTGATCGTATTCCTTGACCACTTTTTTTTCTTTTTCTTTCTTTTTTTTTTGTAAATCTCCAATAATGACTATAAGCATTTAGTTGTCTTTTTATTATTGAATTATAGTAGTTTTTTATTCATCCTAGATATGAGGTTTCAGTGATGTGAATGTTTTATCCAAGTCAGCAGCTTGCCCATTTGATTTCTTCAGTCACTTGAAGAGCAAAAAATTTTCATTTTGATGAAATCTATCAATTTTTTTGTTTCATTGTTGTTATTTGCTGATTCCTAAGAAATGTCTTCCTGCTTTTGAGTTTTAGAGACATACTTTCCCTTAAAAGCTTTATTATATTTATGTTAACTGCTGTGTTCAGGTTTATGTGCCCATCACGTAACATGTTCTGTTAGATGGGAGGTAGGTGCTGAGGTCTATTTTTTAGCATGTGAAAATCTAGTTGTGTCTATACCATTTATTGAAAAGGCATTCTTTTCTTTCTTGTACTGCTATGGCACCTTTGCAGAAAATCAAATGAGCATCTGCTTCTGGCCATGATGATGTAACAAGTACCAGTTTGACCGCTGACACTTAAAACACTAAAAACCTTAAGGAAAATCTATGAACCGATGGCTTCCACATTGGGCAACAGGCAGCATGAGAAAGTCATCCCCGTGACAGGAGAGGCAAGTGAGGTGGCCCGAGAAGGCCCCCACTGACTGTCTGGAGAGTCTCTGAGCTGCAGCGCTGGGAGGGGGACCTCCGGAGCCTGGCTGTGTCACAGCTGAGGAGTCTGCACGGAGGCCTCAGAGGCCGCGGCCGGACGCAGAGAGAGCGGTCCAGGGCCTGGAAGTGACCCGAAAGTGATCGCGCACAGCGCTGAGATGGGGCGGAGTCCTTCTGGGCAGGTTCCCCGTGCTTAGCGTGGGGCCCACGCTGTCCTGGGCTTTCTCAGTGTCCCTTCCCCACCTTGGCCTCCATGGGCTGACTCTGCATCCGCGTTCCTTGTTACTCTTTGTTAGGCTTGTGGTGGGGCACGGGGCTTCTCAGCTCTTCCTGTCCTGCCTCCCTTTCTCCTCAGGAGCCCCCAGGGAGGCGCTGAAAAGAGCTCGCGTGTAAGTACAGATGCCCGGTCCTTGTGTCTGGGGCTAACATTGTCGTGCTTAGGCCACACTTAAGAAATTTGTTACCATTTTAGCTGTTTCCTTCCAACCTGCTTTTTCGGGCAGCCATGTCCTCCTCCACCTCTGACAAAGGCGTAACAACTGTGTGTCCCTGCTGCGGTCGGAGGCGCTTGTAGCTCTTTGGAATTATGTTCACTTCATGGTCTCATAGCCTCAGCTCCTCAGATGGGCTCAAGAAAAGTTACGATGTTTTAGAATGTCAGGCTTTTTCTTGTGAGGATGGAAGCCACATCCTCCTAAGGGAAGCGGAACTCGGCCTTATTCATTTTAACAAACCTTTGCTGAGTGCCTTGCTTGTCAGGCTCTGTGCACGCAGACAAGATGAAACATGACCTTCACTGTCGGCTCACTGTCGACCTACTGAATCAGAGGAGGAGCAGTCACCCCAGGATGTGGTCGTTGCCTTTGTTTATGACAATTGGGCACCCGAGACTGTCTGGAGCAGCAAAGAGAGGTTTTATCTGGAAAGTGAAGCTCCTGTGGATGTCTTGCAGAGGAACAGACGTTTCTAGGTGGGCAAAGGAGTTAAGGACATCCTAGGCAGAGAAAACACCACACCAATAGTCACAGTGGGATGAAAGAGCAAAGCTGTCCTCGTGAGGGCCTGGCCCTGAACCCCAGGTTTGCTGCTGGAGCTCCCTGACAGTCACCAGCCATTTAGATTTTATACCAGACAACTCCCCATCACAAACACAAGCCTATGCAAGCGTGCCTTTCAGGGAACCTGTTGTCCTTGTCATAGCTTTATTATGCCCTCTCATGATACAGGATACCCGAGTCTTTCTCTTCCATCCTCCCAGACCATGCGCTCCTCAAGGGTGGTGATGGTTTTACCCATCTCTGCATTCCCAGCACCCAGCCCAGTGTCTGGCTTGGTAGAAGCTCAGGAAGTGTTGGATGAACTGAATGCCCCATCAGGGTGTTTGGACCACTCTCTGGCTGCTGCTCCTCAAATCTGAATGCACCCCCCAAATTGGGGTGTCTAGGAATTCAACATACAGATTTCATGGTCATTTTGTTTGTTTTAAATTGAAGCAGGTGGCGGAGGAGTAGGGACCATCTTATTCCAGGCTCTCATTACCTCTTGGAATTTGCAAGTCTGGTCTTTTCTAAATGTTAACTTTTAGTCAGCTGAATTATTCATTCATTCCTCTACCCCAGTGACATTTTGATTGCTGCATTCACTGTTTAAATTTTGAATGATCTCAGATTCTATTTGAGCCTGTCTCAGACACACTAATAACTGCCACAGGAGAATAGAAAATCTCTTGCTCTGCAACAATGGTTTCAACTGTAATTTTATAAAGCAAGTAACTTCCGTTTAAACCAAGGAAACAACGGAGGAATCTGTTTTCAAATGTGACATTCTTTCCCATGGGAAGTGCTTTCAAATGTGTTTTGGTTCTGCCTTTTGCTTTTGCCTGCCTTCTTGTCTCTCACCGGGAGAACAATGTAATATTTTACTAGAACATAGCTCTATCTTGGGTACATGAGATAAAAGGATGACTTGAAATTAAAAAACAGTAAGACGTTCTATTTAGTAATTATTTGTGGGAAAGTTAAGACTATCAGATGAAAATATAAAGAATAGTTTATTTACACATAGTTTAGTACTTACTCAGATGTTTAAAATAAGTGAAACATGCACTTGTATTATGTTTATAGTTTTGGTTGCAGAGCTGAGGGAGAAATGAAATCTGGAGCATTCAGGCAGGAAGACCCAGGAATAGCTCAGAGAAGTCAGTGGAGTTGGTTCTTGACACACGTGGGAGAGCTGACAGGGGAGAGCTGTCCAGCAGAAGGAACCGCAAGTGCTATGGGGTGCAGGCTTAGCTAGTTTCTCAAGTTTAATCTACCCAATTGTAACTAAATACCTATTTTCTTTATATCTCCTTTTTATATACTCTTAACTTTTCCCTTTGGTTATTTTATTTTTTTTTTTTTGAGACCAAGTTTCGCTCTTGTTGCCCAGGCTGGAGTGCAGCGGTGCACTATCGGCTCACTGCAACCTCCACTTCCTGGGTTCAAGCTATTCTCCTGCCTCAGCCTCCCAAGTAGCTGGGATTATAAGCATGTGCCACCATGCCTGGCTAATTTTGTATTTTTAGTAGAGACGGGGTTTCTCCATGTTGGTTAGGCTGGTCTCGAACTCCTGACCTCAAGTAATCCACCCGCTTTGGCCTCCCAAACTGCTGAGATTATAGGCATGAGCCACCACACCTGGCTTCCCTTTGTTTTTAAATGAAACCACCCTAACACCTCAACCACGAACTCTTTCCAGATTATGGGTCCGTGTTATTGTTTCCTTCCCTGTTTAAACTCTCAGCCTCATTTCTGTTTGATTCCCATTCCTTTTGTGATTTGGCTTCATATTCTTTCTCACAACCCTCCTCAAAACTTCTTTCCCTTCTTGCTGCCGTCAGGCTCCCTCGGTCCTCTCCCTGTCTGCTGGGGTGCGGTCAGCATGCAGTTGGAAGGCTCCTTCTGAAGATGGAAGGTGGCAGGGTCTGAAAATGAAACAGACAGCAAATAAGTGCACAAACCTCTGTTTATATTTTTATCAGTAATACACATTTAACAAGTTTTTGTTGAATACCTACTATTGAGACAGACATATGAACAAAAAATTAATATCTTGTCCAATTATGTGGGCTGATAAGTTATACTAAAACATATTAAGTATTAGACATAAAGTGTTCTGGAACCTCAGAGGACTTCCCTTTAAGGAGGTCATGGAAAACTTCACAACGGTAATTATCAGGGCAGATCCAAGTTTAGAGGGGTCTGAAGCTTTTGAAGGTTGTCAGAATCAAAATGGAGTCACTTGAGTGTCAGAATCAAAATGGAGTCATCCTGACAAATGGGGACAGAAAAGGCCACAAAGGGAGAGTTCTCAGGCATGTGTGCCTCATAACAAGAACTGTCATAAAAGACTGCAAAAACTATAGCCTTGCACAAAAGCCACAATAATACTTCTGCAGATAAAAGTTCCTTGGAGCCAGCTTTTAGAGGAAGGAAGAGAGAAGGCAGGCAAGGCATGGCCTGTGGCTCAGCATCCCTGCTGCTGGTGAGGGCAGCAGTCAGACACACAGGATCCTCAGTCCCACCAAGCTGCTTAGATGGTTGCCTTTTAAGCGCACAGTTCATGTGGAAGCCAAGAGGCTGGCTTTTCATCTTCGCAGGAAGGAGAAATAAGTTGTTCTCTCCCTTACTCCCCATATCAGTGATTCTTTTGAGTATTTAATAATGAGAACAGGAAGAGAATTCCCTTCTGTCTGGCTGTTTTGGAAACAGATGCTGCACTCTAACTCTTAAGTCTATTCTCAGTCTCCTATAGTAACACAGCACACATATAACTTCCTTATTTTTTCTTCTTTTATATATCTTTTTCCCTAGACTATTTTCAGTCTTCAAAGAACAGGTAGCACATTTCAGATATGCTGCCTTTTAAACCGGGCAGTTTATCAAAATACTGCGGCACAACAGAAAGAATATTTGCATTTTCCGAATGCCTGAGTCAGAGAGAGCTTTTGGGGGACAGAACATATTTGGTTATCTTCTGGGGTCAAGTGAGGGTTGTGACTCTTTTGTGCAACTTCGTTATCCATATTTGCTCAGTGTCTCCAGTACCGTGGGAAATAAAAAGTGAAATGGCAGAGAAGGTTCCTGATTCTTTAAGTTGAAATAATTATAGAATAAAGTTAAGTCAGTGGTTCATGTGGCTGCAAGGTCTACCATATAGCTACAATGTCATCAGTGGGCTCCGAATCTTCCTCTTCACCTTAACTCTTCAGTTAACCTATGTGGCTTCATCTTCGGTGTTGATAACGATTCATCCCATAAATAAGCCTCACTGTCCCTTGAATTTTAATATCTCAGTGACCTTCACTTTGACTGCCTTTCAACCACTTATTCCTGGGGTCATATTCTTCATTGTTTCTTCACCTGGAAGGGCTCCATCTCCGAGATCTTAAACTTGAGTGTTTTACACAGGCCATTTGCAGAGACTGCTAGAAAGCCTTCATTTGCCATTGAAGGGCACAACGTTGTTCAGAATAAAGACTATATTTTCCAGCCTCCCTACTAGGTGGGTTTGGTGATCTGACTAAATTCTAGCTCAATGGGATGCGAGCAGAAGTGGTGTATGCAACATCTGAGAACCGTCTCCATAGTAAAGGGGCAGCAATCTATTCTTTACTTCCTCCTTCTTGTGAGGTAGAATAAGGATATGATGACTGGGGCTTGAGCAGCCATTTTGGACTATGAGTTGGAAGCTATCATCTTGAGGGTGATGGAGCTACAATAAAGAAGGAGCCTGGGTTCCCTTCTGATCACGGCACTCTGTAACGGCCCTGTGTTGCCCACGTTTCTATGAGAGAAATAAGCCTCAATCTTGTTTAAGGCACTTTTCTTTTGAGTTTTCTGTCCTGCTAGCCAAGCTCAATCCTAATGTCTACAGCCACAATCTTTTATCTCCATTTTGTTTGTATTTCAATCTCCTTGAGACATCAGTCCTGCTTCTTCCAGATTCTATGTTGGAATAATTTTCTTCTTTATCCATACTTTCTTTCCACCCTTTATAGCCCATGCAATATACATCATGAAGTGACTTAGAGTTACATGGTGACCTCTCATTCCATGGGGTACACAGAAGTTGTTTCTGTCTTTCTGTCTACACAATGGAGGATCCTTTTGCAGATCATATTTCAAAGGGAAGCCCAGTTTCTCTCACCATGGCAGCTATAGCCCAGGAGGACACCAATTTTACCAAGACCTCTGACTCTGCCGATGGAGCAGTGACACCAAGCGGAGCACTCAGGTTTGAGAGATCAGGCCCCAGCTTTGGAGACAGCACCTCATAGAGTTCACTAAAGGGACTTATGCCCATTCAGAGAGGACTTATGCCCATTCAGAGGCACTAAGAGGATTCTCTTGGTGGTTGTGTCAGCAGAAGGCTCGGATGAATCAGACCTGGCAGCCCAGACAGAAAGGCACTGAAGAGCAGAAGATGAGCCTACATACTTCCCCTGGCCACACCAGTTAACTGGCATCACCACCTCCTTAATGAGAAGGAAGCTGCAAGCCACAATCAGAGTTCATGATTCACTCATTGACTCTAACGTGGATGCTACATTGCAATACTTCTTCAATCATTTGTCACCCCCATACAGTTCTGAAGTAAAGAACCTAGTTAGATATTTTTCATATAGAAAACATGAATGAGATGAGCCCTATCTGAGTCAAGAGTCTCATCCCTAAGTAGAGGAAACTCTCAAATAACATTCATGGAGTTCCCTTTTGTTTGAGTTTGCTACCCCACGGTAGAATTAGGCCCACTCCCTCCATCACCATATTACCCTGTGTTATAGTAAAGCAGATTTTATGCCTTTCTCCTCCACTGGACTCTGAGGAGTCCCTTGAACCACTTTTCTACATTTTCATTTCTGTATCTCTGGCTCTGAGACAGAGATGTGGTAGAAAGTTAATCTTTGTTGATTGACTGAGTGAAAGAATCCTGACTACAGTACGGATCTGTAATCAGACTTTAAACTGGACATATAGTCACATAATAATAGAGTACACTGGGAACTGCACACACAGGGTGGATGCATGGTGCAATGTAAGCTTCCTGGGAGTAATTTAGCAGCAGTACATGATCAGAAGTTGGAAGAAAGGTAGGATTGTTATTGGATTTGGGTTCCATGTGGAATCATATCGTGACTGATAGGATGGCACAAAAGGCCTGCATGAGCTGTACTCCTGACTCACTCTCTTGCACTTCATATGGGTAAGAAATAGCAAATGGTATGAAATAGCATTATTGCTTGCCCCAGGAGATCTTGGTGTACAGTACATGAACAGGAGCTGCCTTAGAGGGAGGAGGAGGAAGGTTTCATCTACTTGCTTCTTGGATGGTGGCCACCTGGCCCAGAGCTGTGACTCCCACAGAGTTGAGGCTGGTCTGCTTGGGAAGGAAGTGAGGCTTTGGGGATGGCAGGATCCCTGGGGGGCATCTTAGGTGGATATAACTGTCGCACTCAGGTGGATGCTTACCAAGCAGCTCTTCCCTATGGGAACCATGAGTCTATTAAGAGATAGGGCTGGCCAGGTGTGGTGGCTCAGGTCTGTAATCCCAGTACTTTGGGAGGCCGAGGCGGGTGGATCACGAGGTCAAGAGATCGAGACCATCCTGGTCAACATGGTGAAACCCCGTCTCTACTAAAAATACAAAAAATCAGCTGGGCATGGTGGCGCATGCCTGTAATCCCAGCTACTCAGGAGGCTGAGGCAGGAGAGTTGCCTAAACCCAGGACGCGGAGGTTGCGGTAAGCCGAGATTGCGCCATTGCACTCCAGCCTGGGTAACAAGAGTGAAACTCCGTCTCAAAAAAAAAAAAAAAAAAAAGAGATAGGGCTTTCCAGAAAATATCTTCTTCATAAGCCATGCTGCTGTTATTTTATTACTCAAACAAGCTTCCTCACTATAGCCTTCTTTCTCTGCAGAAACATCTCTTATTCTAAGCTGGGAGGATGCACTGGGGATCTCTTAATAGCCAGTGCCCTGGAATGAAGGAAAGAATCACGTGAATGGAGGATGGATAGATGGATGGATAGATGGAGGGATGTGAGGTTGGGGGTGGACAGAAAGATGACAGAACAAACAAGAAGAAATAGTGATAATAAGAGTGAAACTGGGAATTGAGGCAGAGACATTGAACATCTCTTTATCATCTGGCTTGGCTGGCAGGATAGGCACTAGAGTTACCAGAGTCCAACAGTAATTTCAAATACAGTTGGGATTTTATGCACACCCGACTCCAAGCCCTGCTCATTGATTATCCACTCATTGTAAACGCTTCATAATAGCTTTACCTGCACAGTTAATGGACGAATGGATATTGGAGGGTAGTGATGAGGACATGAGTGAAATATGCGCATATTGTATTTCCTGGAAGATTTTGAGAAATGGGCTCATTCACACGGATCACCTATTTTTAACAAAATATCACCTTACAGAAGCACACTGTGTGGCAAACACCAGAATGTTAAGGTTCTTGGCCCTGGGCCACTATAGACACTGGCCATGCCTCTGTCCTTACGTCACCCACAGCGTCTGGTACAAGGGCTTAGACTTAAACTAGCTTTGTTTGCAACCGTACATGTGCCAGCTTTTCAAATTGCATCACAAAAATATTCCCTGTTAAGAGTCAGTGCTTTAACAAATGCCTGGGCAGTTTTTCTGTGTGTTACAGGTCTGGTGACAAAGCTGTTAGCTCCATGAAGCTAGGAACTTATTCTACTCTGGTTCCTGCAGTATGTCCAGCCCCTTGCAGAGCACCTAGCACAAGGTAGAGCTCAAATATTTGCCAAATGTTTGCAGAAAAGGGGCCACTGTGCAGGGGCTGGGATAGGATTTGTCTCTCCGGGACTAAGGAAGATGTCTGTTTATAAGGTCTCTGGGTATGAACCCTTGACATACCACCCATGGTGCTTAATCATTCTTACTTGAAGATGATGGCAGGGTTTGAATGGCTTGTCTCCTCTGTGGTGTCACTGCTGAGCTACCAGTAGAGTGGCCACAACTTTCCCCAAGCCTCTCGGTTCCCACACAGTCTTGTCTAACATGCTCTTCTGAATGTATTTGCTCAGATATGCGTCTCCTTCTTTTGAGTGCAGAAACTAGATTTTCTTTGACTTTGAGCCCAGAGTGTAGAAGAGTGGCCAGTAGGGGTGGGTACTCAGGAAATATTTGCTGAGAAATACGCAGACATGAAACCTCTCTGCCACCTTATACCGATGGCCACCAGTGGGTATCGGTAGGAAAGAATAGTGGTAATGATGTATTTCTGGAGATATTCAGAAGTGCTGCTGGAAGATTTCTGTATGGAGTCAGGGCAGAAAGGCTGAGCCTAGTGGAAGGAACATGAGCTGGCTTGGCTGCAAGCGTGGGTTTTACGTCCGATGGTCCAGGATCTGAACTGCTGGTTCCACTCTTACTCCCTAAAATGACCTCACCTCTCTGAGTCTTCATTTTCCCATCTATAAAATGCTAGGGATTGTTGTATTAAATGAGATAATACTGGTACATGGTCAAGTGCTTAATAAATGATTGTTATGTTTATTCTTGATTAAAAGACTTGGACATACTTGGCCCAGCCGATAATTCTGGGGACTAGGTAGAGGTGGTTTTCTGGCAATAGAGGGGAGAGGTGAGGTTTCTGACACCTCCTTTTCCTGCCACCCCTTTCTCTTGAGTCTGGAATAGCTCAAGACCTGTTTTGATATCTTCTGGAAGCCCCTCAAAGGGAATCTGAGGGGAACGGGGCCCTGGGAGAGCCTCCCAGAGAGAGAGTCAGTAGCTTCAGGGGCACCTTAGTGACAGGGAGAAGGCCTGAGCGAGGGAGACTTGTAGACAGGGTTGAGAAGGTGACTGAGTGGGAAAAGGTGCTTCATTCAGGTCCCCAAGTCCTGAACAGTCAAGGAATGATGTGTCTAAAAGCACTCTGTGAAACCATCAATTAGCATATGCACTGCAGTTATTTGCATTACAATGTGCTTATTATCATGCATGTGTTTATGCTAGTCAATGAGTCAGGTTATATGGCTTAGGCTATGTTCCTTACATTATATAATTTTTTACTTTTATGTTTTAATTTTTCTTTCTTTCTTTAATTATTTTTTAGAGACAGGGTCTCTCTGTCACCCAGGCTGGAGTGCAGTGGTGTGATCATAGCTCACTGCAGCCTCAAACTCCTTGGCTCAAATAATCCTCCTGCCTCAGCCTCCTGGGACTACAGGTGCACGACACCACACCTGGCTAATTTTTAAAATGTTCTTTGCAGAGACAGGTTCTTGCTATGTTGCAAGGCTGGTCTCCAGCTCGGACTCAAGCAGTTCTCCTGCCTCAGCCTCCTGAAGTGCTGGGATTTTAGGTGTGAGCCATTATGCCCAACCTATTTTTTATTTTTTAAATTGACAAGTAAGAATTACATATTATGTTGTATAGCATGATGGGTGTTTTGTTTTGTTTTGAGACAGGGTCTCAAAAAGTTCTCTCCAGGCTGGAGTGCAGTGGTGCCACCTCAGTTCACTGCAACCTCTGACTCCCAGGCTCAAGGGGTCCTACCTCAGCCTCCCAAGCAACTGGGACTACAGGTGTACACCACCATGCCTGGCTAATTTTTTTTTTTTTTTTGGAGATGGGGTTTCGTCATGTTGCCCAGGTTGGTCTTGAACTCCTGCGCTCGGGTGATCTGCTCTAGTCGGCCTCCCAAAGTGCTAGGTTTACAAGTGTGAGCCACTGCATCTGGCTGTGATATTTTGATAGATGCATATATTGTGGAATGACTAAAGCTGATTAACATATTCTTTACCTCGTGTACATATCTTTTTTGCTGTGGTGAGAACATTAAAAATCTATTCTCTTAGCAATTTTCAATTGTACAGTTCATAATGTACAAATGTACATTGTTCATAACCACAGTCACCATGTTGTATAGTAGACCTCCTAAACATATTCCTCCTAATTCCTCCTGAAGTTATACTTTGATCAACATCTCCCCAGCCTACCGCCACCTCTGCAGCCCCTGGTAACCACTATTCTACTCTTTGCTTCTATGAGTTGTTTTTTGGATTTCACATATAAGTGAGATCATGTAGTCTTTGTCTTTCTGTGCCTGGCTTATTTCACTTAAAATAATGCACCAGGTTCAACCATGTCTCAAATGACAGGATGTCCTTTTTTACATATTCCTTAAATCTTACCGTACCTACTCCTCCGAAATTAGAAGTGAGAGATTGGATCCAATGAACCTTTATTGAGGGTCTCCTAAACTTACGCAGAGCACTGTGTGGTCACAAGGAAGAGACCACTCCTGTTTCCATGGGGCCATAATTTGTTAATTCATGGTTCCAGCAAGGCCACTAAGCCTCTCAGCTTTCCTCTCACTGCATGTGGCAGAGTGGAATTAGCCTATGGAAGCTGGAAGCAGAAACCAGCCCTTCCTGGGAAGTGCACAGCAGCCTCTGGGCTGCACCACCTGCCTGGACACATACAAGGTGCACTTCTGCCCCGGGAAAGGAGATCTTGTCATCTTAAATGCAGAAGCAGAGGTAGGGGTTCTGCCCTCTGACGCACATGCCCCATTCGCCGCATTTTATCTGCCACCTGGAGCAGTGATTTAAAGCTCATTTTATGCTTCGTTGAAATGCCAGAGTAATGTGTGAACTGCTTGTGGCTACTGATGCTCGTAAGAGTGACGTCTGCACTGCATTGCTAGGCAACAAGGCGGGCTCCTGCACCTCACTGGGCCACTCACGTCACTGCCCAGCCTATAGCCCCCCGGGCACTGATGCTGTGCTTAGGTGTTATCTGCAGCCCTCGCCTTGACTGCCATGGATATACTTTGCTGCCTGTCTGATCTCACAGACAGCAAGTTAATCATTGGATTGAACCTTGAAACTATTGATTTTGAGGCTGCTTCTTGGGGCATTTGTGCCTTGAGTCCAGTGTCCCAAATTTCATTTATAAACATGGGCTTGGTTCTGGTTCCTCCTCTAAGTGAGGCAGGGTAAATTTAGATAAGATCCGTCGTGGCTCTGAGAATTCAATTCAATTTAGATTTGACTTTTAGGGACGCAGTGTTCTCAGGGGGATGATGCTTCTGCTTTGTTATTTGGAGCATTTGCAGCCAGTGTGGTCTAGTAGTGACCTTGTTCACATTCAAGGTGGAGCCAACAAGGCAAGAAGTGACTGGTAGGTCCCTTCTGTGGTCAGGAGAATGGTGGCTTTTCACATGCAGAAATCCTTTCTGCATTCTTGGAGGCATCAAATTTGCTAGCACAGGCAGTTAGTCCTGCAACCCTGTAGCCCCTCGCCTCTGCAGGGGACATTTTGCCTTAGCACGGTTGTGGCTGTTCTACAGCTTCTATGTAGGAGTTGCTTAGGGGTTTCATTTTAATTGAATGGAGACTAGGAAATTTCTGGAAATGATGTGTCACTTTACATAGCAGGGAAAAGTCAATTGTTCCTGTCTAGATATAGGAGTAAGAGGATGATGGAGATGTGAGAAGATGGGCTGAACACTTGTCTTCCTTTCCCCAAGGTTTCATCCCTCATATGGGGCGGGGTCTTGGTGGGGGTACCTGGGATGCTGCACTGATGACGTCTTAGTGATGAACACACATTTTAAGTAAATAAAGTAAATCTGTGGTCCTAAGGTTGTTGGGTACCCCATCTAGTACTGTGGTTAAACAGTTTTTTTCACACATTGGGTCAAAGTATTATACTTTAGGCAAATTCCCTGTCTTCTCCATAAGCCATTCAGCAAATATAATAATGTGTCAGTAGTGTCTGAGTTCATCCTTCTGTGTCAAGAGTTATGTGAGGATTTAACAGGCTATGATCCCTTTAGAAATGGTACCACATTAATAAAAGAAACAGTCATCCGCAGCTATTGCTTTTCTAGACTACATTGAGGAAAAGGATTCTGGTCAAATAGGTCATTTGAGGCTATTTTGCAACCTTGAAAAGAGATGAAATGAAGTCAGTGAAATTCAAGATGCGATTTATTCTATTCAGCTCCAGGGCAGAAGCAGGTGAGCTGAGATGGGCCCAGGTCCACCATGGCAGCCTGCACGTGTTCCTTAGTGAGGCCAGTTTAACAATGTGGGGCCTGGTTCCGTTTGCTTTCCCAGAGGGGTGGTTAGTGGAGTAGGTTCTGGGGCAGCTGCAAGTACCTGGTCAGTATAGTGACGGTGTGAACGCCTGCTTTGCCTGTTATAACTGTGTAATCTTGAGACAGCAAACTACCTTTCTGATCCTCAGTTCCTGTAGCTACAAAAGTAGGGCAGTTACCTTGATTGGTGGGATGACTGGGAGAATTCCATGAGACAATAGTAACTGGCACTTGTTGAGTAGTTCTAAGGTGACAGGCCCTGCACTGACTCACAGCCTCATTAGTCCCTCACAGCCACCCTGGAAAGGTGCTGTCATTCTCCCACTTGACAACATGAGAAAACTGAGCTCCAGAGAGGGCAAGGAACATGCCCAAGATCATACAGTATGGTAGGTAGAATAAGCACCCATGTCTGTCTGACCAGACCTCAAACTCTTAAATCTGCTTACCACCATGGCTCCCAAATGTTGCTGCAAAGTGGAATTACCTGGGGAACTTTAAAAAGTTCTGATGCCCAGATCTCACCCCAGACCAGTTACATCAAGAGGTCTGGGTGGGGCCAGGCACTGATGTTTTTTTTTTTACACAAAGTGTCGCTCTGTCACCTAGGCTGGTAGTGTGATCATTGCTCACTGCTGGGCTCAACTGATCCTCCCGCCTCAGCCTCTGCAGCAGCTGGGACTACATCTGTGCATCACCACACCTGGCGAATTGTTTTATTTTTTGTAGAGGTGGGGATCTCGCTATATTGCCCAGGTTGGTCTCAAACTCCTGGCCTCAAGAGATCCTCCCAAAGTATTGGTATTATAGCCATGAAACACTGTGCCTGGCCAGGCATCAAGGGTTTTTGAAGCTCCCCTGGTGATTCCAGTGTGCATTATAGGTTTGGGAACCACTAGCTTAAGAAATTCTCCTCTACTGTTGACTCTTGATCCTGGCTGTTCATTAGAGTCACCAGGGGAAACATTTAAAATATTACCAGAAGCCACATCCAAGAGATTCTGATTTGTTTGGTCTGGGGTGGAGCCTTCAGTCACTCTGGGTGATTCTAAGATGCAACCAGGTAGAGACTGCTGTTCCACATTATAAGGAAAGCACCCAGCACTAGGAACAGCTAGAGAAGGTGGACAGTTAATGAAAGTATGTATAAAATGAAGGTTTGGTAAGGATATTCTTAAGATCCCTTCCAACTTGCATCTGTAATTACCTAGGAAAATTACTATTCACCTTTGTCTCAGTGTGCTGGCTCAAGGGAGGAATGCAACCTGTACTTCTCCGACAAGTGTTCGGAGGGAAAAGGAGTAAGCGTAGGAGCAGCATCCTGGAAATATTTAGCCTGGTCTCTTGTGCTTCGTACATGTAGTTAGTTCACGAGTGAGTTCAATTGTACTTTCATCTGCCCTCTTAGCCAAAATAACTGAAAGTTTCCTTTATATGAAGTCAGAGAATTGAATAAGGGGAAAAAACTTTGCAGAGCTTTAAATTTTTTTTTAAAGTTTCTTTTTTAAAAAATTATTCTTTAAGGTTATGGGATACATGTGCAGGACATGCAGGTTTGTTACATAGGTATACACGTGCCATGGTGGTTTGCTGCACCCATCGACCCATCATCTACATTAGGTATTTCTCCTAATGCTTTTCCTTCTCTAGCCCCCTACCCCTGACAGGCCCCAGTGTGTTATGGTCCCCTCCCTGTGTCCATGTGTTCTCATTGTTCAACTCTCACGTATGAGTGAGAATATGCAGTGTTTGATTTTCTGTTCCTGTGTTAGTTTGCTGATAATGATGGTTTCCAGCTTCATCCATGTCCCTGCGAGAGACACAAATTCAGCCTTTTTATGGCTGCTTAGTATTCTGTGGTATATATGTGCTACATTTTCTTTATCCGGTATATCATTGATGGGCATTTGGGTTGATTCCAAGTCTTTGCTATTGTGTACAGTGTCACAGTAAACATATGTGTGCATGAATCTTTATAGTAGAATGATTGAGTATATACCCAGTCATGGGACTGCTGGGTCAAATGGTATTTCTGGTTCTAGATCCGTGAGGAATTGACACACTGTCTTCCACAATGATTGAATTAATTTACACTCCCACCAACAGTGTAAAATTGCTCCCATGTCTCCGCATCCTCTGTAGCATCTGTTGTTTCCTGATTTTTTAATGATCACCATTCTAACTGGCGTGAGATGGCGTCTCACTGTGGTTTTGATTTGTATTTCTCTAATGACCAGTGATGATGAGCTTTTTTTCTTATGTTTGTTGGGGGCATAAATGTCTTCTTTTGATAAGTGTCTGTTCATATCCTTCACCCACTTTTTGATGGGATTGTTTTTTTTTTCTTGTAAATTTAAGCTCTTTGTAGATTCTGGATATCAGACCTTTGTCAGATGGATAGATTGCAAAAATTTTCTCCCATTCTGTAGGCTGCCTGTTCATTCTGATGATAGTTTCTTTTGCTGTGCAAAAGCTCTTTAGCTTAATTAGATCCCATTTTTCAATTTTGGCTTTTGTTGCCATTGCTTTCGATGTTTTAGTCATGAAGTCTTTGCCTATGCCTGTGTCCTGAATGGTGTTGCCTAGGTTTTCTTCTAGCGTTTTTATGCTTTTAGGTCTTATGTTTGAGTCTTTAAGCCATCTTGAGTGAATTTTTGTATAATGTATAAGGAAGGGATCCAGTTTCAGTTTCCTACATATGGCTGGCCAGTTTTCCAAACACCATTTATTAAATAGGGAATCCTTTCATCATTGCTCATTTTTGTCAGGTTTGTCAAAGATCAGATTGTTGTAAATGTGTGACGTTATTTCTGAGGAATTTGTTTTGTTCCATTGGTCTATATATCTGTTTTGGTACCAGTACCATGTTGTTTTGGTTAGTGTAGGCTTGTAATATAGTTTGAAATCAGATAGTGTGATGCCTCCAGCTTTGTTCTTTTTGCTTATGATTGTCTTGGTTATATGGGCTCTTTTTCGGTTCTATATGAAATTTGCTTCCGCGTGAAGAAAGTCAGTGGTAGCTTGATGGGGATAGCATTGAATCTATAAACGACTTTGGGCAATATGGCCATTTTCACAACATTGATTCTTCCTATCCATAAACAAGGAATGTTTTTCCATTTGTTTCCTCTCTTATTTCCTGGAGCAGTGTTTTGTAGCTCTCCTTGAAAAGATCCTTCACATCCCTTGTAAGTTGTATTCCTAAGGTATTTTTATTCCCTTTGTGGCAATTGTGAATGGGAGTTCACTCATGATTTGGCTCTCTGTTTGTGTATTACTGGCGTATAGGAATGCTGGTGATTTTTGCACATTGATTTTGTATCCTGAGACTTTGCTGAACATGTTTGTCAGCTTAAGGAGATTTTGGGCTGAGGCAATGGGGTTTTCTAAATATACAATCATGCCATATGCAAAGAGAGACAATGTGACTTCTTCTCTTCCTATTTGAATATCCTTTATTTCTTTCTTTTGCCAGATTGCCCTGGCCAGAACTTCCAGTACTATGTTGAATAGGAGTGGTGAGAGAGGGCATCTTTGTCTTGTGCCTGCTTTCAAAGGGAATGCTTCCAGCTTTTTCTCATTCAGTATGATATTGGCTTTGGGTTTGTCATAAATTGTTATTATTGTTTTGAGATATGTTTCATCAATACCTAGTTTATTGAGAGTGTTTAGAATGAAGGGGTGTTGAATTTTATCAAAGGCCTTTCTGCATCTATTGAGATAATCATGTGGTTTTTGTCATTGGTCCCGTTTACGTGATGGATTATGTTTATTTATTTGTGTGTGTTGAACAAGCCTTGCATCCCTGGGATGAAGCCGACTTGATTGTGGTGGATGAGTTTTTTGATGTGCTGCTGGATTCAGTTTACCTGTATTTTATTCAGGATTTTCACATTGATGTTCATCAGGGATACTGGCCTGACATTTTTTTTGGGTTATGTCTCTGCCAGGTTTTGGTATCAGGATGATGCTGGCCTCATAAAATGAGTTAGGAAGGAGTCCCTCTTTTTCTATTGTTTGGAATAGTTTCAGAAGTAATGGTACCAGCTCCTCTTTGTACCTCTGGTAGAATTTGGCTGTGAATTCATCTGGTCCTGGAGTTTTTTTGGTTGATAGGCTGTTAATTACTGCCTCAATTTCAGAACTTGTTATTGGTCTATTCAGGGATTCAACTTCATCCTGGTTTATTCTTCGGAGGGTGTATGTGTCCAGGAATTTATCCATTTCTTCTAGATTTTCTAGCTTATTTGCATAGAGGTGTTGATAGTATTCTTTGATGGTAGTTTGTATTTCTGCGGGATCGGTGGTGATATACCCTTTATCTTTTTTTATTGTGTCTATTTGATTGTTCTCTCTTTTCTTCTTTATTAGTCTGGATATTGCTCTATCTATTTTGTTAATCTTTTCAAAAAACCAGCTCCTGGATTCACTGATTCCTTGAAGGGTTTTTCACTTCTCTATCTCCTTCAGTTCTACTCTGATCTTAGTTATTTCTTGTCATCTTCAAGCTTTTGAATTTGTTTGCTCTTCCTTCTCTAGTTCTTTTAATTGTGATGTCAGGGTGTCAATTTTAGATCTTTCCTGTCTTCTCATGTGGGCATTTCATGCTATAAATTTCCCTCTACCCACTGCTTTACATATGTTCCAGAGATTCTAGTACGTTGTGTCTTTGTTCTCATTGGTTTCAAAGAACTTAGTTATTTCTGCCTTACTTTTGTTATTTACCCAGTAGTTGTTCAGGAGCAGGCTGTTCAATTTCTCTGTAGTTGTGTGGTTTTGAGTGAGCTTCTTTTTTTTCTCTTTCTTTTTTTTTTTTTGTTTTTGGTTTTTTTCTTTGCGTGAGTTTCTTAATCCTGAGTTCTAATTTGATTGCACTGTGTTCTGAGAGACTACTTGTTATGATTTCCATTCTTTTGCATTTGCTGAGGAGTATTTTACTTCCACTTATGTGGTCAATTTTAGAATAAGTGTGATGTGGTGCTGAGAAGAAGGTACATTCTGTTGTTTTGGGGTGGAGAGTTCTGTAGATGTCTATTAGATCCACTTGGTCCAGAGCTGAGTTCAAGTCCTGAATATCCTTGTTAATTTTCTGTCTCGTAGATCTGTGTAATATTTACAGTGAGGTGTTAAAGTCTCCCAGTATTATTGTGTGGGAGTTTGTCTGTTTGTAGGTCTCTAAGAACTTGATTTACGAATCAGGGTGCTCCTGTATTGGATGCATATATATTTAGGAGAGTTAGCTCTTCTCGTTGCATTGATCCCTTTACCATTATGTAATGCCCTTCTTTGTCTTTTTTTTTTTTTAATTGTTTTTGTTTAAAGTCTGTTTTATCAGAGGCATGGATTCCAACCCCTGCTTTTTTTTTTTTTTTCTTTCCATTTGCTTGGTAAATTTCCTCAATCCCTTTATTTTGAGTGTATGTGTGTCTTTGCATGTGAGATGGGTCTCCTGAATACAGCACACTGATGGGTCTTGACTCTTTATCCAATTTGCCAGTCTGTGTCTTTTAATTGGGGAATTTAGTCTGTTTACATTTAAGATTAATATTGTTATGTGTGAATTTGATCCTGTCATTATGATGCCAGCTGGTTATTTTACCTATTAATTGATGCAGTTTCTTTATAGTGTCAATGGTCTTTACAATTTTGTATATTTTTGCAGTGGCTGGTACCAGTCTTTCCTTTTCATATTTAGTGCTTCCTTCAAGAGCTCTTGTAAAGCAGTCCTGATGATGACAAAATCTCTCAGCATTTGTCTGTGTGTAAAGGATTTTATTTCTCTTTCACTTATGAAGCTTAGTTTGGCTGGATATGAAATTCTAAGTTGAAAATTATTTTCTTTAAGAATGTTGAATACTGACTCCTACTCTCTTCTGGCTTGTAAGGTTTCTGTGGAGAGATCTGCTGTGAGTCTGATGGGCTTCTCTTTGTGGGTAACCCAGCCTTTCTCTCTGGCTGCCCTTAACATTTTTTCCTTCGTTTCAACCTTAGTGAATCTGATGATTATGTGTCTTGGGATTGCTCTTTTTTGAGGAGTAACTTTGTTGTGTTCTCTATATTTCCTGAATTTGAATGCTGGCCTGTCTTGCTAGGCTGGGGAAGTTCTCCTGGATAATATCCTGAAGAGTGGTTTCCAACTTGGTTCCATTCTCCCTGTCACTTTCAGGTACACCAATGAAATGTAGGTTTGGTTTTTTCACATAGTCTCATGTTTCTTGGAGGCTTTGTTCATTCCTTTTCATTCTTTTTACTCTAATCTTATCTTCATGCTTTGTTTCATTCAGTTGATCTTCAATCTCTGATATCTTTTCTTCTGCCTGATCTATTTGGCTATTGATACTTATGTATGCTTCATGAAGTTCTCATGCTGTGTTTTTCAGCTCCATCAGGTATGTTCTCTAAAGTGGTTATTCTAGTTAGCAATTCCTCTAACCTTTTTTTAAGGTTCTTAGCTTCCTTGCATTGGGTTAGAACATGATCCTTTATCTCAGAGGAGTTTGTTATTACCCACCTTCTGAAGTCTACTTCTGTTAATTTGTCAAATTCATTATCTGTTCAGTTTTGTTCTCTTGCTCGTAAGGGAGGAGAACAGGCATCCTGGTTTCTGGAATCTTCAGCCATTTTGCACTGGTTTTTCCTCATCATCGTGGATTTATCTATCTGTGATCTTTGATGTTGGTGACCTTCAGATGGGATTTCTGTGTGGATGTGTGGATATCCTTTTTGTCGATGTTGATGCTATTCCTTTCTATTTGTTAGTTTTCCTTCTAACAGTCAGGGCCCTCTGCTGCAGGTCTGCTGGAGTTTGGTGGAGGTCCACCCCAGACCCTGTTTGCCTGGGTATCACCAGTGGAGGCTACAGAACAGCAAAGATTGCTGCCTGTTCCTTCCTCTGGAAACTTTGTTCCAAAGGGGCATCCACTGGATACCAGCCAGAGTTCTCCTATGCAAGGTATCTATTGACCCCTGTTGGGAGTTGTCTCCTAGTCAGGCGGCACAGTGATCAGGGACCCACTTGAGGAGGCAGTCTGTCCCTTAGCAGAGCTCAAGCCCTGTGCTGGAGGATCCACTGCTGTCTTCCGTGCTGGCAGGCAGGAACTTTTAAGTCTACTGAAGCTGTGGCCACAGTTCCCACCTTCCCCCAGGGGGTTTGTCCCAGGGAGATGGGAGTTTGATCTATAAGCCCCTGACTGGGGCTGCTGCCTTTCTTTCAGAGATGCCCCACCCAGAGAGGAGGAACCTAGAGAGGCAGTCTGGTTACAGCATCTTTGCAGAGCTGAGGTGGGCTCCTCAGCTAGTTGAGGGAGTTCCCTGACTTCTTGCACTTCCCAGGTGAGGGGACACTCCACCCTGCTTTGGCTTGCCCTCCAGGTGCCGTCCCCATTGTCTAATTAGTTGCAATGAGATGAGCTGGGTACCTTAGTTTGAAATGCAGAAATCACGCGCCTTTTGCGTTGATCTCACTGGGAGCTTCAGGCTGGAGCTGTTCCTATTTGGCCATCTTACCCAGTTCGAACTTCCTGGTGGCAAGGTTTATACTGTGAGGGGAATACTGCCTACTCAAACCTCAGTAATGGTGGACGCCCCTCCCCCCAACCAGCTCAAACATCCCAGGTTCACTTCAGACTGCTGTACTGGCAGTGGGAATTTTAAGCCAGTGGATCTTAGCTTGCTAGGCTCCATGGGGGTGGGATCTGATGAGTTAGACCGCTTGGTTCCCTGGCTTCAGCCCCATTTCCAGGGGAGTGAACAGTTCTGTCTGTCTGGCATTCCAGGTATCACTGGGGTATATGTATATTTTAAAAAAACTCCTGCAGTTAGCTCAGTGTCTGCTCAAATGGCTGCCCAGTTTTGTGCTTGAAATCTAGGGCCCTGGTGATGTAGGCACCCGAGGGAATCTCTTGGTCTGCGGGTTGTGAAGACCTTGGGAAAAGTGTAGTATCTAGGCCAGAGTGCACTGCTCCTCACGGCAGAGTTCCTCAAGCTTCCCTTGGCTAGGTGAGGGAGTTCCCTAACCTTTTGCACTTCCCAGGTGAGGGGACACCCCACTCTGCTTTGGCTTGCCCTCCAGGTGCTGCACTCACTGTCTAACTAGTCGCAATGAGATGAGATGGGTACCTTAGTTGGAAATGCAGAAATCACTTGCCTTCTGCATTGATCTCGCTGGGAGCTTCAGGCTGGAGCTGTTCCTATTTGGCCATCTTGCTAGCCACTCCTGAGCTTTAAATTCTTTTGCTTCTGTTAATATGAAATGGCATTTTTATATGCTGTGGAAATTCTATCTTCTGTTTTGATTTCTTTCCATAATGTTACTTATATATGTATTTCCATTTTTTTAGACAGTTATTCAGTTAGATTGGCCAAGTTATGCTGCATTCACGAAAAATCCCCAAATCTCAGTGCTATAATGCAGTAAGAGCTCATTTTTCACTCACGCTTCATATCTAAAGTGGGTCCATGTTTCCCAGTCACTGAGGGACCCACTCATGTAATGCTTTCACAATTGCTGAAGCTGAAAAAGGAACATGGTAAGTGGGCATTGGCTCTTAAAACCTCCTGCAGGAAGTGACATATGTGGTTGTTCACATTTTATTGGCCAAAGAACTGTGCCTCACTTCAAAGGGCAGTGGAAAAGTATAATTTTTTATGTCTTCAGAGGGAGTAAATAGAATATTTTGAACAGCTATAATGACTAACACAACACAATTTATATATATCTCATTTTTGTTAGCACTACCCTGAGAACTTTGGCACCTTTCTAGAGTAACTCACAAATAAACAGCCACAAACCCACAAGACAGTATGAATGTCGCTACCAATGTCAGTAGGGCACACTGGAGGAAGTTGACATGAATTGATGGGGTGTAGGGAGGGAGAGTTTTTTATGGGAACAAGATGAAAGGTGACTCTTCCTACAAAATGCCATAGAAGATGGTATGCCTGGCAAGGAGTAAACTGGTGTTGTGCTGGGGCATGCACTGCATGCTGCCAGCCGTTACTAAGGGATCACTATGTTAGGATGGATGGCAGGGTTCTGGGTATCAGGAGGGCTGAGCTCCTTCACCCCACTTCGGTTTTGTAGTTATCTGAAAAAACCCCAAAGGAGTATTACGTGCATAACCTACACTGAAATTTTTTGTCTCCCTCTTTCTGTCCCCTCCGCGTTTCTACTTGCAGAAATCTTATGTGTTCTACAAACGACTCTTACCAAACAGGTCAGTGTGAGGTCTTCCTAGATCATCCTCCCAGACAGAGTGAGTCCGTTTATGTGCTCACTGTACACTTACATATATTATTATAGTACTTATCAAATTGTGTTGTAATTTGCCATTTATACAATTATTTTACTTAACAAAATTTAGTACCAGGTACTATTCTAAGTGCCTAACCAGTATTTTCTTGTTTAGTCCTCATAACCTGACTAACCATAACAGTGGTTACTGTTATTACTTCCATTTTGCATATGAGACAGCTCTGCTCAGAAAGAGTAGGTACTTTCCCCAAGGCCATTCAGTGAGAAAGGACTGGAGCAGGATTGAAGCCCAGGTAATTGGACTTCCTGGAGGAGATCAGCAGCCCCTGGGGAGCAGGTAGGTCACAGTTAGCTTTGTTTTCTCACCAGCTAGTTCAGTACCTGGCCAATAGGAGTGTTTATTAGGTGAACAGGCACAGTAGTGAAACGTGTTGATGGACCATAACTTGATTAGCCCATTTCCAAATTTTACGGTATGATTTGTACTGCTACAAATACATTTTATAAATTAGTTTGATTTCATTGGGGTTATTTGGGGTAAATTCCCTTAAATGAAATGACTCAAGAAATACAAGCAATTTTATAGATAATTGCTTACATCACTCTCCCAAAATTTGGAATTTATCCTTCCGACAGCTACTTTTAGGTGCACTGATTTTATCATTGTATTCTCAGTGCTTTGTTTTTATTTTAACCAATTTAAAATGATTTTTATATGGGACCACATGGGCTGGGATTGGCCTGTAGACCTGGGGCCACTGATGATTGATGAATTCATTCTAGGATTACTGTGGGAATTATGAACTTTTATTTGGATTCCTGGAGCCCTGTTGAAGTTTATTAGCTTACTGGGAAGTTATAGTGGGTGGGTTTTTTCAATCTAATAGGCAGAACTGGGGCCTTTCAAGCTAACAGACAGAACTGGGCCTAGGAAAAATAAGTAGTCAGCATTCTTTGTGTTCCTGTTCTATTCCCTCGGATTAGATTGTTCAGTAGCACTGAGGACTGTGTTTACCCAGCCCTACCCTACCAGCCCCACACTGAGACCTCAGTTGTCCCCCGAGGAAAACAAATTTAAAGAGAAGGAATTCATTTTTACTAAATTATAAATGACTGATAATAGTTTGGAAGCACCAACCTAAAAGTTGGAGAAGGGATTGCTCCTTAAAAAGAAACAAGGCAGAAAGGCCTGTGAGCTTTGCTGCATAATCCTGAGCCCTGAAGAGAATGGAGTTTAGAAGGTTCTTCTTGGCCCAAGGCCATTTGCAAGAAGGCTGGCCTGGACCGAGAGGCAGCAGCAGAATAACTGAGGGCTTCTTCAGTTTCTAGCTGAACAGCTGGGGTAGATTCTGAAGTTTGGCAGTGGGGCCTGCTAGAGCGTGGTTCCCGCTGCGTAGCACGGAGCCGGCCTGGTGGTGGTGAGGCCGGGAACAGCAGCAGAAAGCCGTTCAAGCCATCACTGGTGCTTCCCTGGGTCAACACCACAGCCTTGCTTCTGCAAGCCTTCCAATCTCATGCACTTCTAATCTTTAGCACAGTAATCCAAAATTGCAAATCACATTATGCAGCTGCTTGCTTTTTATCTTCTAGTGGCTTTTTTATCCCCCTCGCCTAGAACAAAATCTAAACCCTTTACTGCGGATTACTAGGACTCTTTTAAGCCCCATGACCCTTTCTCCTGCCACTCTCTGGTGCCCTTGCCCACATTGCCGTGACAACGGTGGCCTTTGTCCACTTCCTGGAATACACCAAGTTCATGGCCCCCTGCCCATCTTGACCTTGCACCAGCTCACGCAGATTCTTGTTCACAGGCCTCAAAGCAAATGGCACTCCCTAGGGAAGTCTCTTAGTCGTCCTTTATCCCACTTAGCCCTGCTTGTTATTTGTTTCCCATAACTAAGCTCCACAAGGCAGGGAGCTTATCTTTTCTGTTTATCTCTGGTGTTTTCGATTCTTAGAATGGTATCTTGCACACAATAGGTAAACAACAAACCTTAATCCTTATAATAACCCTGGGGAGTATTATTGTTGCTGCTTTTCAAAGAAGTCTTGGCCGGACGTGGTGGCTGACACCTGTAATCCCAGCACTTTAGGAAGCTGAGGTGGGTAGATCACCTGAGGTCAGGAGTTCAAGACCAGCCTGGCCAACATGGTGAAATCCTGTCTGTACCAAAACTACAAAAGTTAGCTGTGCGTGGTGTCACGTGCCTGTAATCCCAGCTACTCGGGAGGCTAAGGCAGGAGGATGATCACTTAAACCCAGAGGCCGAGGTTGCAGTGAGCTGAGATTGCATCATTGCACTCCAGCCTGAGTGACAAGAGCAAAACTGCATCTCAAATGAAACAAAACAAAAACAATTATGTCTTAAAGAAATAGCCTGAGGTTGCATTACTTCAAGTGTGTGAACCAGGATTCAAATCCAGATTTGTCATTCTCAGTGCCACTTGATTTAGTGACCCAGAGTGTACTAAAGACCCATTGTCATCAAATTCACTCAAGTGACCAGTTTGTTTATGATTCAGAGCCTAATTTCCTGCTATTCTGGATTCTGATACACGCTGCATGCAAAGGGCGATGCTGAAAGGACTAAATGCAATCAAAGAAAAGCATGAGAATTATAAAATATCTACTGGTGGTCTCTTGAAACAACTAAGATGAAAGATTTAAGATTAAAGGCACCAAAGTGCCTTAATCATGTAAACTGATTGCTGAGTGTCCTAATGATTCACAGTGAATTATCTCCTTTGTTGGGATGCTTAAGGATGTTTGCGGTAACCAGCTAGGTGCAGTGGGTCACACCTGTAATCCCAATGCTTTGGGAGGGCAAGGTCGGAGACCAGCCTGGGCAACATAGTGAAACACCCTCCCCAGTGAAACAGTCCTCCTCCCCTATTACCCCTACCCGCACTATACATTTCTTTTTAAGTTAGCTTGTTTTGGAGTGTGTTGCTTGAGCCTGAGAGATGTGATGGCACCACTGGACTCCAGCCTGGGTGACAGAGTGAGACTATCTCTAAAAATAGATTAAAAAAAATAAGGTAGGCCAGGCACGGTGGCTCACGCCTGTAATACCAGCACTTTGGGAGGCCGAGGTGGGTGGATCACGAGGTCAAGAGATCAAGACCATCCTGGTCAACACGGTGAAACCCCGTCTCTACTAAAACTACAAAAAATTAGCTGGGCATGGTGGTGCGTGCCTGTAATCCCAGCTACTCAGGAGACTGAGGCAGGAGAATTGCCTGAACCCAGGAGGCGGAGGTTGCGGTGAGCCGAGATCGTGCCATTGCACTCCAGCCGGGGTAACAAGAGTGAAATTCTGTCTCAAAATAAATAAATAAATAAATAAATAAGGTAATCAAAGGTTTTGTTTTAAAAAGACACATAGCATCACCAAGGCATGGATAAATAAAATGTGGTGTATCTACACAGTGGAGTATTATTCAGCCTTATAGAATGAATGATACATGTTATAACATGGATGTGACAGTGGCAGGAGGCAGGCAAATGCCTAGGCAGGTAGGGCAGGTCCCCAGTGAAGCCCCACCTCCAAGCCAGACAGTTGAAGCCTGAAAGCCAAGCTAAAAGTCAAATCCATGGACTGGATTGAGAATGTGTCTTGCCATTTGGCACGCTTTCTTTTGATTGGTCCCCATATTTCACCTCTTTTACATATACCTACCCTTCCCTAATTGGTTTTCTACACTGTCATGCCCCTCTTTGAGTAGTGTCTTTGCTTTGACTTTTTTTGCATACTCACAGCTGGTACACACTCCCTATTCTGAGCCCTTGAAAGTCCCAGACCCAGCCACAGTGAGAGAGAAACCACCTATCCATGGAGGTTGGGGACCACTCCCATGTCCTCTCTCTGCTGAGAGCTGTTCCATCACTCAATAAAATTCTTCTCTGCCCTCCTCAGCCTTCAAATCATCTGCATATCTTTATTCTCCTTGGACGTGGGACAAGTTTGGGAACTGCCAAACGTGAGTATAAGCCTTAACACAGGAGGGCTGAGTGGGCATGGCACCTCCAGCGATGGGCCCAGGGCTGAACAAGGCCCAGACAGCAGGGAGCATTGCCGGACGTGGAGGTCCCTGGTTGGCAAAGTGGCTGAGAAAAATCCTGCATCAGATGAACCTTGATAACTTTATGCTAACCAAAAGAAGCCAGACACAAAAGGCCACATGGTACATCATTCCACATATGTGAGCTATCCTAAATAGGCAAATCTATGGAGACATTAGATGAGTGGGTGCCAGGGGCTGGGTGCAGTGACTACTTAATGCATATGGGGTCCTTGCAGGTGATGATAATGTTCTGTAAGTAGACAGTGGTAGTGCTTGTATAACACTGTGAATGTACTAAATGCCACTGAATTGTACATTTTGAAATGGCAAGAATGATAAATGTTATGGGTATTTTGCCACAGTTAAAAAAACTCAGTGAACTGGAAAATAGAAAATGGTGGTTGTACTTCTTAGTTGCTTTTTAAACAAAATAAATAAGCATAACTCTATCACACTTAATATAAGTGCAGAGATCTAATGTACAACATAAGGGCTACAGTTAATAATGTTTTATTTGGAATTTTTGCTAAAAGAGTAAATTTTAGGTGCTCTTGCCGTAACTGTGTGAGACATTAATGTCAATTGCCTTGACTATAGCCGTCCTTTTACTGTGTATATGCATGTCAAAACATCATGTACACCTCAAACACATACAATAGAAAATAAATTAACTTCTAAAAATAAGGAGTTTGTAAACCTTACATTCATTGTACAGGAACAAAAAGGTTGAAACAAATATATTACATAAGAATTATAGGCCATTCTACAGGAAAAAAAAGGTGAAGTAAATGTGTTTAAGAAATAGAATTATGATTTACACAGATATAAAAAATAGATGCATAATATTGAAAACACTAACACGTTACCTCCTGGTAAGAAGAGCGGGTGAAATGTAGCCACTATTGCCCAGTTTGGCTGCAGTTGGACAAGAAATTTCTCTGGGCTGCTGGTGCTGGCTGTTACCCAGCAGGCAGGGCACGCCTGGTGTGTGAGGTCTATGGCAATGTTTGAGGAATCTTCTGCTGCTTTCTTTAGGGCATAAAACAACTGGCACATTCACGGCAGCTCATGGAGCCATTCCCTTCGGGCAGCTGCTCTCCTTTCACAGCCGTGTGTGACCCACATAGTGGCCTTGGCATTCATCTGGACAGTGGTGTGGAAAATGATTTCATCCTACTGTCTTGCCTGGCCTTTAACAGTTGGAATGTTTCCCTAAACTCAAGAATACATATGCCCAACTTTTAGAAAATAAGATGCTAGGGGAAGTTCCTAGCCAGCTTTCAAGGCATTGGTGCTGCCAGATGTGGCTTTTTCGCTGAAAGTTCTGCTCCTAGCCTGGTTCCCGCATCATTGCCCAATGCAACCTGTGTCTATTACTGCCCCTCACACCTCTTCTCCTCCCATCTCCCACTTGCTTCTCCTCCCGTACACTGAAATGCTTCCTGTACTGCCAGGTCCAACTCAAGCCCTGCTGTACTTAGAATTTCTACCACACCATTTTTGCATTTCATTGTTTTTGTGCTTGGGAATTTTCTCTCTTCCAACCAGATGGCAAGTTTTAAGGGGGCCAGAACTTTTTCCTTGCAATTTTGGGGTGTCCCACAGTGATATACAGTCTTTACTGCCTTCCTGATGCCCTTTATTCTAACTGCACCCTGATTTTCCTTTGCTGGGTCTTCCTGTCACCGTGAATGCCTCAAGGCCAGACATAAGACTTAATTTCTGCCAATGAGGATCATTGGTCCTGGGCTTTCACTGGAGCTCCTGGTAAGAGACTCCCTTTCTCTAGGAGCTATTAAACTAATAGAAGCTTCTGGGGACCATTGTTGCCAATTTTTGTGATACTTGTTTGAGAATAAAGCCACACAGAGGAGACAGAGTTGTCACACTGAGAAAAGTCCTGATGGCCGGGTTTGAGGCTCAGTCATGAGAGCCACAACTTCCCTTCTTGTTGCTGGCTGGTTGCTTCCAACTGAAGGAATACCAATGTACCTCTCAGCATTTGCCATCTGCACAGAATAGGCACAAAATATTTATTGACCCGCCGATGGCTTGTTTGCAGGTATAGCTAGAGTGGTTAAGTGAAATATTCATATTTTGCATTTAAAAGTTTTTATTGTGGTAAAATCTATATGCCGTTTATCATTTTAGTCATTTTTAAATGTACAACTCAGAGGCATCAAGTATATTCACTGTGCACCATCTCCACTCTCATTTCCAGGACTTTTTCATCATCCCAAACAGAAATTCTGTACCCATTACACACCAATTCCCCATTCCCCCTTCAACCCTCGACAACCGCCATTTTACTTTCTTTGACTACTCTTGATAGATAAACAAGATACATGGAACCAAACAATAACTGCCACTTTGTGACTGGCTTATTTCACTTAGAATAATGTCCTCAACGTTCATCCATGCTATAGTATGTCAGAATTTACTTTTTTAACAGCTGAGTAGTATCCCTCTATATGTATATACCACATTTTGTTGATCCATTCATCTGTCAATGGAAAACTGAGGTGTTTCCATCTTTTGGTTATTATGAATAATGCTTCTGTGAACATGGGTGTGCAAACACCAGTTTGAGTCCCTACTTTCGGTTCTTTTGGGTGTATATCCAGGAGTGGAATCCTTGGATCTTACTGTAATGTTATGTTTAACTTTTTAAAGCAGGAATATTGTGGGCCATTTTACTTTCCCACCAGCAGTTCTTGAGTGTTAATTTCTCCACATCCTTGCCAACATTTATTGGTTTTTATTTTTTGAAAATATTTCAGTTTAAAGACGAAGCTGTGGTAATGCTAGGATAGCCTATTTCAATAGCTCACCCAGATAAGAAGAAAATTGTTGGATTAATGAAACATTAAATGAAATATTAACACCAGAAACTTCAGCCTGAAATCATTCCTTTTGGGCTCTTCAGTAGCACCACTTCTTTGTGGGCTTCTCCGCCAGGAAACACTGACAGGTGGGCTGCATCTCAGGATCAGAGACGGAAAGGCCTCTTCTGGAGTTATTGGCCACTCCCTCTCTCCTAATGAGCAGAGCGGGAAGAGAAGCCATGCATACTCTGACTTTAGGTAATCAGTTTCCTCACATCCCTGCCCACAGAAGTTTTGGCTTTTCAACAGTAAAGCTGTCTCTCTATCCTAGGACTCTCTTACAGAGAACAGTAAAACTGCAACATGATCTTGTACCCAAAGAGTGCATTCCCAGCAAGATATGTCAGCAGCTGTTGCCTCTTTACATGATCGCCTCTCTCCTTCATTCCCCTAGCTATGGAAAACTTTCCATCTGAGTCCTTAGGAAAAGATGGAGGGTGTGTAACAGATGAGAGGCTGAGACACGCTGCCATCTTGGAAAGGCTTTATTTCTACTTCACCATGGTCTCATACAGACTCAGAGGCACCATCACGTGTTTCCATTTGGTATCCTCGTGACTTTTTGTAGTGTCTTCCCTTAAACAAGAAAATTTTGAGTAAACGCTGTACATTGCCAGTTAATCTTTTCACAATAATTTAAAAATGTTGTTGCTGTTGTATCGTCGATGCAAGAAGACCAACAATAAAAGTACAGTACAAGGAATTTCACGACATATTACAGTGGAATAGACTGTCACATTTAGGTGGCGGCGAGGACACAGTAGCGGTATATACATGCACCCGAAGACGTGTGAGCCGAGTAAGATAATATATGGATGATACAGTGACTTTTCTAAGCCCACTGAGGACTTTGTACCCTTTCGAAAATGTCTTGTGTCCCCTCCAGTATACAGAATATCTGTCTTGTCTACTGGCTTCATGGCATTTTCACTACAAAAAGTTCACTGAATCGGACAGTCTGAAGCATTAAAAAATTCTTAAAAAACAGTAACACTGACAAAATAAAATTAACTTAATCCACTCTAATTCAACACGGAAATAAACCAAACCAAAATCTAACAGTGCAAAATTAACAGAGAGGCAGTCAGGTATTGACAGCGAGGGTGTTCAGAATCTCTGTAAGTGTACATTTTTTAAAACTTTTATTTTTTTAAATCTATTTATACCTTATTTACCATTTTGTTTAATATACCGTGTATAAAAAAGATGGAGACAAAAATAGTTTTCTGAGCTATGAAAAAAATTAAGTTATTACAGGCACATTTACTGTTTCATTCTGGAAACATCTCAGTTTCACAGGTTGAACATTCAGCAGCTGTGTGTTTTTAAAAACATTCTTTGACCTTGAGAAAACTAGATCTCTCCTTTTGGGCAGAGTTTCGTTCATGGCGATGGTGTGGTTATGCAAATTACAGTGAATTATACTGTGATAATCCATGCAAGCTTGCATCACGGTGTGGCTTCTCCTCGGGTGGGTCCTCACCACCGTGTTCCTCCGAGGACGTCAGGTCTCCGGGTGACTGAGGCTGTGAGGCAGTGGGGGTATGTGGGGCCCAACGGGATGGAGGGCGACGGTTTGCTGGTCTCTCCGGCCTGGAGAAGCAGGGCTCTAGGGATGGAGCTAGTGCAGAACAAGGTAGTTCCTTCAGAGCCGAGAAAAGGAGACACAGTTACTCAGATCGGCAATGTCACCAGCGGATGATTCCCCCAAATATACTTCTCAACAGACTCAAGTGAGATGGAGTATGCACCACGAGCAACTTGTGAATATTAACTACTTTCTATGCTCATGCAGAATAACTTAAAATGATAAAGAATTCAACACAAATGATCAGCGACATGAATGGGAAGGGACCAATTATGATAAAACACAGCAACACTGTGAGATGAGTCAGCTTGTAAAGCTCCTTTAGAATTGGCCTGGGGTATACGAAGACAGGCAGAGTGATTGTGGCAGTGGTCTCCACAGGCCACTTCATCGTATTCCCATCTGGTAGGTTTCTTCATCTGGCCCTTTCTAACGATCTATTTCGCTACAGTGGACAAGCGAACTGGTCCTATAGGGCCTGGATCTACTGGGAGCCCACAAAGCGACCTGTGATTTCATTAAGCTGTGTTCACAACGGCAGTCATCTTAAAACGAACTCTGCTACTGTTTATTTGAAATTGACTGGCAGCAGGTTAAACAAACTCCCACAACACAGCAAAAATGCTGCAGGCAGAAATTTTAATTTGGGTCTCGTTTTCTTTAATGACTCTTCAATTGCAGCAGCATTTTAAAAAAGTAGAATCAGAACGTACTTGTGGTTTTGTGTTACAGGCATCTTAATGTTCTGAGAACAGGTGATGCAAGACACAACTGGGAGCAAATCACCTAGCATCCTTATTCTCAAGCTACTTTGTTTTCAAGAATGTTGAGCTCCTTGTCCCTACTCTACATGTTACAAACCAGGACACCCAAACTTGGAATTTGCTGACACACCGAAATGTAAAAAGCTGTGGCATGAGGAAATTGAGTTGTCCAGCGTGGAGCCCACTGGCTGGAATGACACTCAGACACTGGAATGAGAGGTGAACTGAATGGAAGGCACAGGAAGGATGACAGAGAAAGAAGACCCTCACAGAAAGGAAGTGAGTTGGAGGATTTTAAGAGATGTGACAAGCAACTGAAAAGGCCAGGATGAGGTGACCAGCCAGAGGTGCAGGGGAGCGGCAGCGGGGGAAGGACAGACAGCTGCATGGAGTGGGCAGTGCCACTAGGGAGAAGATGGAACATGTCAGAGACAGCACGGCCTGAGGACAGTGTGGGAGCCACAGGCTTCCCGAAGAGTGATAAGGTGAGCGGTTTCCCTGCCTCCCTGTGGGTCAGCAGAAAAGGAACAGTGGCCCTGGAGACTATGCTTCATGCTCCCTGCTGCTTTTATGGCTGGCACTTCATATGGCCACAGGGAGAAGCTTCTGTTCCCCAAGTATTATGCTAACAGTATCACGACAACCAGAAATACCTCTCCCGTTAAAACTCCACCGGTGCCACCAAGATGCAGACTAACCCAGGGTGCTCATGTCCACATCTCACCGTAGCCCACGGCGCTTGGCTGGGACACACGGTTTGGGAAATCTGTATCTGTTTTTTGTCTGTGCTACCTTTGTTGTTAAGAGTAGTGTGTGTGTTGTGTATTGTGTATCTGATCTGTGTGTTGTGTGTCGTTGAAGCTGCTACCATAGGTTTATCTGACACCACTGTATCTTGTTTCCACCTGGCTGGTGCTGAAGAGCAGGCTTTTTATGAGACCTGCTGAAAGTACCCCCTCTTTGCCAGCCTCTGCTTGGGAAGGAAGAAATGTGGTGAGTCTGCATTCAAGGGAATGAACCTTTTCCTTAGTAACACACCAGCAGGTACAAGCAAACGATGTTGTGCTTTCCCAAGAGGCATCCAGGACATGGCACCCTGTCCTGGGACGCCACCCGTGTAGCGCATTTCTGGAAAATGGCCTTCCCCTGTGTTCCTTGTCATTTTTTTCACAAGGATACAACCGTTGTCAACTTCTGTATTTAATGTTTTGAGATAAGGCTAGTGGATGAGGTGAGTGGGTGACTATATTCTTGATCAAAAACAAAGTATATATTTTCTCATGTGCTTTGACTCAGGCTATGAAAGCAATTCTGAGAGATTCTCAAGATATTTGGAGTGGGGATGAATTTGTTGTTTATTCATTCAACAAATATTTATTGAGCACTTACTCTGTCACCTATGGTGCTCACTTGGAAGGACAAGATATATTTGGGTTCATTCCTTGTGGCACGGTTGTTGAAAAATGATTAAAAAAAGCCTTATCACATTATGGCCACACCTCATTTCAGCACATGCCAGTGCACATATATGACCAAAATGCTGGTGAGCAGACCTGGGCAGTTGGACCCATAGACCCCCTCGAGCAAGATCCCTGGGCCTAGGATGTCCCCTCCTGGCCAGTATCTACTCAATTCTCTGAAAGCATGTTGGCTGCAAATGTACAAAAGCAGAGAAATCTCAGCAGAATCTCTATAACCTAAAACCTTTCTTTGCGCTGAGTGGTCAACCCTCTAGCAGGGCAGATGAGTCTCTGGCCTTGTCAGTCTGTTCCTGGGTTTAGGAGAACCTCCTGGAACCCGGGGTGAGCGAGGGCGCCGTCACCGGGCAGCCCTCCCTCAGGTGATGAGTGTCAGGTGCCAACCGCGAGTTACACAACACTACCTCTCCAGAAAGCTGGGAAACAAGGAAGAAAGCACTTACAGCGTGAGGCAGGCAGGGCTAGAGTCCCCAGGGGGCAGTTAGTAAGACAGTTTGGTTCTGGACAGAACAGACACAGAAAGAAAAGAAAAGCAAGAAGGTTGGAAAGTGTTTTTTTTAAACAGGAGAACAATAAAGATTTAAAGTCAGCAAGCCCAGATGTAGAGGACCGTCCCTCTCCCTCAGGGACAGCCACCAGGAGAGACTTCCGGGCTCTCAGATCTAGCACATACACTCCAAGGGAGGTGAGGGAAAGCGGCTGGGCGCTGGGCACATCTGCCCTCTGCCATCTGCCCAGAGAGAAGAAGGAAACTCCATGGAGGAGCCACAGACCTCCCTCTAGTTTCTATGCTTCCCCGAGTCATCTTTTAGCATTTAACATTTCAAACAGCATTCTGGAAAACAGAGATAATGGAAATTGCATGACTGTTATCTAAAACAGAGGCCATCATAAGGCTGCGTTTGTTATGGTCACAACAGCCAAGCTACTGCCGCTTATTCTAAAAATTTCCCCTCACATTTTCCACTTAGGGGAGGGAGGAATAGCATTCCATTTTCAGACTGTTCTTTCTCTTCACAATACAACTCCTCACGGCTTCTCTCTGCACTGCTGAACTAGTGCCATGGTGTGGAGAGAAAGAGAGGCCTGAGTGGCTTACGGGATGAGAGTGCAGTGAGAAAGGGAGATTTCTTGTCACCCGCTTCACTCCTGGGCCTGGATGCCTGAGTGAACATCAGGGAAAGATTCCACAACAGGGCACCGGCTGGGCTTGGAATCAGAAGTAGTCCTGGGGATCTGGAAATGCATACCTAGAACTACTACATAATTTATGGAGCAATGGGAAGGGGTTGCAATGGTCCTAATATATCAATTCAGGAATACCACTGGAATCTAGAACAAGCAAAATTCCAACAGAAAAGGAAAAAAGAGCCCGTGGCATTTAGATGCTGCCGATGAGTGTTCCACGCATGCTCTGAGTCCCTGAAACTGTGCTCCTTTTCGCATCCTCTCTTTTAGTGGCAAACACACCAAGTGAGGAGAAAATCTCAATGAATACGGAGGACAAAGGGTGTGGGCGCCACTTTGTACTGATAAAACCATTTTTATGCCTAATGCTGGGATTCTATCGTGAACCTATTTTTGCTTGCAGCATTCACTATTAGTAATTCAAAGCATTTTTCGGTTCCTAAAAAATAATTTCTATTTGGTTTGTAATATAAATAGACACTACAGACATTGCCAGTTAATGCTTTGAGACATAGCCCCAATTTCAACTGAAATTCAGAGCCGTAGGGGGCCCTAGAAGGCAGGGCATTCACATTATAAATAGACCCTTCCACAGCAGGAGTACTTACCTGAGGACCCCAGAAGAATGGGGTAACAGTAGCCCAAAGAAGACACCATGTGTCACCTGAGAACATTCAACCAGTAGTTTGTCCTTCTCAGAGCATGCAGACAACTTTATCACAAAGACTCAGATCTTGGAACATGTAGGTCATGTAGTGTTAATATTTGTATTAGGTGTGAACCATATGGAATTGCCATTTCTATAGGTCACTGGCAGTTCCACAGGTTTGACCTGTTCGGTTTTCAAGCCTGCGTTTTGAGTTAGGTGGGCCAGACTGGAAAGCTAGCCATCATTTACCCTCCTGTGGGAAACATGGGCCAGGTGAAAGAGGCAATACTCCCTGCCCATGAAGCCAGGGCTGCTCGGGTCCTGGCGAGAAAGTAGCAGGCAGCCCAGGAGCATGCTGCTGTCCTCCTCCTCTGACCCCTGCCATCTGCGGGAGCAGCCTGGCTGGGAGAGTGCTCATGGGGTCAGGTGTCCCCAGTGTGGAGCTTGTTCATCCAGACTCCTGGCAAGTTGGGATCATTTGCAGGACAGACGCCTCCTCTCTGTGCTGCACAAACCACCAAGTAGCATCACCGTAGCCATCACCACCAGCATTATCGTCAGGCTTTCATTTTGGTAATTTTTGAAGTGGAAATGGGAAGTGTTTTGTAAAGTGGTGTACAAAATCACGTGTGGATATGTATCAGAACCCAATTCACAGTAGATTGATTTATGAGTAATATCAAGGGCGATAATGATAATCTGATTGTTTAGGGAAGGATTTTGATTTTGTCCATTTGTTTCACCGGGTTTTACTGCTGGGAAGCTCATGGCCACAAAGAGGGTAAGTGATCTGTGAGCTGCCAGATGGCTGTTTTGTAAGGAAGCCAGCCCAGGAATTGAGATTTTGTGGGCCCTGATGAGACGTGCTTGTGCCCACGTGGTCTAGACCCTTTCCAGCTCACCTTGTGCTGTCACATATAAAGGTCTGCAGTATGCAGAAAGCCCTGACACAACTCTCACATAGTTTGCCCACATGCACAGATTTATACAGAAAGAAGGCTAGCTATTACCCCAAATGAAAAGCCCTGATAAATAAGGATCAATCACTTAGACCAGTGACAGAACCCGAATCAAACCATGTACTACATGATTTCCTGAGGACAGTAAAATAATATTTTCTTTAAAAAGTTGCTCAGGGTTTTTTCTGCCTATTCTACTCCCCCATAAACCCAACACCTCCCCAGCTCCCAACCACCAATCATGGACAATTCCTGAGATCAAATCAGAGCACAGGCCCAGGTCCCAAATGCCCAACAGCTAAAGGGAAGAGCTGGTGGGGGAGGGTGTGGGGCACTCAGCATTCGTTACCTCCATGGTTACTGGCTCGGCTGTGTCCCCCAGCGAGTGGCTGTCGCTGTGGAGACTTGGGGGCCCGTGGGCAGCCTGCCTCCTCTCCTCCTTTAAGGCATGCTCCAGCAGCTTCTTGTTGAGGATCCGGGCCACGTTCTCAGTGAGCGTGTAGCCAGGGGGAGCAGATAAGTCCTGCCTCACTGGCATGCACTCTCCCCCTTCCTCCCTGCACATCTCTGAGCCTACCCCAATGGGGCTAGGTGACCTTCCTCGGGAATCGGTGCCTGTTTCCTGGCCTGGGCCCAGCTCTGGTCGGGGTTCTGCTGAGCGAGACCGACTGCTGGCCCGCAGCCCCTTCTGGAAGGGGTCCTGCACCACGGGGCTGTGGTCGATGATGTTGAAGAGGCTGGAAAGGCCGTCATTGATGGTGGTGTGCACCGGGCTCTCCCTGGTGGTGGTGGAGCGGGCCCAGGCTGACTCACTGTACCCTTTCTGGGTCATCCCTGGTGATGTCCTGTTATTTGGCTGGTCAGCTTTGGGGAGGGGCTTCCTCTGCAGCTTGGGAGAACCGTACTTGGGGGAGCAGCATGTGCGTTCAAACTTAGCCTGCACCTTCTCGATGGCAGGGGCCACCTGTCTGCTCCTAAGGCTTCGGGAAGGAGATGACACGGGTGTAGCACTGCCCCCAGCTTTTGGTGTGAGACACTTGTGGGGGCTGCTGGTGACACCACGCAAGGCTTCAGTTTGCAGGCCCACACTGATAGTCTGAACAGTCTGGGTCCCCATCGTCCGGGACCCATTGGTCTGGCAGGCCATGTCCTTGACTTGCGGCTCACCAGGGCCAGAGCAGATGGCATTCCTGACAGAGAAGGCCACCTCCTTCATGTCATCACTCAAGTTCTTGGACATCTCCAGGCTGTGCAGTGGGGAGGCAAACCCCAAAGAGGTGCAAAGGGGGGTATCAAGGGGGCGCCGTGTCCCCTCCACGTAGTCCCGGGAGTGCCTCGGGGAGGTGCAAGGCCACCTACTGAGCATAGGTTCTGGAGGGCCCCCCTTGGTGTCTCCCAGGCTCCCTCTGGCTCTGCTTGTGGGAAAGGGACCCTCGCCCCCCGCCGCCGTGATGCTGTCGACCCTGCGCACGGCAGGCGGGCTGTGTAACACGCGCACCCCCGACTGCTCAGTGAGGACATGGCTCCTCAGCGGCTGCTTCTGGCAGTGCTCTGGGCTGGTCATGGTGTCCGTGGTCATGGTGACACTTGTGGTCAGGTACCAGGAGGAGTCAGGGAAAGGCTCTGTGCTGTCCTCGTGCCCGGCCCGCCCCACCTCGGTCCTCTCGGCCCAGAGGTCCGGCCCCCCACCATTGTGGCCCCTGGTGGGTGAGTAGTCCCAGCTCTTGTTGTTGAACTCCTCAATGTACTTGAGGTCATCTGGAGACAGGGGCGGGGTGACGTCCTCCTTGCTGCTGGTGGATGGGAGGCCTTTCTCAGGCAGGAAGGGGGAGATGTCCATTAGGCGCTGGAACTCGGACATGGAGGACACAGACACCGCCCTTGGAAAAGCAGAAAAGAGGGGGTCAGCACTTGTCAGGGAGCCTCTGACAAGCCACAGCACCCATGTCCTGCCCTGCGTGAGATGTGCCAGGGAAGGTGCCCACTTCCACCCACACCAGAACACTTTCAGCTGCTCATGTGCTGCACTCTCTGCTTACCCTGTGGACATTTATTGCACTCTGTGTGGTTCTGGTATTGTTCCTGAAGCCTTGCATTGGTCAGAATTTAATACGACCAACTCTGGCTGGGCGCAGCGGCTCATGCCTGTAATCCCAACACTTTGGGAGGCTGAGACAGGAGAATCACTTGAGGCCTCAGTGCCTCAGTGAGAATTCTTAGGAGACTCACTCGGACCACAGCTGAAGGATAAAGACAGGTGAGCCATGGGGATAGCCAGGTTTTGGTAAGCTACCACCTGATGGACATAAATTTGGTGTGGATTCTTCCATGTGTTAGCACTTTCAATTTGCTGTGAGTTCACTGAATGGGTCTCACATGCCAGGCAGGTGCTGCAGAGGTGCCAGAGATGCTTCTAGGCTAAGGTGCTCAGGCATGACCACCACCAGGGCAAAAAAGTTGTTGTCAGGAATGGGTCTGGGGGTTGACTGTGCCTGCTGGCTCAGGCAACAGAACCTCTTTGGCCTGGAATCCCTCTAGCTAGGGTAGGATAGGAAGGTGAGGGGTCCATAGACTCACTGTCCAGATTCTTATAGGATATATTGATATTCCTTTCACCCTGCAAAGCACAGGCTTAAACCTAGGGTTCTAGACTAGTGCAGGCCCTGTGGAAGGAGTCCCAGATTGATGCATGGACCACTCCTCCATAGGACCCATTAATGATGATGAGGCCAGGACTGGGGTCTGCTCTGAGCATGTCCCTGTACTGTGTGCACTGGCACGCAGAACCACCAAAGCTTGGGCAGCTTTGCTGACAGCTGACTTCACCTTGGGGACAAGGCACCCACCGTGTGGTCAGCACCATGGGGTAAAACAGCAGGCTAAAAGTGACATTGTTAGGCATTCTATCTTGTTATTTTGTTGTTGTTGTTGGAAATAATCTACAAACTGTCCAGTGGTGCTTTGAATAACCACAAGATGGCTATATGCAGTGCTGGAAAGGAAGGGCAATGGTAGGTATGGGTTGATTTGTCCCGAGGTCATGAGCTTTTCAGCAAGTATGAATTTCCTCTTCTTGCTTCTGGTCAGTTCAAAGAGTTGCTGAATTAATAATGAGTTTCAGAACACTGTTCACTGGGGACTGTAAGTGCCAAACACATGCCACACTCCTGGTCCTTTCCACATTTCTGTGGACGTAGCTCATCTAATCCCACTTTCACCCACAGCGGAACTGTCTCAGAGGTAAACCAGTGGCACCTACATGGGTGAAAACTCAGTGCCTCTGGGGCATAGATAGATATGGTGGAAGAGAGACCATAAAGACAGAGAAACCAGAGGCGTGAACCTCAGGCAGTGGCCAAGGCAAACGAAACCATGAAGAGAAAACCCAGGACACATCTGGAGCGTGTGTAGGCGCTTGCAGGTACATCGAAGAGAGTCTGGTGGAAACACACTGGGCAGTCAGAAGCCAGAGGAAAAGGGGACGGCGGGAAGGGCACTTCCAGTTTTCACTTTTTTTTTTCTTTTTTTTTTTGAGACAGAGTCTCATTCTGTCACCCGGGTTGGAGTGCAGTGGTGCTATCTCGGCTTACTGCAACCTCCACTGCCTGGGTTCAAGAGATTCTCCTGCCTCAGCCGACATTTACATTTTACAACAAGCCTGGGTTGCTTTTGAAAGCGTAAAGGTTGATGGTTTGAGGTGAAACAGAATTACTCCAAAGCCTAACCCGAAACACGGATGTGACTGCTGCTGTGAATGGGGAAGGTGGGAGGGGGGAATGACTAAACTCTGTTTACTGTTTGTTTTGTGCCATGTGCTACTTTCATTATGTATATTAACATAAATAAGCTGCAAAAAAGAAATAATAAGAATCAAAATACCTCCTGTATACAGATGAGGAGGAAACTGAGGCATAAAGCAGTTGAGTAACCTACCCACGGTCACATTGCTACAAAGAGGCAGAAGCTATTTTAAACCCAGGCAGTTTGGGCTGGGTGTGGTGGCTGACTCCTGTAATCCCAGCACTTTGGGAGGCTGAGGCAGGTGGATCACCTGAGGTCAGGAATTCGAGACCAGCCTGACCAACATGGCCAAACCCTGTCTCTACTAAAATACAAAAATTAGCCGGGCATGGTGGAGTGTGCCTATTATCCCAGCTACTCGGGAGGCCGAGGCAGGAGAATTGCTTGAACCCAGGGGGCAGAGGTTGCAGTAAGCCGAGATTGCACCACCACTTCAACCTGGGAGACAGAGCGAGACTCCATCTCATAAATAAATAAATAAACAAACAAATAAATAAATAAATCCAGGCAGTTTGGCTCTAGAGCCTGAGCTCTCAAGTACTGTCCTGTACCACCAAAGACAGACCAGAGAAGACAGCGTGAAGGACAGAAATATGCCACGGGCATGCCTAGATGCTGCAGCGATGTGGCAGAGGGCAAATGAGAAGGGGACAGTCATTCACAGACTTGAAGTTCAGAGGAAAATCAAGGATGAGGAGATCTGGAAACGTTGAATTGTTTGAGAAGAAATCTCATGTCTCAGTAATAGTATGCATTCATTTAGAGAATGAAGAAAAAGTAAAACTGGAGGAAATTAAACTGGGAAGGAAAAAACTAGTGTATAACATCCACATCAACTACTATATGTCTTCTTCAAGGACTACTGCCAGAAAATACTTTAATAAATTCTCTTAGTGGAGCTTTTAAATACACAATGGATAAAACAACTCACAGCATACAAGAGAGAGTTTTTCCAGACTTTAAATGAGAAAGGTGAAGTTTCCATGGACCTTTCAAAAACCACTAAACACAAGCATTCCTTTGTATACCTAGCACAACTACAACTGGAAAGTCCTTACCATAAAACCAATATACACATAACACAGCATGTCTAGTTTCTTTGATTTTGATAATCAAAAATACCATGTTTATGAAATGAATAATAAAGCAGCCACTTATTCAGAAATGGCTTAATTTTAAGTATTTTGAAGAGAGTAGTAAAATAGACTGCATTGACAAAACAGAATTTTTAGACCAAGACATTTTTATTTCAGTAATCTATTATTTTCATCAATCTTACTTACCTTTGCAGATTTCCCTTGTGATTTTCTTCTTCCTATAAAGAAGAAATAACTTTGTCTGAATCAGTTAATTTTGGTTGCCTAGAAGCCCTGAATGTACTTAAGTGATTTGTTTGCTCTGCTCCCCGAGGAGAACACCATTTAGAATGTGCACTGAGGCCAGGCTCTGGTTAGGAGTGCTACTGCCCTGAGGCCTTTGAAGTGCAAGAATCAAAGCGGAGTCCATAGCGTGATGAGGGGTTGTAGCTTCTGCAGTCCAGGGAGGAGCCCACATGAGAACAACTGGCTATAAATTCTGTCATGGAGGAGGTGGCTCTTCTGTGCTTCCTCAAAGGACCTCACAGACTACATGAATTTCAAAGTTGGCTCTTGTAACAACCTAAGTGTGAGAGCGAGAGCGAGAGAGAGAGAGAGAGAGAGTGTGTGTGTGTGTGTGTGTGTGTGTCTGTGTGTGTGTGTTATGTTAGAGAGAAAGGTGACAGAGTAAAGTTAGGAGACTGACATCCCTTGGTCCAAATCTTGCTGTAGAAGTTGGCATGACATCGTTAGGCTTGGGCACTTGGTTGGTTTTAAACATTCCCATTTAGAATTAGAGGCAAAGCTACACAGCACCTTCCCCTTAAGAAGAATGATAGCTGTGTTTGTAGAACGACATAAATACAAGGTTGTCTACTGAGAAAACACTCTTGTGCTGATGTGGTTTTGAGGCAGCAAGCCTTTGACTAACAGTCATGGAAACATATTTTTCAGGACAGTAAATAGCAAGGGGTACACTTCCCCCAGTGGGCACGCCCCTTGTCTCTGCCATGCAGGTTCCAGCCCACTGGCTCCCAACCCTATCCTGCGTTACTTCTGCTATGTAATTGGACTGTACAAGATTGGCAATAGATCAGACAGGGTGGGACTGTGGTGATATCCTATCAACCTGATACATTGCTGAGGATAAGGCATTTGACCTTACTGACGTGAGTGAAATATAATTTCCCCATATTTCAACAACACTATTTGATATGAACTCTTCTAAGTCTTAAGTGTTTAGGAGACCAAATGATAGGTGCAGCAACTTGAATTGCTTCGTAAGTAATGATTCCTAGAACCAACTTTTAAAACAAGGTTTTAAAAATATTAAAACCAGAAAAACATAACTAATGCAGTGCCACGGAAATGTCTACAGCTTAGCTCACCCATTTGCTGGTCTAATTTATGTAAGGTTTCTAAGTATTGGACTTTTTTTCCCTTTGCCCAGAATTTTTTGGTTATTAGTTTTCTACCACCAGAGACTGTACTATTTCAAGAAAAGTTGAGGCTGGGTGCAGTAGCTCATATCTGTAATCCCAGCACTTTGGGAAACCAAGGCAGACAGATCACTTGAGTCCAGGAGTTCAAGACCAGCTTGGGCAACATAGGGAGACTCTGTCTCTACTTAAAAAAACAGACAAACAAACAAATAGCCAGGCATGGGAGTGCATGCCTGTGGGCCCAGCTACTCAGGAGGCTGACAGGGAAGGATCAGTTGAGCCTGGGAGGTCAAGGCTGCAGTGAGCCATGATCGGCCACTATATTCTACCCCAGGCAAGAGAGAGACCCCATTTCCCCACCCAAAAAAGGAAAAGAAAAGCTGAGCATATACACTTCCTAGAATTACTTACTTCCTCTTGTGTGTTCTACTGGACATACTTACTTGTAAGACCTTCCTTTTAAATAGGACTCTAGTCCAGTATTTCTAAACCCGAAACAAAGGGGCAAAATTAAACTGACAGCAGGGCATGCTAATTTAGGGTCAAACAAAACCCTTAGCGTTGTGAAGATTTCATTTTTACTCAGTTCGGAGACTGCTGTATGCAAAAGTGCTGGAGCTTGCCAGGAAAGGAATCTGACATGCCTCTTAGGTTTCATGACAGCTCCCTGATTCTGCAGTAATTAACTAGAGTGGACAAAACCTGGCTGACCTCAGGGAGGTGGTTCCTGAACTCCCTCTCAGGCCTGTGGGCTGGTGGCTCCTCTGGCTCATCATCCAGGGACAAGGCATCCAGGTAGAGGTTCTCACTGGCCGAGCACCTGTCCGACTCCTTCAGCTTGGACAGTGGCCTGTCTTCAAATGGAACCGAGTCGGCGTCTGCGCAAGGCCACATGGACACAGGACGGGGCATGCGGAGGCTTCCCTGGTGGGGAAAGGGGCGAACGCTGTCGTCTTTTTGATCACAGAGGAAACTGCCAGCTCTCCGTGGACTGTTCTCTTTCTGCAACTTGAGAGTTTTAAACACGAAAATGATTAGCCTCGCTTTTCTGATGGTCTCCCTAAAACCATTGTTTCTCCACAATTTGGAACTACACATAGGTCAGTTTGAAAAACTCTGTGAGAGACAAATGTTCTTAAAGTTCTGACCTTAATTTCAAAATGTAACACAACATTACAGATGCCTTACAAAACCCACAATTTTATCTGGACTAGAAAATGTGCATTAACCACACACAAGTATGGCGAACTCTTTCTCACACCAATATATGTGTTATCGTACATAACTTTGAATGTTGTGCTCATGGGAAATTCTACATTTATTACTAGTTTTTAATCTAATACCATTAAAGAACATGTTTAAAACTCTCTTTGGAACTACCTTCAGAACTCAAGACACACTCAGTGGAATACCATCAGTGATAGCAAACTTCTGAGAGTGAACCTGATTTTCCTAACTAGCTCCAGGGCATGTGGAACAGGTCCTATAAATAACTCAAGTGAGCAAATTTGAGTTTGTAACCATTTGGTGTTACAAACTCAAATGGCTTAACCATTTGGTGTCAAAAGTAACTTATATTTTGAGAGGATAAAAACTTAGCTATAAAGGCAGTGTGACTGAGTGAAAACAAAAACCACATCACTTTACAGTCATACTTTTTTGCCTGACTTGGTTGAACTCAAGAAGCAGTAGTGGCAAGCCCTCCAGGAGTGAGAAGACCTGACTTGGAACCATTAACGTGTGGCTTGCTAGTTTGGAGGCAGGTGCAAGTTCCCAACTCCCCTGAGCTCGGTTTCCTTATCTGTAGGATGGTTGTGCACGTGGGCTCACAGGAGTTGTGCTGTCTGGTGGGGGCCCAGCCCACGTAATGGCATTAGGCCTTTCTGGGCCTTTTGCAGCACTAGATGAAGATCTTGTGGAGGTGGCTCAGGAAGGGAGCCCATGTGAAATCACAAGGAACTGCTGAGGCAGGCAGGCAAACGGCTTGCAGGGTGCACGGCCTCCCTCCCCAGAGGAGCCCTCACCAGCTTCCACTCCACTCTCTTGAGCCCGCCTCATTGCTTCCCTTTCTAAAACAGGCACAACTGAGACCCAAAGCTATTTTTACCTATGAATCTTTAGTGGGGCCTTTATTGGATGACAAGCTCACACTACCGGATTGACTGCTGTTTTGAATAAGTAAATATCTGAATGATAAAAGTGACATTTCGATTTGACCTGAAGGAGTAGCCAAATAAAGATTTAAAGTCCTCAAGCGCTGAGACAGTGCCAGAAATTCTAAAACTGCCTTGAATGCAGATCAATTCATTTTTTTTTTTTTAAAGAATCACAACAAACTGCATCTCTGTGTCCTGATTTGAGCATTCATCCACAAGTTGCATGTAAATATGGTTTCTGTAAAGTCGGGAAGAAAACCATATGAAATAGTAAAGACAAAAGGATGTTTGCTCATTGTTAGTAATTTCTAAGGTGGTGGAACAGAGATTTATCTTTTTCTTTGAGAAAGACGCAGACTGAAGCAGCCAAGGCTTACATATTAGCATCCGAGGCAGTTCACAGGCAAATCAGGGAACCAGCAAAACCCAAAAACTCCACATTTTAGCTCTGCCCCTCTGCTCTCTTCTCCTCCTTTCTGATGATGACACAGTTCTGTGCAGTTTTCTTAAAGATGCTAACTGCCTTCTTTAAAAAAAAAAAAAAAAAAGAGGAAGCCTTTTTATATGTTCATTTAATGCATGTCGGCACAATTTAGTTTCAACACATGATCATCCCTAAGCTATTTTGGGCAAGAAATTAAAATGCAAGAATCCCATTTGAAGCTGCAAATGTGCACTGAGGTGTGAGTGAGGGGGGAAAAGAATGACTCAAGAGGAGAGCTATGAACAAGCACCTTCTAACTCAGTCAAGTGGGATTTCAAAAATAAACCCAGGCAGCCAGGAGCAACTTGTACTCAAGCTGCTAAGTGTTAGGTTTCCTAAAAATGAACTGCAGTGGTTGTGGCTGGAGATGTCTGCTGCTAAGATGCCTCTGGGGTGCTGTAATAGAACAGGTCCTTAGAAGGGTAGGGTTTCCTATAGGAGTCATTTCAGCCAGCATCAGCACCTACTTGCAATTTTGCAGAACAACTTTTAATGCAAGTAGAAAATTTTAAATATTTTTATTTTAATATAGGAAACAATAAACTCTCAAGATGTCACCTTACCCAGACTGGTAGAAAGAAAAAAGGTCACTCTGTAAACAGGTTTTAAAAGAATGGCAGCTGATTTAAGAAAGTTACTGGAAGGAGAATGAATGGATGACACTTTTTAGCTTGGTAAGTACAGCAAATCTAACAGCAAGTCCTACATCATCTGCATATTAACTGGGAACTCAACCATTCTAAGGAGAAATGTAGTGTGACTTCATAAAAGTCTCCTGCCCCCACCCTGCAATCAAACTTGGATTGAGACAAGAGACACTGATAAGTTAGATAAAACGTATTATATGACCTTAGCCACATTCCCACATCACATAACATGCCTCATGTGGTGCAGAAATTATGTAGGAATTTAATGACACCAGACAAGTATGAAGCATGTGTTCTGAAAGTGGAAAATGGATTTAGCATTACTTCTTTCACCGTCTGTATTAGGTTATCAGAGTCAAGGTTATATTATATGGCTACCAAATAGTCAAATGTTGAGAGTATACATTGTGAAGAATGTTCAGTTACATTTGTCATTCATCTATGGAATATGCAGCTAAAAGTTAAATGAACAAGCAACCCAATAACTGATAAATGAACAAAATCTATATGCACCCATACACACTTGAACCCATTTCCTCTTTTCAGGAAGTTTAGATAATGCCTATAATTGCTTTACCTCATTTTCAGGATGGGGCGCTGAGATTTAAAAAATCTTCTTTAAAAATGTTGAATATTTTGGGGAAAAGGCCATATTTATTTTTGAAAGCCACAGTAGCATGTCTGAAGCATCAGTTCATTTGTAACCAATCCTTTTCTAAAAACAGCAGTGAAATCATTGTACAAAATCTGTGGGATCCATCACACAGATTTCAGGAACAGCTGTGTGCCCGAAACTCATGTGTTTCAGATCCATGATGCTCAAAGATGCCCATCTCGAGGATGGAGTTCTGAGGCTGTCAGTTTGGCAGAACTGTTTCAATACTGGTAACTTGGAATTGGAGGTCAGCTCCTGACCACTACTACCTTTCCAAAATATGGTCTCAAAACGAGGCCGTGGCTCATCTTTAAGTCACTGACTTTTCAAAAGTTGAGTATCACACCACATGTTTTACTAATTTTTCCTTTATTAGAAATTCTTCATTCCCAAAAGTAAAAATTAAAAACGTAAAAGATTTGCTTAATTTATATCCAAGGTATGACTTTCTGAACAAATGAAGCCTGTGATAAGTCCAACAAGCCACCATGGCTGACAGGCAAAGGGCACCCTAAAAGAGCCATGGCAGGGTTCATGATGGCCTCACTGGGGTACAGGAGGGACGTAAAAAGTGAGTGGCCCTAGAGTGCAGGCCAAGAATGAAGCTCCCTGGCAACAAGTTGCTGCAGTTACTTGACACTGGTCAACTCAAGTTGGATATAACAAATCAGTGGCCATTTTTAAAGAATATATGCCGCTTCTATCCCTAAAATTTCCACCTAGCAATAGAGCACAGACACAGAGGAGATTGCATACAGGAGACTCTTCACAAGTGCTGCATGTCCAAGCCAAAAAGGAAGTGGCCACATTCCTCCTGATAGGATTTGGGTAATACTGAAATGGAGCCGTATCAAAGATTAGGAAGGCGACTCATTTGTGTAAGTGGTCAAACCTAGAAAGAGTTTCAGCTTTTCTATCTGCAGTGTACTTTCCTCTTTTTGTTTTTTGGAGACGGGGTCTCACTCTGCCACCCGGGCTGGAATGCAGTGGTGACCATAGGTCACCTACAGTGTATTTTATTCTTCTCAGTGGTTTTCAAGCCAAAGGCTCTCGGTGTCTTTTACCATTTAGTTCATTCTGCCTCCCTCCCTATGCAACATATGCATATACTCACCTTTGCCATTATACCTGCATAACATAGGCACCATCTCTGTGGGTAATAGAGTACATTTCTCAAAAGGCTCTAGGGGTACTTAAAATAGAGTAATGAGGTTATTTTTCCTGAGCTCAATTTCTTACTGATTAATACATTTCCTTGAGACCTCATAAATTTATAAGTGTGACTGGCTGAAATAAACAAAATGTATACTATGTAAAAATGCAGCCAGGGAAGAATTCCAAATCTTCATCAATTTAATTTGCGTATCACTCAGGAACTACTGCAACTATGCAAACCATTCTAAGTTTGATGCAATGCAGACAACGGTTATGTTGGCAGAAAAATGACTACCCCTACTCCTCCCCAAATTCATCTGAGTTTCTGAATTGTTTGTTTAGCTAAAGATGATGAGCTACCAGCTACCTCTCTTGACTACGGTCTGTCTAATCACAGCTCAGCAGTATCCACAGCAGGCACACTCGCCAGCAAACAGCCTGACTTCCAACTGAATTCAGCAATTTCTTTTCTAATAACAATTCCATTTAAGTTGAAGCACTCACTGTGACCACATCTTTAGCGGCAAACTTAAAAGTTATAGTTTGCTTTCAGCAGAAATCACTGAATAAGACCTGAAATAACCTCTTTCTAGTTTTGTCTTTAAATGTCTTTAAAAAGTTATCTCCCACCTCCCACAACCCCCAGCCACCCTGCACAGCCACCACCACATGTACACATAGGAAAGTTACCTATAAACTGTGTCATGGAGAGATATGAAACTAGGTTTCCAGCACAAGCAATTCTAGTATTTCTCTCTCTCCCTTTGGAAGCTCATGCATCGTGATGCTGCAAGGACCAGAAAGCAGCCTAGTGTTTTGGCTTTCTGGCTCCACTGAGTACTCTACGCTCTGTGCCTATGCTCCAGGGCCTGGGGCGCCTCCTTACCTCCTCTATCCTCCACAAGAGTTCCTTTTTCTGCCGCTCCCACTCTTGGCGATCTCTGTCCAGGCGGTCTAGAAGTTCCACCTTTTCCCGGTTCCAGTTCTTCTCGCTGTGATGGATCTGCCAGCGCAGGTCCATGACCAGGCTGTGACTGTCAGCCAGGAGCTTCTGGTGCACCTCTCTCTCCTTCTTCAAGGCCCCCTTGCTCTCAGTGGAGGAGCATAGTTCTCCCAACTTGTTCTCAGTCTTCTCTTCCAGCTGTCAAGGAGAAAAGACAGGAATTTCCGCTGTGACAAGTCTTGCATTCAAGGATGAAGTCTCAGCACATTTACATGTGATCCCTGGAATCATGTTTAAACCAAGATTTGACCAATACTGAGTATAAATAAATTTTATTTTTAAAGTCCTAGTGAATAGCATTTGACACAGATAGCCACACAGAGCGTTAAGCAGTGAGTAAACTGAGCTTCCCATGGCCAGTTTCCCTGCTCCACTTTCCTAGTCTAAGTCACCACCATCTCTTGCCTGTACTTCTGTGTTAACTCCTTGAGGGTAGGTACCATGTCCATCCCTGTATCCTTAGCTCCTATATGGAACCTAGGGATGGGACAGTGATGGAAGCCAATAGTTTTCAACAAATATTTGTCAAATACCCAGGAGGTTAAATATCAAAACCAAACAAGATTCTACATCTTATATATTCGAACGTATGAAAACCAGTGAGGAAACCTTAAAGACAAGGAAAAATGACACATGTCAAAGAGGCACAAAGATGAGAATTCAAGAAGATTTCTCATCAGAAACTTGGCAAGTCAGAAGATGACAGAGTGGCATTTAAAGTGCTGCAACAAAAAAGATCTCAACCCAGATAGAATTCTGTACCTAGAAATGGTATCTTTCAAAAATGGAGGAAAACACTTTTCAAAAAAAAAAAAACTGAAAAAACAAACAAACAAACAAAAACAAACAAAAAAACATTGCCAACAAATCTGCACTTCAGGAAATGAAAAAGGAAGTTCTTTAGACAGAAGGAATATACCAACAGGCACATTGATCTATACAGAAATGAACACTGGAAATGACATATATGTAAAGATAAAACTTATTATTTCTGTTTTAATTGCTTTTTAATATTTGATTATCTAAAGCAAAAATTGTTACAATGTGTTGTGTGTTTATGGAATATGTAGAAGTAAACTATGACAGCAATAGCACAGAGAATGGCAAGGAACTGAGAATATACTGTTGTCATTTCCTCAGGCAGCATGAGGAGTAGTCTCATACGATTTCAAGGTAGACTCTGATTAATTAAAAACGTATATTATAAGCCCTAGGGCAAACACTACAACTGCACAACAGCCTGCTGTTCACTGCCTTGCTTTTATCCTCATAAGCAATCTTTTATATTTTATTAAGTGCACAATTTTAACAAACTGTATACTTTTTAAAGAAAGGCCTTTCACATAGATTGCCTCACTTGGTCTTTATTGTAATCCTGTAAGTATAGGTATCCTCATTCCCAGTTTATTTGTGAAGAAATGGCAGCTCAGTGCTTTAAGGACTTGCATAAGGGACATGGTAAGTCAGTAACCATTATTCATATGTAGAGTTCAATTCACTTTCTTAAAATGAGTTACTTAAAGGCCCACTAAAATAATTAATAGTTGATTACCCATGTCTAAACAGATTCTTTTAACTTTCATGAGACCATATTAAAAAAAAAAGATTAACGACTTAAATCAGCCAGTATTATTATATTTAGAAAGATGTCTGTATCAGTGCTGTAGTTTAGATGTTTGTCTCCCAAACTTCAAGTTGAAATGTGATCCTCAATGTAGGTGGGGCTTAGTGGGAGGTGTCTGGGTCATGGGGGTGGACTTTTCATGAATAGATTCATGCCTTGGGCTGGGGAGTGAGTAAGTCGCCCTCTATTATTTCCTTAAGTGCTGGTTGTTTAAAAGAGCCTGGCACCTCCGCCCACCTGCACTTTCTTTCTTGCCATGTGATCTGCACACATCATCGGCTCCCCTTTGCCTGTTGCTGTGAGTGGAAGCAGCCTGGCCCTCTCTAGCAGCAGATGCTGGCACCATGCTTCTTGTGCAGCTTGCAGAACTGTGAGCCAAAAAAACTTTACTTTTAAATAAATTACCCAGCCTCAGGTATTCCTTTATAGCAACAGTAACAGACTAAGACAATCAGGTTGCTGAGTGGTGGTGCTCAGTTGAACTGAAAGTTCTTGCCCATGAGGGACTCAGTGGGTGAGAGCTAATACTGAATCTCACCTCTGTAATAAAGGCAAACCCTTCATGAAGTGGGGAGAACACAGTTTTGTCCCTGAATCTCAGTGGAACTCAGGCCTTCTTGGAGACGAAGCAGAGGTGACTAGGGAAGGGAAAGGCCCGAGGAAGCAGATGACAGCCACGGATGCAGGTCAGGGGCGATGCTTCTTGATCAATTATTTATAAAATGTAAATTTGGGGAAAATAGAACTTTTTTTAAGTAGAAAGAATGCAGAAACAAAAGAGGGGGAACAAACCTCCAGTGTTAACCAGAAGACTACCAGAAAAGCACCAGGCACCACAAAATCCCAGTTCAAAACAGCTGCCAGAAGTCCACTTAACCCAGAGTGGAAGGCCGCTGAGCCCCATACAGGGACATCTGTCCACCTGTAGATGCTTCCAGCCACCAACACATCCTCTCTTTAGAATCTCCTCATGCAGCGTACCCCTTCCCGGGCCTCACATCACCTCCGCTAACCTGCTTTGTCAAGGCACATTCCTTCTGCCCACAAACTCCTCAGTGTCCACACTTCTCAGGCCTCTTGTGGTCACAGTCAATGCTTAGAGCCCAATCCCCCCACCTAGGTAGGGACCTCGTGTCATCAACGTCCCTCCACTGTCAGGTCTCACTGGAGCAGACTCCCCGTGACCCTGCGGCTCCTGTTACTGCACTGTCTGTGCTCCTTCTTTTACCATCACCGCCAAACTCACTTCTTTCCCTCAGCACAGCACACAGTGCTTCTGCCCCACATCCTGATGGCAACTGTTCTTGTCAAGTTTTCCAGTGACCTCCTCACTGCCAAGTTCAACAACACTTTTTATCCCTCATCTGTCCTGTCCTCTTCAAAGCATCTGACACTGCTGAACTCCACTTGGAATGCCATGGTATCTCTCCCTTTGGCTTCTGGGACAGCATTTGCTCTGGATTTTCACAAATTTCTCTGGCTGCTCCTTTCCAATCTCTTCTCTCTCTACAAACTTTTTGAAAATGAATATTTCAGTTCCTTCTATGAGCTCCTCTCATTCTGTGCAGTCCTAGAGAGTCCTCCATGGCCCTGCCTCCCACCTCCTCATTCATGCTCAGGTTTATACGCCTTCTGCCCAGGCGTTTTTAAGTCCCAGTGCCTGTAATGACACACACCTCAAATCCAACCTGTTCCCTTTCCATCCCAACTGGTTCTCTCTCTATGTTCTTGTCTTGGTGATGGCCCATCGCCCAGGCACCCACACTGGAAACCTGAGAGCCATGCGAGGTGCTTGTTGCTCCAATGCCTCATGAACCCGGCCACTAGGACTGGGTGCTCACTGCTTGCTCTGTTTTTTTTCAGGCGTGTGCCCTCCACTCCTTCTCCACGGCTGCTGCTTTATTTCAGAATCACCCCTCTCACCTCCAGTCTCTGCAACCCAGGGTTCCTCAACCCAGGTGGCAGCCTGGTGAAGCCAAAAGTCCCCTCCTCAATGTTAATTCTGGGATACCTACAACAATTGTCATGGGAAATGGAAAGATGTGTGATTAATTTTTATTCTTTCATTTTCTTTGAAAACATCTGTGATTTCTGTTGGGCTTGTTGCCTATGTTTATAACTGAAAGACATGCTAAGTTTTAGTGGAAAGTTAGTGACCATAACGATGCATCTCTTTCCTATTCTAGTTCGGCAATTCCCCGATTTCAGTCTATAGACCATTAACCCCAGGTTAATCCATTCAATTCTAATGGCTGCTAATCCATTCTCTATCTTCAAGGCAGAATAATCTTTTGAAAAAGGGAATCTAAACTTTCACAATAAAATCAGGATTAAAGTATCAATTCCTTAAATACTTTTTTTTCCTCTCATACCTAAGCTTCTTAAATGAGCCATGCTCCTTTCTTCATGACACTCTCCTTTTGTCTGTAAGTTCCTTTCTCTCCTTTTCCAGATACCAGGTCTTATCCATCCTTTGAGATTTTTCTCAACAGGACTTTCACAGCCTTCCCTGAATTCTCAAGCCAAGGTATGTGCCTTGCATGCTTCTGTCCCGAGAGTCCCATGTGCAAGCCTGGTGGGGCACTTTCCGTGCTGTTATAAATAACAGCACTTGTCTGGGTCTCCCCACTACACTGAGAACCCCTTCAAGAAACATCTGATTTGTTGCTGGATCTTCAACATTTAGAACAAGGTATGACTTAGGAGTCTGCTGAAAGAATCATGGACTTGGGAAGTGGGCTCCAATGAAAAAAGGTATTAACTTGTAGCAGAATTAAACTGTTTTGTATTTAAGTAGAAGAGGGTAAATATGGGATTATTACAAACAGATTAGCATCATCCCATATTCATTGCTTCATGGGCTGCAAATGTTTAAGAAACTTCCTAAATGATTCGGGCAGAGATAAACTCTTTACCTATTACCACCTGGCTTTTGGGTTTGAAGTTCTAGCTTTATTTTTTGGTATTTAGGGACTCTCCCTGAAGGTTTATTTGTAGCAAACCTGTGGGTGGATACTACATTCCTATAAAACAAAGATGAAATATTTGGAACTGGCTTGCATCAAAGATTAGACCTCCCTTCTTTAGCTACAGTTTGGGCTTTAAAAACATTTAGCTCTCCCCATAAACATATTTTTAAAATAGGTTTAAAGGCAGCTCATCAGAGAATGTCCTTAGTCACTTCTCCTCCGCTGCTGACGCTGCAGGTTGGGGACTAGGATAAATGGAACATCTAGGTCAAATCCCCTGCAGGCAGCAGGCAGGAGCCACAACCAGGCCAGCTGCTCCCTCACTTGATGCCTAAGCCTGGAAGGCTGTGCCCATGCCCCTGCCCCACCCAGGGCTGTCAGCCCAACACCACTGCTTGCTGGGGCCAGGTGGAAGTGAAGGGGGACTTGTGGGTACCAGGAGAGGTGGAGTTTTTTTTTTTTTTAACACATCAAGCCGTTTTCATCTTTTATCAAGACCACGTGACAGGAGTCTCCTTTCCAGGCAATTTTTTTTCCTTTCATGACCAGGCCAATTCCTATAAAATTTTACTTACTTTATGGTTTGCCCCAAAATAGAGCCTAGGAAATAGATTACCAAGGATACACAGATTTTTCCCTCCCTCCTCATGATCAAGGGGCTGGAAGAAACCTTGAGAGACACTCTCAGCAGCAGATGCTGTGTAGGAAGTCACATGACTTTCAATGGTTTCCAAGGAAGAAACCCTTAGGAAAGGATGTTTCTTTTCATGTCTGATCTTAACTCCTATGGCTGTGGTGTAAGACCGCAGAGGGGGCCTCCCTCTGTGGTGTGTGGTAGAGGCAAGGAAACTGGGCTCTCTTCCTGCCCTAGTGCTAAATGGCTCTGTGATCTGAGATGAGCTGTTTCTTCTTGGCCTCAGTTTCCTTTGGTATAAATAAGGAGACTGAAATTGATTAGAATTCTTGGGCATGCAGTGGAAGGTCTCCAAGTCGCGGTGGCTCAAGCCTGTAATCCCAGCACTTTGGGAGGCCGAGGCGGGTGGATCACGAGGTCAAGAGATCGAGACCATCCCGGTCAACATGGTGAAACCCCGTCTCTACTAAAAATACAAAAATTAGCTGGGCATGGTGGTGCGCGCCTGTAGTCCCAGCTACTCAGGAGGCTGAGGCAGGAGAATTGCCTGAACCCAGGAGGCGGAGGTTGCGGTGAGCCGAGATCGCGCCATTGCACTCCAGTCGGGTAACAAGAGCGAAACTCCGTCTCAAAAAAAAAAAAAAAAAAGAAAGAAAGATATTTTGAAAGATCTCACTGAAAGGATGCATTTACCTTTTTCAGAGACAACCAAACCACAATCTCCTTTTGCTTTGCCCCTGTCTAGAGTTATGTCAGCTCAGCGTGATGGCAGTTTCAGCCTGGCCATCCTCTGATGGAGCTAAATACAAGCTTGTTTAATGCAGAATGGGAGAATCCATGCTGCTCTGAAACTGCTGCGTGGTAGAGGCCGTACTGCACACTTGGGAGAGGGAACATCAGGGAAAATGGGGCCTCTGCACTTCAAGGAGAGACATAAGTGCCACTCCTCTCATTTTTCCTGTACAAGGAGCCCATAGTTCTGAATCTCTCTGTGCCCCCCACCCCCCACATATCCTGGACAGTAGAGACACATGGTCAGGATTGAGAAAGACCCAGAGGGTGGTACCTGTTCCAGGCGGCACTTGAGCACGGCCCACTCCACGTCCCAGGCTGCCTTGTCGTTGGCATATTGCTGCTGCAGCCGCAGTCGGGCACGCTCGTCCTCCCGCAGCTCCGCGCGGAAGTCCTCCAGCAAGGCCTTGAAGGCACTGAACAGTTGCTGGTTTTCCACCACCTGTGGGAACACTAAGTCAGGCTCCACCACCTCCTTTAAGCATAGTTTTTAGGTCAGAAGAGGAGAGGATCTGGCCATCAAGGTAGTGTGGGGGCTGTTTCCCAGGTGCTGTTAGCAGTGGGTACAGGGTGGGTGGGGGGTCTGCAGTTAGTTGGGGAGCCAGGGGTCCCTGTTGCTGGCCATTGGTCTCCTGGGCCTGAGACTGAGGGCCTGTTTGATCAGGATGAAGGTGGAAGGAAGGCTGTCCTGGTGGCCTGGCAGCTATGTTCAGAGGCTGGAACCTGGGCTGGCGCTGTGGGAACCTGCTGCAGAGGTGCTCTGGGCCCCAAGGAGACTGCCTGAGGGAAACCTGAGGCCAGGGCTGCCAGTCACTGTGTGACTTTAGATGTCTAGAATGCAGAGTTGGGCTGACAAGACTGTCATGAGGGTGCAGATATGATAAGACCTCTACACACACCTACATATATGCTGTCACTCTAGTGCCAGCTGTTGTACTAGAGAATTAATAAAGGCCGACAACTCCTATGCACATAGGGTGATCAGACTCCAACTTGCAGTTACTAAAAGGTCATAGATATGACACACATGGCCACTGTGGGTGGGTGGACTTAATTATTAGATATTTTGATGTTTAATAATTAAAGCCAAAGGTGAAATGCATAACCTGTTCATGAAGGCTTTACTGTGGTCCCTTGAGGTGGACCTACCAGCCCCCACTTTTCTGCCCCTTGGAAAAGGACAAGCCAGACCCACCCTCACATTTCTAGTATTTGGCACAATCTTTGGCTCATGTCAAGCATCCAAATGTGTCTGGTAAACGAAGAGTGGATTTTTATTACTAATATGCTTAGCCTGACTTAAAATAGTTTCTATGTTCTAAGACCTGCCCAGCCCTTTGAAGTCATATTTTAAAGCTATGATTTCTATCTTAGTACATTTCAGCAAGGGCATTATATCAGAAAGGTTTGGCCAAATGAATGAAACATGCTGAATCAATTATGGTACCTTGATAATAAAAGTGCTGTGAACTCATCTCTTCCAATCAGCACTGAAAGTACATCACAAGCTCTCAGGGTGGTCTCAGGGCATTCTTTTTTGGTGTATTTATGAACAGGAGTTATAAAAGATCTCTAAGTCCCACTGGATGTAGATAAGCTCTACTATGGAAAAACAGAGCCTCACCCTCTCAGAATTCCTCATCCCCCAAACCTGATAAACCTCTCCTGCCTGGGTCAGCAAGTACACTGGGGACCCCTCCTTCAGGTTCTGCATACACACTGGCCTTCACTCTGCAGTCATGCTTTTAAAACCATCTACTTGATCCACTAAACATACACAAAAATGATTCAACATATATGAGAAGGATTTAAGATACTTTGGATGTATGTTTGTATTCAAATAAAATTTTGCGGCCACAAAAAAGAATGAAATCATGGCTTTTGCAGCAATATGGATGCAGCTGAAGGCCATTATCCTAAGCAGATTAACGCAGGAACATAAAACCAAATACCGCATGTTCTCACTTATATGTGGGAACCAAACATTGGGTATACTTGGACACAGAGGTGGGAGCAACAGACACTGGGGATTCCAAAAGGGGATGGGGAAGAGGGGCAAAGGTTGAAAAACTACCTATTGGGTACTATGTTCACTACTCAGGTGACGGGAATCATTAGAAGCCCACACCTCAGCATCATGCAATATACCCATATAATAAACTTGCACATGTACCCCCGAACCTAAAATAATACATATATATATATATATATATATATATATATATATATATATGTTTTTTAAATAAAGCTATGTTTAAAAAAAGAAATTCCTTAATATGAGCAGATTTATTATGGAGATATCCGTAGTTGTCCCCAGCATTTAATCAAGAAGTTATAATATTAACACAGTGGACTTTTTTTGTTCGAGACAAGTTCTTGTTCTGTCACCCAGGCTAGAAGGCAGTGGCATGATCACGGCTCACTGCAGTCTCAACCTCCTAGGCTTAAGCAGTCCTTCCACCTCAGCCTCTCAGGTAGCTGGGATGATAGGCGTGTGCCACCATGTCTGGCTAATTTTTGTATTTTTTGTAGAGACAAGGTTTCATCATGTTGCCCAGGCTGGTCTCAAACTCTGGCCTCAAGTGATCCACCTGCCTCCACCTCAGAAAATGTTGGGATTATAGGTATGAGCCACTGTGCCCAGCTACGATGGAGTAGAAAGGCCCATTGCTCTTTGATTTTTCTCACAGGGTACAATTTTCACTTTTGGGACGAAAGGCATTAAAAGTACCATTCAGTTAACATTTGAAGAACTCAGCAGATAGGGAACCATCTATGAGTCTTACACATTCTTACCAACCATCTGAATAGAAATGAATTACTACTATACTCAAAGAGATGCTCGCCAAATATGTGAAGCTGTAACAAACACAGAACAGTTTTTAAAACTCCACATCAAAACTACCTAAAAATTAGCTGGGCATTGTGGCTTTTGCCTGTAGTCCCAACTACTCAGGAGGCTGAAATGGGAGGATTGCTTGAGCCCAGCAGTTCAAGGTTATGGTGAGCTATGCTCACAGTACTACACTCCAGTCTAGGTGACAGAGGAAAACCTTGTTTCAAAAAAAAAAAAAAAAAAAATCTAAAAATGATATAAATGCTGTTGAGTGACAAGAGGTGTCACAACAGTCTTTTCAGAAATACATGTCTTCATATGGAATTTGTTTGCTGATTAATCACATATATTTTATGGGAGATTTGAGAGTTTCATCTTTGGGTTTTAAATTAAAAATCACTGCTTTTTGAGTCAAGAGTATTTCAAGCAGAAAATAATGGTAACAATTTTGATCCAGTCTTTGGAGTAGTCATTTGATTTTCACTGAAGAGAAAGCAGAAAGCCATATAATACATTCCTATATGTAATCAACAGTTTTCTATGAATGCCAAGTTACATTTGGTATCAGCCTATGCTGTTCTTAGCCCATACACCACACAACATTAGAATCAGAATCTTACAGTCCTCTTGCAAACTGGAAACTTGGTTTCTCTGGGAGCAAGTACTTTTTGCCTTTAACAGATATTGAATTCAATAAAATTTAAGCCTTAATGATTTATGCACATTTGTGTCAGGATAATCAAAGTAGTGCACTAGTAAACCAGGATAATATAAATCATCATGGAATGAGCCCAGAATTGCTTTGGGGTGAAGACAACCAAAGGGAGCAAGAGAGCCCAGCTCAGTGCTCTTGGTACCTGTCATCATCATTTCCCAAGAGCAGCATGTGGCACAGCAGGAAACCAGGCCAGCTCCTGCCATTAGCGCACAACAGCAAAAGTGGATGTCCATGTCAACATTTCTGAAGACTCAGAATGAGCCAGATGGGCATTATTTTCCTAATGACTTTCACACACATGCAAAAAAACAGTGACAATAATTACTAATAGTGTAGGTTTTCCTATGGCCAGGGGTATACGAAATTATTCACTGACATGACCTTGTTTATATGTCACATCAATCTTGACTACATACACTATGTTCCCCATTTTACAATAGAGGAACTATGGCTTGGAGTGGCTGAGAGCCAAGGTCCCACTGTCAAGGAAGTGAGCTCCTGGACTGCAGTCCAGATCATCCTGTTCCAAGGCCAACAAACCAAGCCAGGAATATTCGAATTCTGACATTATACCCTGCCAAGGCTTCTTCTTTTTCTTCTTCTTCCTTTTTCAAACTTTACCTTGCAGAAGCCATCTAATCCCCATGAAGCTAATTCCATTTCCCATATCAAGGGAAATAATTGTAGTGAGTCATCCTGAGAGAATACCTAAAAGTTAACTTCTCTTATTTTTTTTCCCTGGTGGTACCCCTTGCTGGGTAAAAAGATGACCCAAATCAAGTCAAGAATCAAATTAAGACTCTGGTCCATTTAGACATCTTTATGATGCAAGTCTTCTTGGACATGGGGCTTTCTGAATCTTTTGTGCTGGGGCCTAGCCATGCAAACTTTTAGCTTGTACATTTGTTGAATGTAGGTCAGTTTCAACTAAAAAATCTGGCTTTGGCCGGGCGCGGTGGCTCAAGCCTGTAATCCCAGCACTTTGGGAGGCCGAGGCGGGTGGATCACGAGGTCAAGAGATCGAGACCATCCTGGTCAACATGGTGAAACCCTGTCTCTACTAAAAATACAAAAAATTAGCTGGGCATGGTGGCGCATGCCTGTAATCCCAGCTACTCAGGAGGCTGAGGCAGGAGAATTGCTTGAACCTAGGAGGCGGAGGTGAGCCGAGATTGCACCATTGCACTCCAGCCTGGGTAACAAGAGTGAAACTCTGTCTCAAAAAAAAAAAAAAAAAAAAAAATCTGGCTTTTCAGAGATCAGCTGGCTGATTTTCTAGCAAAGCTGTAGGATAAAAAGCCTCCAACGATTTCCCTCTCCTCCGCCTAGGGGCATTACAGCCTCGCCTAGCTCGGCTCTCTTGAGTGAGATTTACAATGTGCTATAATATGTCAAACTTTTTAACAGGTTCAGAATTGGTCTTCGGTCCATCAGACTGCTATCCAAGTCTACTATCTATCCAAGTCTAATATCCAAGTATTATTTTCTACTAATAAGTATTATTAGTAGAAAGTGAATGGAAGTTTGTAGGTAAGGTAATGTATCCAGGTCTTTGTGATGCAATGCCAGCTATTATTCAAAATTGTTCTTGCCTAAGATTTCTAAGACTTCATCAGGTGAAATCACAGCTCCACAAAAGAGCTAAACCACTACCAACTACTTTGCTTGCATCAGAGCCACTAACTTTGGAGATAGGCTTAATCGAAAGCTGGAACAGACATATTGACCTGCTGCTATGGGTTAACCCACAAAACACCCGTCACAAAATAGAGGCAATGGTATCCAATCCTGTTTGTTTAGGCCTCTTGACAGAGGCAAGGAAATTCCAGAATGATGCAGTAGCTGCCCAGAGCTCAACAAGGCACGCATAGCTCTTATTCGAGACCTCACTCAGCAATCAACAGGCAACTCCTCCACCAGCAGGCGTCCCCCAAATTCTTTACTGCGAGCTTAGCCAGAATTGATACATTCATACAACCAGCAACACTTTTATAAACAAGCCATTTGTTGTTCTTGTCAATGTAACCTTCATTGTTACATCCAGATAGGTTCTTTTCTAAAAACCATTATCTCCTACAGATAAAAGAGAATGGGCCACTGAAGATAGACCCTGAAAATATAATCTATTAATATCATGGGAATTACAGTCATTTACACACAGAAGTCCTTTCCCCTCAGGCCAAGACTCTGCCTGCTGATCCTGTCCAGGAGGGCTCTGGGCTGTGGTCTCCATAATTGTCACTGAGCACTTCCCAAGAATGAATGTGGGCCCGGGAAAGAATAAATAAGGCACATATTTCATGAGCCGTACACACAGTTATCAGCCCAAAGGCTTAGGAAACCAGGGCAAATCTGATGAAACTCAGGAGGCCATTAGGAAAGAAACTTATTTGTGAGGTTCTAAACTTAGTTATGTACTTTGGAAGGCCTGTGCGGCTGTGGTTAACTCTGGGAGGTAGGACCGGTCAGGGAGAGTCCTTTTTCCAAGCACCCATCTGTAAATGTGAATTTTTACTTCACGTAGGGACTCCTTTCAGAGTGACAGAACAACTGCCACCAGAGAGCAAAGATAAAATGCTTCACGATCCTAAGCTCTGGTCTGGTTCCTTTTACAGAAAGAGTAGCACGCCTCCTAAGGGAGGCCTCCCAGCTGCAGGATAAACTGAAGAATGAACCACGGTATGACATACAAAATTGAAATGTAAATGCCATCTAGGCTCAAGAGAACTTTCTTATAAAAAAAAAAAAAAAATAGGCTGTTCACAGTTCTGACGTGAGGCCTCCTCTGGCAAGGGTGTTCTTTCTGGAAGTTTCTGTATGTTGGGCAAAGCAAAGGCCAGCAGCCTGCATGGCCAGAAAGGAAGACTGCCAGGGTCTGGGAGAGCCACGGCCCCAGAGGCCCAGGAAGCCAAGGGCTCTGTTTGCAGGAGAAAGGCTGACTCCCCTGAAGGCCCTAATGCAGCACATGAGCCAGACAAGGAGCAGAGGTCCAGGGAAGTGGAGTCTCCTCAGTCCTGATGCTGGACTGAGTGAGTCTCCTCAGTGACTGTAGCAGGTGAAGACTTAAATATGAAATATAATTGCTTCAACTCTTCCCATGAATTTTATATTAGGTTCTACACACTTTTTTTTTTTTTTTAACATAGTTGTTTTATTAAATGATAAAGAGAATTAGGTCACAACCCTGAATGAAAAAGTAACTTCTTTTTAAGTTAATCCAAGTAGGGAAAATGAGCTGTTGGAGCCCCAGGACCATCATTCCTGCACCATTAATCACCTTGTGTGAAGAAGCTGGATTCCAGGAATTACTAACCAGTATGAAATGCATAAATGGCATAGGAATGCTGGCCTCAAATGCTTAACACAGTGGCGAGAGTTCTGGAGCTCAAGGAGAACTATACGATTCGCTCTTGGGTGTGCACGGCCTCTGCTCTTCCAGATGGCTGGGGAAACTGAAAGCACTCACAGTGGCTCTAGAGTAACCAGGTCATGACCGTGAGCTCATGTAGCTAAAGACTGGGAAACAGGGAACATCTATGGAGCCAAATGTTTGCCAACCTGATGATTTGTTATGAGCCATCCCAAGGTTGATGAGTATATGCATTTTTTAAAAAAAACCTCCGTGGACATGATAAATGTTGCTATCTACTTGAGTTCAGTTGTGAGAATGTTCCATATGTCACAAAGCAAAGACAGAGGCCTAAGGAATATTGCAACTGAGAACCTGTCCTTTGGAAAGCGGTTTGGCCAGGTTTCCCATGCTACTAATCACCTTGCGAGGTGTTCAGTGTTTCTGGAACAGCCAGGCTCTGTGCAGCTCTGTGAGACACGTGCCCTGGCTCTTGCATCCCAGCTGCCTGGCTAATACTCATGCCAGTCAGAGAGAGGCAAATCCTCTAACTGGGAATGTTCCCCCCAGAGAAACAGCTGTCGTTACAGTAGAGCTCATTGATCTTCCGTCCTGGGACAGAGTGTTGTGCACGCAGTGTTCCTTTCACTACTGTGGACACCAGCCCACTCGGCACACCTGATTCTGAGTGTCGGGACTCCATCCCGCCATCCATCCACACACTTCTACCACACGTGGGCCACAGTGGAGGCTCACAGGTCCGTCTCTACTTTCGTGGGTAATTGCTAAAAACTAGTGTTGGAAGAAGCAGGCGGCAAAGGGAAATGACATTAAAATATGCTGAATGTGAGGTTCCAGCTGAGTGACTTCACATTATTTTCCACCCTGAGAGTAATGACTGTTGTTTAGAAAACCAGATGTGCGAGGTTTTCTCCTTGTCTAAAGCATCTGCATTCATGCGTGGGAAACACGTTTTCTTAGATGCAGAAGGTTTCTGGTGAAGTGGCAACAGTGGCCATCAGTGGCAATATTATGTGAGGTAGGCACAGATGATTTATGGGATTGAATGATAACATTTCTTTTAAAAAAGTACAATTAGTAGATTTTAAAGTATTATTTGCAAAGTAGTATTTTCATTTCTAGCTAGATTATTGCTGGAAAACTCATTCCATGACCTAAATTCTCCCCATGGACACTGGCAGAATGGCGCACTTTCTAACGGATGTGAGTAAAAGTTCCTTTGAAAGGATCATCTCCTTCTCGAGTCATGTTATTCAGGGAGAATGAAGGGTGGACCGGGGTACATAGCCAACAGCTGTTTAGCTGTGAAAATCTGATTGTATAGAGAGGGAGCAGGGGGAGCCCAAATTCCCCTCAGCCTGCACTCAGAAGCTCGCCGCCTGTCTTCATCTGGATCTGAGCCAGCACTCTGGTGACGGCCCACTCCCATGAGATGCAGCGGCTCCGGGCCCTGGGAGCCTGGGCCAGGGAGGAGCAGCAGCTGCGGCGTCCAGTGCAGAGGGAGTGCCCCAGAGCATCTAGGGCTGAGAAGCTAGAGCCACACCCAGATGACTGCTGTGCCCCGTGTCCACCTGGCCCTGTACCCTCAGCCCAGAACGCAGGCCTCCTAGACCAGGGGTGTCCAACTTCACTCTAGGAGCCCCCTGAGAAGGGTTATTATTATTAATAAATAATCAAGTCGGGTTAGAGGGTCCTGCTCAGGAGCTCCTTACTCCAAATCCTCCACCACTGCCATTTTGTATAAAAATGCAAGCAGTTTGGATGTTATCAGTAGTATCTTTTGCTTTATTAAGTAGATTCTATTTCTGTGGTCTATGGCAACAGTAACAGCTACTTAATAACACTGAAGTCTCACCTCTAGACATACTTTAAATTTTTCAAAGTATCATCAAATACTTTTATTTGGGAGCACACTATGTTTCAAGTAGGCCAAAGAGAACTTGAAATATTTCGTCCATGTTGGGGGATTTTTTAAAAACTTGTTCTTTTCTCCTTATATATTACGCTGCCAAATGAATGATGTTGCCAGTGACAGAGCCTCTGAGGTATATTTACTGGCCCCAGCAGGGACACACACCATTGATCTGCCCTTACTACGGTCCTTATTTATATGGGTAACTCAAATGAAAGAGTGAGCTGACATTAAAATGAAAGGCTTGATGAGGTGATTTCTAGCAAAAACCCAGCATCACAAATGACAACAAGTGGCTGTGGTCAGGCAGAGGAATTTTCTGCTACCTGAAGGCCAACGTTTGAAACAAAATGACACAAATGTGGCTTAGGAGTCTCCTCTCTCTGGTGTGGGCAGGGCGACGGGCTTGGATGGAGGCACCCACCTGCTTGTGGGGCTGTCCCCTGTCTGCAGTCTGCAGTCGCAAGCTGTGGTCTCCAATCTGCAGCCGAGAGTGTTGGGGGTGCTCCCCCACTGGAAAGCCACAGCCTCGGTCACCATCGTCGCGGTCTGGGCCATCCACCTGGTGACCCGCCTGGACTCCAAGCTCCCCAAGCCTGGGGAGGGTCTCTGGATGCTCACCCTGAAACAGGCAGGAGGTGACGATTACAGCTGCAGCCAAATCCTTTTGCTGTATAGCCTGATTTTCATTGTTTGAAGATAATGATCCCCTTTATGGATTATCAAGGCCTGTATTTCTCAGTCATTACCCCTAAAATGCTCATTTTGGCCATTTCACTCATTGGTACTTCCTGCATTTAAATTGCACAGGGTAGGTGCTCAACTTATTCGAAGATGTTAAAGAGAAATTTTAATCCTACTCCTTATAAATTAGTATTGCTTATAGCTATGGTTTTTAAGTTAAAGGAGGAGGAACTCCAGAGTACTGATTAACAGGAAACTTTACAACGATTTCTACATTCTGCTTAATAATGATTTTCTATGTCATGGATAGTTGGAAGCTGTTGGAATTGGTTTTTGAAGACTTTTTTCACCCTGAATAAAGGGATCACTGTATTTTCCCATTCTGAGGATGAGAACTTAAATTTACATACACTGTTCCCTAGAGTGAAAAGCAGACAAAAGGTCTTTGGGAACTAAAAAGAAACCAACAATTCACAATGCCTCGAAGCAGCTGGCCAAGGAGCCAGGGCAGTGGATGTTCAGAATACACAGAATACACAGAACACCAGTGGCTCCAGCCCCAAGTGTGCCAGGAAGCAAGCCCAGGAAGGAGCCTGCAGCACAAATGGTCACTCTGACTTAATCATTAAAAAAGCAATCAGAAGGCAAAGATCTCTGTTCTGTTGCTATTATAAACCTGGGAGGTATAACAGGAAGAACATATACAAATTTTAGAGGTGGCAAAGTGACTCATCTGAGGCTTAGAAAAGATCCTTTTAAAACTGTGTGGGCAGGACAGGCTTTCACATCTAGGAACAAAACTCGAACAAAAGAAGAGCAAACGTTTTAGAAACCAGTGTTTACAAACCAGCTTGAATGAGATGGTGCAGGACCTCAGGGTGATAACCTCAATGAATTTATAAATGAGCAGTAAAGGAGATGGGAGTGAAACTTTGCTACAGCATGGAGTTATGGACCTGAACACTCTTAAAACTAGGTAAGAACATAGCACAGAATTCATGGTTTCATATATAACTGAACAAGGGGCTACATTTCCATTTCTTGGACCAAAATTGACAAAATAATTTAAAATAATAATGACTTCACCACAATGCAAAATATTAATGTGGCAAAACTGCACTTGCATTCCATGAACATGTACAAATGAAAAAAGAGAGAGTAGACATTGAGTAGGCAACCAAAGCACCTGCCTCTGCCCGTCCCTCACTTATGAACATCACACAGTTTTTGCAGGGAAGTCTGTGGTTTTCCTCATTTAGTTCCTGCACTATTCTAAGTTTATGCCTAGCATACCTGCTCTTGCTACTGTAATGTTACTTCTGTTATATTTGCTTGTATATAGGAAAGTTATTGATGTTTCGGTCACCTATGTTTCTCTTATCTATGTGTCTGTATGAATTGCTCTAAATCTTTTTTTGTAGCAATATTAGATGTTAATCAAATACTGAAAAATAAAATAATAGAACATGACTGTGTGTAGGGTGGGTGAGGAGACAGCAGTGTCTGGGGGTCAAGAACAAAACAGATGCAAATAAAAGGAACTCTAAAGCAGAGTTACCTCAGTAAACTCCTCTCCTTCCTCCTCCATCTGCTTCCCTTGCCGCCAGTGTTTCAGCAGCCACCTGAGTTTGACGTAGAAGAGGAAAATGTTCTGCTTCAAGGACCGGAGCTCCTGCTGCATCAGATTCTTCTCATCACTCCAGGTTCGCTCATGGAGGGTGTTTTGCAAAGCCAGGCTGTGCATTTCCAGTTCTTTCCATCTCAAGGCATAGAGATGCTCCTCCTCCATCTTGAATGGAACAAAAGAGATAGTATGACAAGTGGCTAATCCAAATCACCACCCAAACCAAACCAGGAGTCCCTGCAAACTGCCACTCAGTCTCTGTCATACTGCATACAAGATGTGAAACACAGGAGCCCCAGAAGCTTGCTTTAAGAGCTTCAGACGTTTCCTGTTTACAAAACCCCATGAGTCTTATGATTCAGAAACAAGTGCTGTTTCAAAGTAAGGTATTATGATCATTTTTCATTATTAAGTCTCTCATGGTGTTTTTAGATGTCTCTAAACTCCTTCAGGAAAACTGTGTCTTGGAAATATGGCTTACCACTGACTTGAATCCCACATAAGCAGATTCCATGTCCCCTCTGTACATGGGCTGGGAACTCAAAGGCACATTACAATTGTAAAGAGGAAAAGAAGTGTAAATCCTTCCCCTCTACTTCCTGAGCCCCCTGACTCCCAACAGCCCCTGATAGAAGAGAGCCCCAGCTGGTAGAGAGCAGGGCAGGCTGGGCGGAAGGAATTCTTCCAAGTACTTAGGCCTCAACAGCATACAATGGTGTGGAAACAGCAAAGTGAGTCTGACAACCTATTTCCATGCTTAAAGACTTGATGTTCCTATTAGATGTGTATATCTCTTAGGAAAAGAAATACCTTGCATCTCCACATTAAGTTCCTGCCAACATCCCCCCCATAAACACTCTTACAAGCAACAATTGTAATGTGTCAATACTAAAAAGCAAAAGAGTGAATAAAATATCACTTTGTATATAAGGGCACAAGAATAATATCTATAAATAATATTTATAGTAGCTGAAGCGACATTATGGGATCAAAGCTTTATATTCCATAGACCAATAAAGGGTTGGAATGCCAGCCTGAAGGTTATCAACTATCTTCTCTTAACACTCCCTCTTATGCCAAAAACTAAGGCAGGGATATGTTTTTCTCCTTAAAGTACTTAATTAATTCTCAGAGGCCATGGGAATAGAACCACAGCTGCCCGAGGCCAATGAGCTAAAGGCCAGTGAAGAGTCAGAAGTAGCTCTGGAAAGGCCCACAGGTCTAGACAGCGACTTCTGTGGCCGCTCTCCCAATACCTGACCTTTACTGCATTTTTGACTGAAATAACAGAAAACAAGCGATTTTATTCACCATCTCAGCAGCCCTCAGCATTCCACCACTGGTTCTTCCCTGCAGACATAAGGGCAGCCTAGCGCACCAGACATTCAGCATCTGCAATTTCCTATTGATCAGTCAAGGTGGTTTTTATGGTGGGTGGGGCAAGTATATTTAACATTTCACACTGAAGATGTAACAGTCATGGGATCTTTTACACCATCTGGTTTGAGTTAGGTACATGACAATAAAAGAGGCAGTTAATCTATAACAAAGATCAGTAATTAAAAAGAAGGGAGGTCTGGTCTCTTGTCTCTTAGTCGTTTACCAAACAAGAACAATGAGGAAGAGCGTTCATCTATAATCTAAGAAACAAAACATGTTTCATGACTCAGTCTCCATGACTTAACCTCACCCTTGACATAATCAATTTAGAGGGTCCTGTAATCTTCTTCTTTTTTTCTTCATTTTTATTTTATTATTTTACTGACTTGTGCTGGGCAAGCTTCACTGGCCTAGGGGCAATGTGAAGGTAACATGAGCCGCCTTCCTGCCTGGCTGTGGAGAGGCTGGGACCTGCACCACAGGAGACAGCATCTGCAGCACTGCACCCAGGCCCTCCTGGAGAGACTTCCTTTCTCTCCCTCACTTCTGCCCTTTCCAGCTCCTTCTGTTCCATGGCTCCATGTACTTCCCAAGTCTCAGAGCTCAATTGTCTGCCCTCTGGGTACTTTAGGGGGCACTTTCCCTTCCTAGAGGGCATCTCCTACCATCCAAAGCCACTTCTGCAATCCTCCCTCACCATCAACTCACATACTAGAAACACAGGGGCCCCGGACATTGTGCTAGCAGCATCCTCAGCAATAAACTCACTTTTCGAATTATTTTTGGTACAATGCAGAAAGTTTTTTTTTTAATTTTACTTAGCAATTTATCTTTCAAGGAATATGAAATTATTTTCCTCTGACAATGAGGTGTGCAACTTGACCTATAAAGGAAACATTTAAAACGAATCATGCATCTAATGGTAGAAGTTGGCAGAAAGTATTTAGATCTTGGCATTTAGCCCTGCCTTTCCTAAGCTGCAAGGTGCAGGGAAGGCGCTGATTCCCTTAATCAGTTTGTGACCCATTTAAATCACATGGCCTCAGTCAACATAGGGGCTTATGTGTAGCACACATTCCTCACCAAAATGAGTTCTTAGAAACACCAAGACCTTATTTGCACAGGATATGCATTTTAAAACACCAAGGTGCTCTATTCAAGATCAACTGCTTTGCTTTGTTTAGTTTTAAAGACACAGCTATCTTTCAAGAACAAATACAAAGGGGAAGAGCAGCTGCAGCAATTCTGAACCTAGATATCTTTTCACAACTTAATTCGATTTGGGGTGGCAGGGATTGGGCCATTCTCAGGGATGTCCAGGGCAATGAGTGCCCACCTCTGCGAATCCTTTCTACTCAGAACTCTGGGGAAGGATTTGGAAGATAAAATTAGCCAGTACCAGGTTATTCTAGAATAACAGAGGTTAATCAGGCCACAGCTCAAGTTGTGGCAGGTTTTTTTGAAGACAACGGTTTAGGGTGAGTTGCTAATTTTTCTAGCAGAAAATTCACCCAACATCAGCAGAGGTGACAGGCATACTTTTCTGTCCAGTTACATTTAGGCCCTTCCTTGATGTCAGGCTGGTAATGCTGCAGGAAAGTCTGGATTAGGCATAAGGAAGACCTTGCTGAGACCACAGTGTAGATGCTGAAAAGCACGTGCCAGAACAGAAAGGTAGAGTTATGTTTAGGGGTGTCTGAGAAGGGGTCAGCTAGAATGGGTGACCTCTCCATAGGTGCCCAAGAGTCTAGCAGCCTGTATGCAACAGACAGCCTTCTTTGAAAATGCATCGTGGCATTTCTCCTTTGGAACTGTACAGTTCATGAAGCGGTCGTGCTGAAATCCATGTTAAATATTTACCTTATGGATCTTGTTTGTAAATGTCTCTGTCTCCTCTTGATGCAGTCTGGCCACCTGCATGAGCTGACCCTGTAGCTCCTCTATGGATACACTCTGCTCAGGTAAAACAGGGGGGCCCCTGAGCTGATTGGTGGGATAAAGGAAGGGGTTTAGTGGAAATCAGAACTCTGCCTGAATTGACGACGCAGGACAGACATCTGCACAAGCCAGAGACACACAAGGCGAGACAGCACATGTCGGCACTGCAGCAGTGGAGTGACTGTGGCAACCCCCCTGGGACTTCCCTCTGGGCTCCACAGCTCCCACGTTACCTCCCATGTTACTGCCAGGGAGGGACAGTTCCACCTGCCTTGCATCTCTTACCCAGGAGGGGAGCAGGCAGCTTCACCCACCACCATAACCACAAACCAGGCCGACAGAAGGAAGCCAAGGTATGTCAGAGGTGTCCTTGCTCTGACAGTGGCTTCTGGATGCTGGGCAGTCAGAGCTGACTACGACCAAGGCAGGCATGACCACCTATCACGTCAGCCTCTTGGATTCCCTCTCCGAGTCATCAGGTCTTTCTGAGTTGCATAATTAATTTTTTCATATGCTTTCTTATTAGAATTTTTCCTGCTCAACCGAGGGTGCCTTTCTTTTATAGAGGCGGTCTGACCCCCTATGTTCAGGGCAATGGGGCGGGGCTTTATCAATTAGCAGAGATGCATGGCTTCAGGCCTCCCAATGGCACATGCTGCCTAAGGGGAATCGCACGAAGATGTACTTACTACATGTTAAGTTCAAGATAGGTGGTGGAATCCGTATCATGATTTTTATTGGTAAAGTCTACCTTTTATATTCTAATGCCAAGATAGAGGAGTCAGGGTCATTACTTTTGAAATAAAACGTGCTTTTTAGAGATAGAAACATTGTTATGCTAAAAATCTCAGGCATCAACAAAATTTAAGCATGACATTTTACCCACTGGTTTATGCTACTTGAAAAGAGGTGTTTTATAAAACTGGGAATCAGAGTGGATTGTTGCAATGAAATACATGCACTTTCACTGGTTCATTCTGAATCCCTTTAACTCATCTACTTCTCCTTTTGGATACTGTTTATCCTCCTAATCTGATGGGACCTAGGTTGTCAAAAGTGAAAACCAAGAACAGAAACTGCAAAAAATAGAAGAGCAGAGCACTTCCCTCAGCACTGGGGATATGAGAGAGGGGTATGAAAGAAAGAAGAACAGAGACAGAAAATCAGACACTGGGGATTCTCCAAGTTAGGCATAAAATTTTGAAAGCTAGAGATTTAAACATCCTATTTCCAAAAAACTCGACAACTTCTGAGAGCATTAAATGTCTCTTTGCTTTGCTAGTTTTTCAAGATTATTATAGTCTTTTATATACATTAAGCAATGTTTGGGGTTCTCTTTGAAAAGATGCATTTCCCTACATGTTAAATTGGCTTCAATGACTGATTTTTCATTTCTAAAAGTTCTGTTGTTTTAAAAAAATGTGTGGTCTTTTATGATGGTGACATACTCCTCTCCTGTTTGCTTGCCTTTAATAACTGTGAACGCACTCATCTGATAATTCTATTATCTGCAGTCACAGGGCTGAATCCTGCTATCTGCCATGTCTGCCAGCTCAAGTCCCTGCTGGACATTCTTGGCTTGTGTGAAGTTCTGCACTGAGACTTCATCTCCTAGGGGCAATTATCTATAGATCTAGTATGGATCTGGGTGGAGAATGTGCCTCCAGATTGGTTTTGTGTTTGCTGGAGCTAGCAATATGACATAAATCCTTTTCTTTGGGATTCCTGGGCCAAACTGGTAACATCAATTCAAAGCCTGAGCCTGGGTGAGGCCAGCTCTAGCCCTCCTACTCCTGACCCAGAGCACATGCTGGGGAGACCAGTGTCCCCACTGCCTCCCGCTCCCTGCTCCCTTCCCTGAGGCCAGCAGGCAGACACTTCTTTGCTTCCTTTCTTTCCCTGCAGGTGTTGGTCCCAGGCCCCATCTCCTGTTCCCTTGGAGCTTCTGAAACCCAAGGCTCCCACTTAACCAGTTCCGGCAACAATCTCCCTAATCCACCCACCTAAGGACCACAGAGACCACTTTGGCTCTCAATTCTTTTTTTATTTTGTTTTGTTTTGAGACAGGGTCTCGCTCTGTCACCGAGGCTGGAGTGCAGTGGTGCAATCTAGGCTCACTGCAACCTCTATCTCCTGGCTCTAGTGATTCTCCTGCCTCAGCCTCCTGAGCAGCTGGGGTTTGCAGATGCCTGCCACGACACCCAGCTAATTTTTGTATTTTTAGTAGAGACAGGGTTTCAGCATGTTGGTCAGATTGGTCTCGAGCTCTTGACCTCAAGTGATCCGCCCACCTCAGCCTCCCAAAGTGCTGGGATTAGAGGCGTGAGCCACCACACCCAGCCTTCTGGTTCTCAATTCTAAAATCAATTCCAACTCTTGAAGACTTCCCTAAATTTCCTGGGAATTCAGCGATGTATTTAAGAGATACTTTGTATTTTATGCAGTGTTTTACTCAATATTTATTGAGCACCTCCAGTGCTAGGCACCATCTAAAGCATGGGGGATAGAGAGGTAAACACAGCGGCCACACCTGCCCTCCTGTATCTCAAGTGTTCTGCATAGGACCGTTTCCAGGTCACCGAGGCTGCTCTCCTGCCAGTTTTACTTTCCAGCTTTACATATTATTCTATAAACTTAAAATGTAAAAAATCCTCCTTATTTAATGCATTAGCTACTAGCCAAAAGCTTTATAGTATTAGGTGTAAAAACAGACATCCTAATCAAGCTTATCGTTTAAGAAAAGCAAAGCTCTATTAGTTTAGTTTCTATAGGTTACATGAACTATTTAGTTTGGCTTTAATTTTAATAAATAATACATATGTTAAGAAACCATTTTTATGTGAAACAATATATGAAGCTCATACTTCAGTGTCATTGGATATAAAACATGCTCTTTTGTTTGAACCACACCTTTGAAGGGTCACAGGAAAGGAGGTCCTGTGAGTTTGTTTACTGGGGAAGTCGGATCCACCTACAGTGGCTCCAATGTCGTCTCTGTAGACTGCTGCCTGGTCAGTAGCAGACATGATTAGATCCTCCTGATGTATTAGAAGCTTCATTTTCCTTTATTGTCCATTTTTGCTAATGCAATATTAAAACTCCCACGGACAATGCTCCTAGCCGGGATGCCAACGTCACTCCAATGTTACAAAAAACAATAAACAAACATGCTATGGCAAAAGTTTTTGCCTAGAATTACTCTACTGTCACACAGCTGCATACAATCACATATATTTGGAGAAAAGTTTCACATGAAACATAAATGTCTTCTAAAAAAATTCCCCTTGGCCACCCAATCCCCAAAAGTTTGGTTCTAAAAACCATTCTTTGTTCACTTACCTAGGATTCTGATTATACATCAAATTCATCTTCAACTCCCTATTAAAGCAGCTTATCTAAACCAACACCATCCTCACTTGTCTCCGAGGCTGCTGAGACACTAGTCTTGACATTGCAACCATCCTCCCATGTCAGTGTTCTGAAACTCCCACCCATGCCTTCCCCAACAGAGCTGCATCGCACAGGGATTAACAAAGGCTAACTTCCCCAACTCCAGAGAAAGTGGCTTATAAATTACTTCCCATACTTAAGAAGGTAACTTCACAATCTCAAACACAAACAGAAAAGGAAGGCTTTTCATAACAGTCACTAGCATGCCTAGCCATGCTACTCCTCTATTAGGACAATTCCACTGCCATGACCATGACTTCATTTTCTGGAGGGTTCTATTTTGTTCTGGCCAGTTTTGCAACCACTCACTTCAAAAGCAGTACATGAGGCCAACACATGTGTGCAAATACTTGGCATAAAACCCCACGTAACTTCCTTGTGGCTGGCATTTCACAGCTGAGGCACGTGGGATTGCGACTGCTTTGTGTGCTTTCTTGATTGAAGGATAAAAGCAGGCACTAAGGAGAAGAGCTCTTTGAGATTTCTGACTCAGAAACTCAATCCTCTAGGCACAGGCCTGGTCTCCTTTATATCTGAAATCTGACCAGTGTCCGTGCATGGCTATTTCTCATTCAGAACTATTTTTAAGGTGCCTCGCACATTCCAAACCATCTACACATCACTCTCTCTTAACAAATGCGAATGTCTCACATTTGATGGGAACCCCAGGGAGCGAAGTCAGAGAAGAGTCCAGTGCATAGCGTGAGCATCTTGCGAACATCCACTGAGAAGGGCAGACAGCAGGAACACTTATCCTGAAGTCTGTTACTTTTTAGCAATTCATTTTTGGATGGCTGCACTGATGCATTAGTGGGTGTCCGTGGGTTCTGACTTCAGTTTGCTCCGGCTGTGGCTGTTTGCCACAAACTTTAAACTTCAGTTTGCTCTGGCTGTGGCCTCCTGGAGAGGCCACCCCTTTCCCAGATTTAGTGAATGGCGGCGTCTGAGCAGCAGGGCTCCTCCACTGCCCAGATTTGCAATCTGCGAAAATGCGTCATGTGTAAGAATGCACTTCTTTTTATCCTCTTTATTGTTATAACTGCTGCTGCTGGTACAACAACGAGTAGTAGTTGTAGTTTCTGTCTAGCTAAAATACCTGAGTCTTTCGAAATAATAATGTTTCTTTCCGCTTTCTCCAAATATAAAAATCCGTAAGGCAAAAGACACAGAGGCATTTTCTAAGTGCAGCTTCAGAAGCGGATCCTCTTTAAAAACTTCTGCTTAATGCCATTGATACTAGGTGTGCTATTGGGCCACCTCCCACACCCTTGAGGAACTACGGGCAGAGAGCTAAGGGGGATCTACACAGGTACAGTCATGGTTGGCCGGAGGGCAAAATTGGTGGTGGTTTAAAGGGAAATGTAAAAGGGAGCAAAGAAAGCTGCTGGCAAGACCTCCAGCTCCAGCCCTGCCTCAGTCTGCATGAAGGTGCCCATGTTTGTCTTTCTCCCAGTTACTCTGTGGGGTCTGATGAGTCTTAACACAGCAGCTTCTCTGGCCTGGCTGCTGGGCTGACTTATGGGAGTTTTGTGTACTGTTTCCATTAGAGCCTCATGGGAAAGCAACTGTTGGCAGCAAATTCAGGGATGTTCTCATTAAAAAGCTTTTAAGAGTTCTACTCCCCAGAATTGGCCATTGTACAATTCTTTAACACAATGTCATATTCAAAGACCAAACTAACAAGGCTGTCAGAGTGACATTCACACCAGGGACAGGGCAGCCTCTCCCGACCCAGGTTCTGTGAGTGATCCATATCCAGCTCCTCTAATAAAAGGAAACACTGTGGAGGAATCAAAGTGGCTCCAGAACATGCCTTATTTAAAAAATAAATAAATAGGATGTGTTTGCAACAGAATTGAGTTTTCTCTTCTATGTGAAATGTCTTTGTGAATAAAAACATCAGAACAAGGGATGTTTAAAACTCCTGATTCACATTGCTTCCCCTTCTAGGAAATGACGCTCCCTAGACTTGGCCTTTCACTATGGAGATTTTTAGCTTTCTTGTAAAAATATACAAAATTAAAGAAAGCTAGACAGATGTTTAAAAAAGGTGCCATTCCATGACAAGGCAGTTGGCTCTACAGTGGCCGTTCAATTAGTTGTTAGAGTGACTCTTTAGAAACCCACCCAGGGGTCAGTGCAGAGCTCTCCTGCTGTTATAGATCAGATCCCTCCGGGGATGTGCTGGGGAGGGGGGCGCTGCAGCTGGCTGGAGGCTGTTCTAGACCCAGTTCTGCCACCAACCAGGAGGAGGGTTTATTGGGGAGCCGCTTCACTTCTCAGGCCTCATTTTTGTCATTTGCAGAATGAGAGACTTCATCTGAAGACCTGCTATTCTTTTCTGAGCTGCATTTGGAGATCCTGTGCCACCACATGGCACCAGCTCACTCTGCTAATCTACTTCCTGTGAAGCTTTATTGTCACTCAGTATTTGGTTTTCTTCAACTAGGTGTTTCTCTCTCCCAAATCACTACAAGTTTCTGAAGCTATGTGATGCATTTATGATGGTGACAACTTATCACTGCTCCAGGTTACACAATATGGACCTAGAAGAATCCAGGAGGAGGAGAGTTCTCTAATACAGGCTGTAACTGCACACAGCTACATGCGACACCCCTTGAAGGATGAACATTTGGGAGGGAAGACGCATTTCCTGTAAAACCGGCCATCAAAGGTAAGGGGGATGCCCTGTGCTGTGGTTCCAGAGCTGTGGTTCCAGAAACAGCCCATGACAAAGAAGAAAGAGCTACAGTGGGAAGGGAAAACCAGGACCCTGACTAGGGAAGCTGTGACACACTTTCCCCCTTGGAAATCCCCAATGGCAGGGCATAGCACTCTCTATTATTAATCGTACTTTAGGCCAGGTGTGGTGGCTCACGTCTGTAATCCCAGCACTTTGGGAGGCCGAGGCAGGCGGATCATGAGGTCAGGAGATCGAGACCATCCTGGCCATGGTGAAGCCCCTGGCCATGGTGAAGCCCCGTCTCTACATAAATACAAAAAATTATCCAGGTGTGGTGGCGCGCACCTGTAGTCCCAGCTACCCAGGAGGCTGAGGCAGGTGAATCGCTTGAATCCAGGAGACGGAGGTTGCAGTGAGCCAAGATCGTGCCACTGCACTCCAGCCTGGCAAAAGAACAAGACTCCGTCTCAAAAAAAAAAAAAAAAAAATCATACTTTACACAGACATGGCATTTGGGCTTTTAAAGGTGCTTCCTCATTTAACAATTCCTTTGCTCTGAATTACCCCTGTGTAATCTCGTCGGGTAGGCAGGGCAATGCTGTCATGCCCATTTTACAGACGAGAAAACAGAGGTCGAGAGACTTGCCTGAGAAATTGAGCTGGGAATGAACACAGCCAGGCTAGGGCCCAGGGTCTCTGATGCCCAGGCCAGAGTCAATTCCAGTGTGGCAGGACATGCCCGCTAGCAACAGCTTGTGGGGCCGTGTTAGCTGAAAGCTGGGAAATGTGTCTTTCTGAGGTTTCCATCCTGGAGGTGGGTCACTCAGCCACTGGAAATGTGCGTAACTGTGGTTTGCTACTGCTCACACAACAGCGTTCTCGGAGGAAGGCCCTGAGTACAGTCTGGGCTAACAAAGGCGCTTCCTGTGATCGTTCCATGGAGTCCTAAATCACTCCATCTGTGGGGAAACTGGCAGTTCCCCAATATCTGCCTGTCCTGCTCTACTTTTGGCACAAAACTTAGGGACATCTCACTTGTGATTTAGGAATGAAAATACGCTGAATGACGTTCTGTAATACATGTCTAACTCTATGTCCAAACACAGTGTTAAGAAAACATTAAAAACATTACAAATGCTTATTCTGGACCCTCTAACTACGAGAGCTCTGGGGCACCCTGCTGCTCCCTGAATGCCCATGGCAGCTCCACACAGCTCACGGAGGTTCTGCTTGTTTCCTGGGAGGTTGGCACCAATGCGAGCGTGGCCGCTGGGCATGTGGAATGTCTCCTTGAACGCATCTCTGTCTGGTCTACGTTTACTTTCCTCTGGGGCAGGGACCCAGATGCCACCTTCTCCGGCAGGGCTGACCTCTGCCCAGGTGACAGATGGAGGGTGGGCCTGCACAGGATGTTTCTGAAAACTTGTTTTGTTTTCATTTAAGCTTTTTAGAGGCTGTTTTCGTGCTGCTGTGTGTTCTGTCACAAGGGTAGAGGTGTGACACACATCCTCAGGGCCCAAATGGGAGATATTGGGACTCATGTGAGTAAGGCGGCAGCCCTTCAACAACTGTCTGACAACGCAGCAGGCAGCCTGGCCAGGTCATAGCAGCGCCGGCCCTGCCCCACCCTCCTGTCTCTGCTCACTTCATCTCCTAATCAAATCCAGCTGGCTTTTCTGCTGGGTGAGCTGCTGTCTCCCGTCAGTGTTGCGGTCCTCACCTCTCCCTCACCCCTGCCCTGCGGGAGCCACTCCCATGCCCTGGAGCTAAGTGGTAACATCCCCAAGTGGACTAAGAAATTAAGAATCTTCATCAGTGTCTTAGAGAAGCTACTGTCCTTCTCTAGTGAAGAATATGCTGCTCCAGCCCTGCCAACAACCTGCCTTGACCAGTAGGGGCAGCGCCAGGGCTCGTTCCTTGGGAACCCCGTTTATCTCCCAGGTGGGGTGGCCTGTGTCTAGGAGCTTCCACTCTTCCAGGCTGCTCACAATGGTTCCAATCTCTGGTGGCTGGAGCCATGTGTACATGGGGTTGCTGTGGTGACAGAGACTGATAAGGGTGCCCACAGGTCAGGAGAGAGACTCCCTGATTCTCCCAACCAGCCAGCAATGTCACTCAAGACCATGGGACAGTCACAGAGACACAGGCAACAAAGAACTGAAAAGGGGAGCCCTAAGGGGAGTTTCCTCCATTGCAGGAAAGCCCATGTTGGGTTTTCATCCCTTCTTTCTCTGCAGTTGGACAAGAAGCCACTATGCACTCACCAAGGAGCCTACCTCCAGGTGCCCCAGATCTGCAGGAACAGGAGGTGGACAGTGCCTGCAGTGAGCTGTCCTTCTGTCTGACAAGCACAGCAGTTCCCCGCACGCACCTGCACACACCTGCCTGTCCCAGTGCCCTGCAATGTGTTTGCTGCCAAGTGAGTTCCGCCCAAATTTCTACCTCCTCCTGCCATGTTCCCTCAGGGCCTTGTCTGGGGCAGAAACCGTCACACAGCCAGCCACACAGGAAAAGGAGGGGGACGGTGGGGGGGATTGCTTGCTTGCGCTGACCTCCAGGCTGAAGCAGCTCTGGCGTCCTGGCCCGTGGCTCCCAGCATCCCCGTCTGCGCGGCGGTGCAGCTCCCGCGCGGCTCGGAGGCGCAGGCTCTCCCGCTCGTCCCCTCGGGCAGGCCCGAGCTGCCACTCCAGCTGCTCTCTCAGTCTGGACTGTTAGGTGCACGGGAGGGATTTGTTGTTGTTTTTAAAAATTTGAACAACAACAACAAAAAAAACAAAGGACAAGGAGGTGGGGGCAGGGAGGGGGGATGAAGAAAACAATAATGGATAAAGGAGACAACTGAGAAAATGAACAAAGAATGGCATGAACAGAAACACCAGCTTAAAGACAGTGGCGTAAGAAAGTGACGAGAACAGACCCGAGATGAGGATGAGCAAAAGGGCGGGTGGACACATCTGAAAAGCAAAAAGAGAAAGTAGGGGTGCAAAACACTGGTTACGGGGCACATGCGATGGCGATGCGTGAATCCAGAACTCAACTGCAAGCACGCTACCCGCGAAGGAAATGGAAAACGAGGCTCTTCCTTCCTTACTTGTGGGTCGAGCAGCCAAAGCCACAGTCCAGGGCGGCAGCTGGGCCATGCACCCAAGGCGAGGCTAGGACAGCAGTCCTCGGAGGCCCTCCGCGCCCTCCCCCGCGGCGTCAGGGCGGCGGGAGCCAGCAGAGCTTTTCCACCAAAACCATCCTTCTCAGCACCGCGCTCCTCACCCGCTTCGGCTGATCCTCCAGCGGGAGTGGGGGCCTGCGCTGCCTAGGGCCTTGGACTGCACTGTGTCCCTTGAAACACACCCAGGAAGGGACGTGCTCGTTAGCAAGTCCGCTAATTATCCTGACTGTGACATGCGTTTGTCTTAGCCTCCTCACGGCTTCTTCAGCGGGTGGCTGGTTGTTTGAGACACCAAGAGAGGAGCAAGGCCGGCCTGCGTCGAGCCCTATTGCTTCCAATGGGCTTAGCCTCGTGTCTGGGAGGGCCTCTAAACCACGAGCCGCGGTGCAGTTAAAAATAAGACAGGAAAAAGGAAAAAGAAACAAGGCAATACAAGAGAACTTAAAAAAAAAAAACAAAAAACAACGGAGCCCAACCAAGAGAGAGGATCCGGTTGCCCCGGAGGCTTTAGTACAATGCAGGTTTGAAATCATAACCAAGCAGCCGTGAGCAGCGTGAGCCCGAGTGCAGCAATGCCAGCGAGAAGAAGGAAGAGCAAGGTGGAGCAGGGAGGCGAAGCCACGAGCCCCCTTACCTGCAAGTCGGGGCCCAGCTCCTTCCCCAGGTTCCCGATGGGGGAGTCCCGGGACACAGAAGTCACAGTGGAGAGGAAGCTGGAGGACTCTGTGAGGTGGGGCAAGGGGGACAGGCCATCCCCAATGCGGTTCACCTGCTCCAGGAAGGCCTGCAGCTCCTTCCTGAAAGCCTTCATCTTGGCATTGATGGTCCCCAGCAGGTGGGGCTCCTGCTGGTCCCCCTCGCCCTGATCTTCTTCACCTTGCAGGCCAGGCCCTGGTGAGGGCGCACCACCCTGCAGCCCGGCATCGTGGAGGAAACTGTCGGTGTCTGTGATGAGGCACTCCATGGTCCGCTCCAGCCGCTGGGCCTCGTGCTTTAGGGTCACTAGGCACTCGGAGTCCTCCTGGGCCTTCAGGAGCTCCGTGGGGCACGGCTCGCTGGCCTCCGATGGCTTCCCGCTCTCAAAGCCTGATGTCTTCTCGAATATTTCCTCTGAGTCACTCTCCCCGCCAACAGGCCCTTCCCGCTTGGGCTGGGGCAGGCGGCCCTCCTCGCCATCGCTCTCCTTCTTGCCTGCATCGCTCTCGGCGTCACTGTCTCGAGGACTGGGGGCGTGGGCGGCCAGGTCGCAGCGCTGGATGTTGGACAGCAGCGCGTGGTTCTCGTGCTGCAGTTTGAGTACCTTGCCACTGAGCTCGCTGATCTGCAGCCTGGCCGACTTCAGCTCCTCCTGCAGGGGAGCCCCACCCCCAGCACTAGGACTCACACCCTCCCCGAGCCAGCCCGGCTCCCGGGGAGGCTCAAACTTGAACTTGCTGAGCTCGTGGGTCAGCTGCCGGTTATGGTCTTCAATCTCGGAGATGGACCTCCGGAGCAGCTCCGCTTCCTCTTCCACAAACTGCAGGTGGCGGCGGAGCTCCGTGGAGGACTCCAGGGAGTCGCCAAAGGGTGAGGTAGGAATGCTGGGTGCGTGGTCCCGGCCCGGGCCCTCCCGCTCCTGCTGGCTCCGCATGTCCTCCATCTCCGCCTTGAGGCCTCGGTTCTCAACCTCCAGCTCGACTATTTTCCGGCCCAAGATGTTGGCTTCCTCCTCCACCATCTTCAGCCTCAGCTTCAGCTCAGCCTCCCTGGTGCTGGGGGGCCCGCCTGCTTCCCCCGTGGGCAGGGGGCTGTCCACATCCCCATAGAGGGACTTGTACTTCTGGAGCTCCTGCTCCAGCTCGTCCTTCTCCCTTCCTAGCTTGGCCATCTTTTTGCGCATCAGGAAGGCTTCCTCTTTGGCAAACTGGAGCTGGCACTTCAAATCGGCACTGTCATCCTGCCAGGAGAAAACAGCCCGGGAGAAGGGTTATTTGAAAATACCAAATGTTCGTGTTTTTCATGATTCCCCTCACACCTCGCCCCCAAAACACACACAAACACCAAACACCGATCTTCCCATCGGTGCCATTGAGTTACACAGAGAAAGAGCCAAGACAAAGCAGAGGTGGGTCCGGGGGGCTTTGTGGAAGGGACCTGGGAAAGGCCTACAGTTTGTTTTCTGCCACAGAAACAAAAGAAACCAAAAAAATTAGTTTGGAAAAAAAAAGTTCATGTCGCAACCATGATACAAATTATGAGCAAAGAAGGGAAAACAAAATGAAACCCGAAACCCAGTGGGAAGGCACAACCTCTCCTTGCTTTGTGGATCCCACCTGGTTACTTACCAACACCAGTAAGAGACAGCAGGACCCCTCGCCAAGGCCTGGTGCAGGCACACAGGGTTCAGAGCCTCTTCCGCCCTGCTGCACTCACCGCCTGCAATGTGCAGACCTCCCTCATTCAAAGTGGCCCGCAATCCACGAGGTCTGACCAGGATGGGGAAGTCAGGCCACCCCAAATAACAGCTCAGCTTTCCCCTGGTTTCCTAAGGTACCTGAAACTGGGCAATTCACTTCTCTCCATCCCAGTCTCCCCAGCCCTAATGTCCCACAAGAATGATATGACCAAAAAAAAATGAGGTATGAGCCTGAGGATGCTTTGAAGTCCAGGCACGTGCTGAGTCAATAGCGAGCCCTGAAGGCTGGTACACACTGGGTACTGCAGGCCCAGACACCTGGGCTCCTTGCAGCCTTTCGCCATGCGAGTGCAACTTCAGAGGCCTTTGCATATGTTCCTTTCCCTTTGGTTGCTGTAATGCAGCAGGAAATTAAACTTGGAGACCCAAGGCAAGGAGGTAAGTGCTGGATGGTCAAGTGTATCAAAACCTAAGAAGTGTCCTCATCAGGCTTCAAGAGGGTTCTGGAAGGTCCTCAAAGCTGACTCTGCTGCTCATGGCCTGCACTGCTTGGCTGAGGTCAAAACAGCAGTTTTCAGATCCACTGGAAAGTCAACTCTGCTTTGCAGGGCTGGTCTCGTTTTGAAGCCAGATAAATCCCCGTTTTGGTTTTGCAAAAACGTTTTACTATTCACAGTCAGTGGATGGGAAAAATGACTGATTTCATCAATCACTCCTCATTGATCGGCCATCAGAAGTTCCAGAAGGTTTTAGCAAAGGTTTCCCCTATCACACAGAGAAACTGTCAACAACAGCTCTGTGGGAGTCAATTCCCACAGCCCCAGTGGAGGAAAAGGCATCAAACTGCTCTCCAGACCTGTTGACCCTTCTTTGGAACAAGTCAGCCCCTGAGGGAGAATTAACCCTTTCAGATCGTCACGTGTGCTCACAGTGCAGCTTTTACACCCAGAGCATGGCTCATTCTCTGCCGCAGTCTGGTCACACACTCACCATCTGGCAGAAAGAGAAATGCCTCCCTCGGCACGCTCCAGCTTTCCTCCTTCCACTCTGCCTGGTCCTTCCTTGCTCACCACAAACCCCATGGAAAAGGGAAAAACGGTATGATAAGGAAGGCTCAGACCAATACCTATGACCAAGTGTGCCACCACTGCCATAGGGAAAGCTTGCCTGGCGCTATCCGTGCATCCTCACGAGGATGACCGCACCCACAGTCATCTCTTATCTGAGGACAAAACCAGGCCTGCTGGACTTGGGGTCAAACATGCTGCCTGAGTCCTAGCTTTGCCCCCCGCTACTGTCCAAGGGACCTGGGCTAATCATTGAACGTGTCTCTTTGTATCTAAAGCAGGAACGCTCACTTAACAACAAGGTCATTGTGAAGGTCAAATGAAATAATGGTCTGTATATGATAAATCATAAACCTAAATAGTATATTTATCACATAAATAGGTTTGCATACGAAAAATCACCATGCTCTAACTCCCTGAAATTAATTTTCTTATTTGTCTGAAACACAGTATTGCGTAAAGGAGCCAATAAATGGTTCTTTTCCTTCTTTGCACATTAGGAGAATAATATATAAATGTCACATGGTCTTTGAGTTCTGAGAACTTATCACGTGAAGGATTTGGTTGGGTTTTGGTTAGGTAGATATAAAAAGCATTCCTGTGACTAACTCGATATAAGGCTGCCTGCCCTTCTAGCAAATATTGAGGCAAATGGGCTATTATCACCACTGGGGTAATGATGTATTTTTTTAAAGAACCTACACAGAATACACGGGCTGTGTAGAATACAACGGTGCAATCTTGGCTCACTATGACCGCTGCCTCCCAGGTTCAGGCAATTCTCCTGCTCCCTGCCTCTGCCTCCTAAGTAGCTGGGACTACAAGAGCATGCCACTGCACCCAGCTAATTTTTGTATTTTTAGAAGAGATGAGGTTTTGCCATGTTGGCCAGGCTGGTCTCGAACTCCTGACCTCAGGTGATCCACCACCTCAGCCTCCCAAAGTGCTGGCATTACAGGTGTGAGCCACTGTGCCTGGCCTTGTTCATCATTCTTTCAAGAAATATTAAGTACCTACTATGTCCCAGAAGTTGACATCTTACTTTTAACCTCAGCTTCTTGGAACTTTCAAAAGTAGAGCAGACAAAAGCACCTTTTCAATTTTTGATAAACATAGATTTGTAAGAAATCCAAATACACAGACAGATCTTTGTTGTTCCCATGAAGGAATGGAGTTTAAGCTAAAGTACCTATCATTGGAGATGGACTGTAAATACCTAAAAGCTTGGGACCAGAAAACAGGGGAGTGCCTTCAGCTCCATTGTTAACTTGAGAGCCAGTGTCTGTCCATTGTCAAAAATCATCTAACTGATCCCATCTCCACCTTTGAAGCAGAGAAATCTGTGGCAGCAGAAATCATGGAGGGCCGCATTGTCCAGCTGCAGGGAAACTCAGCCCCACTTTTCACCCTCCTTGAGCCTGGGACTCGAGACTGGGCTAGACAAGGGGCAGGCATGGCTGCCTGCTGTGACCCGCATCAGTGGAAACTTGCAGCTGGCAAGGTCTTGATGTGGTAGAGCCAGAACAGGAGGGGCAGAGTTGTCTGCATGGTGCGGGAAGCTTTTGGCTCAATCAGGTGTTTGGGCCAGGGAGTCAGGCAATCCCACTCTGCCTTGTCACTCCTCACTCACCACAAACCCCATGGAAGAGGAAAAATGATATGACAAGGAAAGCTCAGGGAAATACCTACAACCAACTCCTGGGAGTCTCTCTGAGAAGCTGAACTGAAACACTGGGGAGGGAGGTACAATCTCTGAGAAGTATCCTGAAACACGCTGGAGATTATACATGCTTATCTGTACCTGCTCATGCAGGTAGAAGGTCCCCATAGAGCCTTCAAATCACCTTCATTTCTGGAAACCTTCAACCTTACACCATTCCCGTCCCTCCACCGTCCATTACAAATCTATCATAGAATTCTCCTCCATCTCCTTGAACCTAAACCCAGGTCACTAAAAGCAGCAAGATCCTATGACATACTCTAACAAGTATCAATTTGTAGATTACCTGAGGATTGATAAAATGTCCAAAATGTCTTCTCGGTCCTTAAAGAAAAAAGCTATCCAAGCACCAGGAAGTCTAACATAAGATTGAATCATGCTGTCATATCTACTTAACCACCACGCATGCACTATGAGGCCAGTCACCAAGGCTAAAGCACTTTTTGAAAGAAAGACCGTCCTGGAAGCCATGGGAGAGTGTGTATTAAATGAAGGGGTCAGACAACCTCCGTGAGGTCTAGGCAGCTGGAGCAGGACTCGCTGCATCTGCTGGGTGTTGTGTGCAGGAGAGGGGTGGCCTGAGGGAAGCTGAGCTCAGTCTGTTCTGAGCGGGGGAAGCCACTCCTTCTCATAAGATGGGGAATCACAGCTTCAGCTCAGGCAGCGGGAGGCTGGATGCCCATCTTATCTTGTAATCATAGACTTCTTAAAACTCTGCCAAGACTCTAGTGAAGGCAGCAAAACCAAGTCTAAACTGAAGGATATCATTTCTGCTTTCAAGAGATCATTGGATAGCCCCAGGAATGCGGTATGAAAGCAGGTCAAGTCCAACCTTCCATATGACACACGATTCCTGATGTGGGCAGAGGACAGGCATGGCCAGGAGGGGGAGACACCCAGGGGCCCACCACCATCACCACCAGTGAGAAAGGCCTTGTCAAGCAACAGAAATATATCACTCTCTGTATATATTCTTTGGCTTGCAAGTCGGCCGTCCAGCCAGCACCCCAAGCAGGTGACTGCCCGCGTGCCTACCTTGCGCCGGGGCGCCAGCTTCCTTTGGGTTTTGGTTGCGGGCCTGCAGTTCCCAGGGCGCTCCATTCCACCATTCTGCTGAACAGAAACTGCTTCCTCAATAATCCCGCAGGCCGGGTGGGCGGTTCAACGCATCCCAGGTACCCGGCTTTCTGACACTTGCCTGAGGAGCAGCAGCTCCTGTTCTTGGCCCATTTTACCCACAGGGTGAATGCAACTCCATGCTGTTCATTTCACAATGGGGCAGAATTTCCCCTATTAAGGAAAAGATCTTCCCTGGGCAAGAACCAGTCAACTGAAAACACTCTCAACCCAGGAGAGTATAAGCACTCAGCAGCAGGATGGCAGACTTTAATCTCCCTGTTATTAATAGATTCCAAAGTGAGACTGGGAGGCTAGGAGGGGTGAAAAGGAACAGTTGGGCTTTAGTGTTCCTGCTGCTACAGGGGCCTGCCCCTCCTTGAATGATGCCCTGGGGATCAGTGAGTTTGGAGAATGGAGAAACCCGAGGGGATCCTTATGAGGGGAGTTCACAGGGACTGGGCTGCACCAGGCTCCACCAGGTCGGTGGAGGTTGCTGAGCTCTTAGTTACCCCAACTCATTGTGTCTCTCTAATTACTGCTTGCTCTCAGAGTGCAGTGAGCTGATATCCCAATAACACCTTTGTTCTCTCTACCACCTAATGCTAGCAGCAATTTTTAGAAAAGAATCCCATTAAACAGCTTTACAGAAAAGCTAGGAAAGTTTTGAAGAATACATACTGTGCATCTAGAAAGGGCTGAGAATATTTTACCTTCAATTACAACCATTTAAGATATTGTTTGGCTGACACGTTAAAAAACAAAAGCAACAACAACAACATTCAAAAGAATGGCTTATGAAATGACTCAACACCACAGTGGAGGTTTTATTTCACTGTGTGGATGACTTTGAAGGTCAAACACTTTTTACCATGTATGAGTACCGCCAGGCCCCTAAACTACACTTAGTTCTGTTTCACACAAAGCCAGTTCTTTTTCCTGAAGAAATCACCAGCTTGTCAGCATGAGGGAGAAACAAGAGGAAGGAGCTGTGGCTTTAGAAAGAAAATGTCCACCCTGTGGAAGTCAGGAATGAGGCCACGTATTTGGGCAGGTAATGTTTCTCTGAATGTTTTAAAGGCAAAGCTAACACTTATTGAAAAAAATTAAAAATTTAAAAAGTGACTTCACTTATAGGAGATATAGCATTAGAATGAAAACCTTCGCTTACCTGGTTAAAGGTTTTCTTCTCTTTGTACATTTCCCGACTGCTTCTCCTTTTTAGGGAACTCTGAAATAGAACCAAGTGACATTCTGTGACGAAGGGTTCACACGTGACGGCCAGCACCAGCGAACATCGTCCCCACACGTAGGGACGCACACATTGAACAGAGGCTGTTTCCCACCAGAATCAAGAAACAACTTAGAATAAATGAGATCTTTGCTAAGAGTAGAATTAAATTAATTAATTAATTAATTAAATAAAATAAAAAACAACTTAGAATCAACCTGTAAATGTAGTTGGAGAAGTTTGATGAAGTCTTTGAATCTTAAGATTCTTAAAATCCTAACTATTGTATTTGGGATATTCCTTAAGTATCTAGTTAAATGAAAAAGGAGGCTAGCTGGAACAATTTTAACAATGCAGAGAAGGCAAAAAAAAAGAGGAAAAAGGCAGGATGTTGGGGAAACAGGTAACTCGGCTTTCTGGAGCTGGTTCACCTTCCAAATTATGTTTTGTTTGGGCTAACATGAGAATTAATTGGTGTTTCCTGGACAGGTGCAGTGGCTCATGCCTATAATCCCAGTGCTTTGGGATGCCAAGGCGGGAGGATCACTTGGGGCCAGGAGTTCAAGACCATCCTGGACAACATAGTAGTAAGACTTTGTCTCCACAAAAAATAATTTTTAAAAACTTAGCTGGGTGTGGAGTTGTGTGCCTGCAGTCCCAGCTACTAGGGCAACTGAGGTGGGAGAATTGTTTGAGCCCAGGAGTTCGAGGCTGCAATGAGCTATGGTCAGGCCTGTGGCCCTCCCTGTACTTTAGCCTGGGCAACAGAGCAAGACCCTGCCTCAGAAAAAAAAAATTAACTGGTGTTTCCTGAGTGGCCAGATAAAAAGCGGTGTGAAGGAAGACAAGGGCGGCCCTTGTTTATAGAGAAAACCTAACTAGGTTGTGAAATTCTCAAAAAACCCACTCCAATTCATGGCTAATCCTCCATCTTAAAGATCTTACAAAGTTCATAACTTATTTCTATGTGAAATGAAGGCCTTGGCTGTGTCCTTTCATGCCTGGGAGCCCTGCCTAGTTTTACATTATAGACTCCAGGCAAGAAGTGCAAATACATCTGAAAACACAAACAGGAGTATGAATAAAGGGGCCGGGGCTGTCTACAACAAACTGGGAGCCAGGCCAGCTCCTGCAAAGGGAAAGTGTGAAGGCAGAAAGAAATGAGAAGTGAGAAGCGTCCTAGAGGAATATGAAGGGATTTGTAGCCTCTTAATCTGCAAAGATTAAGTTAATCCTGAGTAAAGCTGGAAGGAAGCAGGTGGGGAAGCAGATCTCTGCTGGCCCCAGACCTATCAAGGCAAACCTGCAAAAGGGAAGAGACTGTCCCTGACACCTACCTTCTTCCCCTCTGCAGCTCCACCTCGGTTATCAGCGACCTCATCTGAGGTCTGCTCAGAGCCCTCTCTCGACTTTATTCCTGGGTGCCCACCCTATATCAGAAGGCTTTGCAAAGGAGGCTCTATGCAAGTCACTTACGTCGCAGTTAGAACTTAAGTTCATTAACTCAGTACTGTTCACATTTTAAGTGTCTCACTCTCAGAATGTCAGGCCTTGCCGTTTATTGGAGGAATCCTGGTTAAGAAACAGTTAAAATTCTAGCTGCCCCTTAGCCTCTAGGAGGCTAGAGACCTGGAAAAACTAAAATAGATAATTAAGAGAAGACCTTCAGGGCAGAGGGGTGAAGAGGGTCACAGAATCATCATGGGGTGGGGGTGGCAGGCTCCCTGGCTGACAAAGGTGGAAGGAATCCCAGCTGCAGGAGGCTTTATTTCATCTTTTCGGTAAAGCAGGTCACACTACAAAGAGAACCAGTCTCCTTCAACAGATAAACGTTAGCCTGTCTTAAAAACAGCTTAAGTTTCTCCACCCTTAATAAGGAAGCTTCCCAAGATTTTTACCTTCATGCTTCAGTTAAGAAGTTTCTTTTGTTTTGTTTTGAGATGGAATCTCGCTCTGTCGCACAGGCTGGAGTGTAGTGATGATGTCAGCTCACTGCAACCTCCACCTCCCAGGTTCAAGCGATTCTCCTGCCTCATCCTCCCAAGTAGCTAGGATTATAGGTTCATACCACCACGCTTAGCTAATTTTTTTTTTTTTTTAAGTAGAGACGAGGTTTCATCACATTGGCCAGGCTGGTCTCAAACTCCTGACCTCAGGTGATCCACCTGCCTTGGCCTCCCAAACTGTTGGGATTACAGTTGTGAGCCACCGTGTCCAGCCAGATGTCTCTTTTATTTCAATAAGCTGAATGAGATAAATCCTGATGTTTCAAAAAAGAAGGGAGAGAACCTGCTCCCAAGCTTTAACCTAAGGGACTTAATTCCAGGGCTGTAATAGCGGTCAGGGCCCACAGTGAGTGCAGAGCTGGGTGTACCTGGGTTTCATCACATTCTCCCAAGGTATGCACTAAAGAAAACTAAATACAAGTAAAATGAAAGTTTGAACTGGAGACAAAATCTATGCAGAATCCTGGGTTGCTGCATTTGAGGCTGGTGGCTGGAGCACATGCTGGGTGGGAGCCCTTGGATGGACTCTTCCAGCCACCCCCACCCCATGTGTCCCTTCCCCTTGCTGATGGGCTGTCAACTACAGCCCTGAGTCCTGACATCCTTCTAGCAAATCACAGAACAGGCACGGAGTCATGGGGCACTCCTCTTCCATTCAGACTCCATTCACAATGGCAATTACATAGCAAGGGTTAAAAGTTTTAAAGTTAACCAGAGGCCCAGCCCAGTGGCTCATGCCTGCAATCCTAGCACTTCAGGAGGCTGAGGCCAACGTGGGTAGATTACTTGAGGTCAGGAGTTCAGGACTGGCCTGACCAACATGCTGAAACCCTGTCTCTACTAAGAATACAAAAATTAGCTGGGCATTGTGGCTTACAGCTGTAATCCCAGCTGCTCAGGAGACTAAGGCAGGAGAATTGCTTGAACCTGGGAGGTGGTTTGTAGTGAGCTGAGATCGTGCCACTGCACTCTAGCCTGGGCAACAGAGTGAGACTCCCTCTCACAAAATAAATTTAAAATAAATAAATAAAGAAATAAATAAGTTAACCAGAAATTTGCAGAACCTGTATGAAGGAAATCATAAAACACTGAGGATCAACATAAAATAATGCTTAACGCTGCCTAATGGGAAGACCTTATGTTATAAAGATGCCATGTTTTTTCCAAATCATTTTGTAAGTACAATGTCATTGTAACCAAAGCCCTTAAAAAAAATATATATATATATATACACACACACACACATATATTTGAACGGTGTGTATATGTGTATTTACACATACTTTTTATGTGTTTATGAGCTAATTCAAAAACTCATCAAGAACAGAAGTTGGCAAACCAGGGCCCTCAGAACAAATCAACCCATGGCCTGTTTTGTAAACAAAGTTTAATTAGAATACAGCCTCATTTATCACTGTCTGTGGCTGCTCTGCACTGCCAGAGCAGAGTTGAGCACTAGTGACAAACTGTTAGGGCTTGCAAAGCCTCAAACTAGTTTGCTGACCCCAATTTAGAAAAATAAATTGGTGAAAATTGCCAAGAACACTTTGAAAAGGAAAAATAAACACAGTATTTGTGCTATTAGATATAAAAGCACAATATAATGGTTTGGTGCTGGTATAAGAATTAGACAGATTAATAGAACTAAACAGAGGGCTCAGAAATAGATTTTAACAATTGACACAGGTCGTACTTGAACTAGTGAGGAAAGGATGAACTATTTGGTTTGTGTTGGTGAAACAACTACACACATTGTGAGATCAAGAAAAGTAAGATGCATACTATAACAAGATAAATCTTAGATGAATTAAAATTTTAGATGCAAAAAAATCATTAAGGAACTAGAAAAAAAGATGAATTGATATTTGTTCTTGAGGCATGGCCTTTATAAACACAGAAACAAAAGCAGAAACATCCAGAGAAAAGATTGATTGGTAATATTCTTAACTTTAAAAAAAAATATTAAAAGGCAAATGACAAACTAGAAAGAAGATTTTTCTAAGACATGAGAAAGAGTAGTTTGCGGGCCGGGCGCGGTGGCTCAAGCCTGTAATCCCAGCACTTTGGGAGGCCGAGGCGGGTGGATCACGAGGTCAAGAAATCGAGACCACCCTGGTCAACACAGTGAAACCCCGTCTCTACTAAAAATACAAAAAAAAATTAGCTGGGCATGGTGGCGCGTGCCTGTAATCCCAGCTACTCAGGAGGCTGAGGCAGGAGAATTGCCTGAACCCAGGAGGCGGAGGTTGCGGTGAGCCGAGATCGCGCCATTGCACTCCAGCCTGGGTAAGAGCGAAACTCCGTCCCAAAAAAAAAAAAAAAAAGAGTAGTTTCTTGCAAGCAACAGAAAATACATCTTAATAAAACAAACGGCCAATAAACACAATTAATTACTGATGATTAAAACAAGATTTTTTTTTTTTACTTAGAGATTTATAGATTCAAAAAAGTAGGGCACTTAGTGTTAGCACGAACCCAGGGAGACAGGCACTTCTGTGCAGATGAAGGGGTGTGAGAAACCCGCAGCATCTCAAGGGGGCAACTGGGCCTTACAAAGGCATAGGTCAAGAGGCGTAATTCCACCTCTGGGAATATACCCTAAGGACAAGAGACATGCACCAAGATTTATGGATGAGAATGCTTATCACAGCACCTTCTATCATGGTGAGTAAGTACTATGGAGGTATTACGATTGTTTTTTCCTTTTATCGTATACATTTAAGATACACAACATGATGTTTTGATATACTCATCTCAGAATACACATAGTGAAGTGATTGCTATAGTTAGGTAAATCAACATAACCATTATCTCACACTGTTACCTTTCTTTCTTATTATTATTTTTTTGTGGTTAGCATCCCTAAAAAGCTATGCTCTTGACAAATCACTAGTACACAATACCATAGGATTCATTATAGTCTCCATGTTGTATACTACATTTCTAGATAGTCATGCTTTTGAAGACTGTTTAAGGATACAGGAAATGCTCACAACACATTATAAAGAAAATGAAGATTATAGACAGCATGTATTTGGTGATCTCAAAATGCTTAACACATAAATAAATGTAATATATATGTTAGGAAAGTGGCCTGAAGCAGTATACCCCAAAGTGTTAATGGTCATCATCTTCAGATGACAGAATTATGAGTGATCTTTCATTTTCTTTTTTGTGGCTTTTCATAAATGATCTACAGTAAGTACTATTTCCTTTAAGATGAAAAAAGAAAAGTCAAGAAAATAAAACTTGTATTTTAAAGATGTTAGAGAAAAGAGACTATCACAGATCTCCTATGTGGGACAACAATGGCAATTCAGTGGAAGTTATTCACCAGTTTCTTGGGTCTCTTCCCATAAGATGATATTGTTTTCATTAGCTTGGTCCTTCGAGTATAACCTATGCATATGTGGTTGGTTAAAAAGACCAGGAAGCCCCCTGAAGGTTGGGGAAACTGGCCAGGTACCCTGCTGCACTACGCGTCTCTACGCATATGGTTCCCTGGCTAAGTGCCAAGCAGTCATGAGGAACAATCACTGTGCTTCCAGCATGGAGCCATGCAGGCTCCTCAATAGCCACCTGCCAGGGTCTTGTCCAGTGTAAAGTGCTGGATGCCACCAGACCCTGGGTGAAGTGACCACGGGAGTAGGACAATGTGTGTGCATATTAGTCATGCCCAGTCTATTCCTGTGGATGCCTCGGAGATCCAGTGGAGCATCTCTTCCAAGGAATATTGAAGGAAACAGGTAGATGCAGACTATCAAATAAAGTGAATCCCCCATTGAGGGCTTGGCCTGGTGATTAATTCTACTCTCTCCTTTTTTTTTAAGATGGGGTTTCACCATGATGGCCAGGCTGGTCTTGAACTCCTGACCTCAGGTGATGCATCCACCTCGGCCTCCCAAAGTGCTAGGATTACAGGCATGAGCCACAGCGTCCGGCCTACTCTGTCCTTTTAGCCTGGTCAATTGCCAGCAAATCAATTGCACATTCCTACTAAAAAGAAAAAAATTAAGTTTGTGAATCCAAATTGAATCCACCTAAGGCTGATGCTTTGCTGACTACTGAAAATGATTAAATAAAATATGAAGTTAGGCAATTATTTGGAGTTTCATGTCAATTCTTAATGCTTCCTATTTTAAGTTGGCCAACTTCTTCCAAATAACTGAAAAACTGACAAACTCTCAATTGCTAAAGTGTGTCAGAGACAGACTTTGAAAGTCCAAATTTAAAAAAAATTTAGATTCGTAATAAAGGAGACAAATAAAAATTAGGATGCTGTAAATTATAAGTCAGCATGAGAACGAGGATATAGATGCAGGCTGAAATTTTTCAGAATTCTTACAGCTTATTATTTACAAAGTTTGTAGGTTTTTGGGGCTAGTTTATAGCACACACAGGTATAAAACCAGATTAAGGAAATGAAGGTGCGGAGGTCTTCTTCTCCTTTTTAGAAGGAAGTTATTAAGATTCTTTTACTCATAAAAAAAGATCATTTTACACATATTAAAGTTGTCATTTAAGTGCTACAAGAGGTGAAGGATGTGAATTATTAACCTCTCATTCAGCCAGAAGCACTACGTCCTGGCTGGAAGATGCCTGTTCCCCCTTCCTCCTCTTTACTCATCCCTTTGTTTTATTTCGTTTTATTCTAAATATTATGCCATAAAAGGTATTATTTATTTATTTATGTTTTCACCCATCCCTCTAATAGTTCTCAGGGAGCCTGGTTGCTTTCACACCCTGGAGCTGCTTGCTTCACCTTGCGCTGGAATCACACAGCGGTACCCAATAAACACAAATCCCCTTCTCAGATCCAGTGGAAAACCATCCTTAGCCGTAACAAAAAGGAAACCCTTTCTCCTTGGCCCTGTTAAGAGCACAGTGATGATAATGATATTAACAACTACTATATGCGTTGGGCACTCACTCATGTCAGGCACAATGCTAAACTCTCTCTTTACACATCTGTTAGGACTAAATGTTTCTCACCAAATTCATATGGGGAAGCCCTGATTCTGTGTGCTGGTATTAGGAAGTGAGGACTTTGGGAGATAATTAGGTTCTGATGAGTTCATGAAGGTAGAACCCCATCAATGAGATTAGGTCAAGGAATAGGCATCAGAGCTTCCTCTCACTGCCATGGGAGGATTCATGGAGAAGGCAGTTTTCTGCAAGCCAGAAAGAAGGTTCTCACCAGGACCCAACCTGACCTTGGACTCTGGCCTCCAGAGCTGTGAGAAATAAATGTGTGTTCTTTAAGCCCCCAGCTTGTGATATTTTGTTACAGAAGCCCAAGCTGACTAAGACAATATCTAATCTAATTCAATCCTGACAAGAGCCCGAGGAGGCATATGTTATTACCACTGAGTAACAGACAAGAAAACTAAAACATAGTCAAAAGTTGGGTAATGTTTCAAAGTCCCTTAAACTTGGAGATGGGCCACCAACCTGGGCCCAACCCTAAGCCTACTTTCAAGGTCACAGCCCTCAGACCCTCAGTGCTACCTTCCAGGGCTCTCAAAGCCCAATCTCCCAAACTTGGGCTGTTTTCTCAAGGTTTGTGAGCCCCAAATTGCCAATTTTTCTCATCCAAAAAATCTCTGCCTTTCTTTGGCAAAAGAGCACAAAGGACTATTATAGGAATGGTTACAAGTTGCTACATTCACAGGTATCTCATGGCTATGAAATAATATTTGTTGGCATTGATGATTTCTCAAAGGATCTGAGGCTGCAGACAGCAGAAGTCCTTCTTTGGAAAAGAAAGACAGAAAGCTATTATTAGAGGACAAATGTTGTAAGTAAATGAGGGAAAGAAGAGGAAAATTACATGGAGACACTTTGGCTAAAGAAGAGTAGAGCCATGAGCCAGAGCATGGTTTGGGATTCCCAGCAGCCAAGTCAAAGTGTTTGGAAAGGCCAAAGGAAACAGCCTGGCCAGTCAGTGGAAGGTCAGGGTCACCAGGCCATCTGGGATGGACAGAGACACCCTGCACACCACCCAGCAAACACCACTTTCTCCTGGAAAAAGAACACTGCACATGCAAACTCAGGAATATATATATATTTGCTTTGCAATATGAGCTGGTTGGTTCATTTTAATCTTTGAGATATGTACCTTGAAGCCTAGTTTTTGGAAAATGGCTGGTTAAAACATACTATCACATAGTACTCTGAACCAAGCACTGCAAAATAAACTAAACCAAAGATAATAAAGTAAAACTGTAAATTATAATTAAGGTGTAAAGAAAAATGAAAACTAATGACCATCACAAAACCATAATGATGACTGCAGCAAAAACAAAGTATCCTTCCCCCAAATTGCAAGAATCCCAACTCTGTGCACATCCATGCAGGCACTTAGCAATACCACAAAGCACAGTAGGAAATATGGAATCAGAATCCTACGTTTGAGAAGCCCTTATGGATAGGCCCTTGGGCATTCATAAAAGTTGAAAGTCTGTAGAAGCATACAACATTTGCCTGTCAGACTGAATATAAGGCTGTGTCTTTTAGAAAATAATCTGTTCCCAGCCAGTCGCCCTCTCTCACGCCTGTATTCCCAGCACTTTGGGAGGCCGAGGCAACTAAATCACCTGAGGTCAGGAGTTTGAGACCAGCCAGACTATCATGGTGAAACCCCATCTCTACTAAAAATACAAAAATTAGCTGGGCCCACATGGTGGTGCATGCCTGTAATCCCAGCTACTCAGGAGGCTGAGGCAAGAGAATTGCTTGAACCTGGGAGGCAGAGGTTGCAGTGAGCCAGGATGGCATCACTGCACTCCAGCTTGGGTGACAAAGCAAGACTCCATCTCAAAATAATAATAATAATAATAATAATAATAATAATAATAATTTGTTCCCACCTCCGCCATTGGTCTAATGGAAGGAAATCTACCAGTCCATCAAGAGATGCAAATTATTTCCTAGTTTGATGAATTAATGCAAGAGAGTTAGAACTACTTTGAAAACAAAACAAAGCTGGAAAATCATACAAATAAATGATATATTAAAATGTTGCCCTCTTTTGAGAGAAAATTCATCATCAGTTTTTCAGATGCATGTAATGTAAAAAAACATTTAACACATAGAAAGTTCTGAGTTATTTCTGATACTATTTTACACTAATCTGCCAACGTAACCTACAGATCCTCTGATCTGACTTTAAGTATCGTTCTAATTATAGAGTACACCATTACAGTAGTAAAACTTTGTATATACAGTTGTCAATACTCAGCAAATGTGAACTTAAGATCTGTGCATTTCTGTCTATGTGAATTAACTCAAAAAAGATATAAATAAAAATTTAACTCTAGTTAACAACATGTATTTTGGAGACAGTGAATAGGCATCTACAATTTATTTTCAAATGCACCAAAAAATAAGATGGCGAATGAATAAAAAGATAGGTAGACAGACATGTGATAAACTGAGTATAGTGCAGTGTTAACATACAGTGTGAATGGTGGGGATAACATGTATTCACCATAAAATTCTTTAAGGTTTGCTATCTGTTTGAAAATTTTCATAATAAAATGTTGGGAAGAAAGATATCAGGCACATAAATTTTCATTTGCACTAAAAACAGTTAATATAATATTGTGTAGCCATTAAAAATGTTTACTAAAAAATTTTAATGACAAAAAATTTTTCATAAAACATCCACCTTTTAAATGTAGGATTCAAAATTCATACTTAATATCATCTCAACAAGATTAAATATTTTTGTCTTGGAAATGTTTGGAAGCAAATACACTAAAATGCTAACAGGTCTTATCAACGGGGAGTAGAATTATGGATGACTTTATGTTTTTGTTTGTAGATTTTTATCATTCCCCCAAATAGTCAAGATTAATATTATCTTTTCAAATCAGAAAGGTTCTTACTTTTTAAGGACAATGGAATTGTCTGTGTAATGCAAACATCCACACCCCCATTAAACCGCTGCTCTGCCTCACCTGGAAATGATGGACAAGACTGATGGACCCTGGGCACTCAAGCCAGACAGAAATGAACAGGAGATTAAACTGCAGGATTAATCCCTAGGCAGGATTAGCTCTGTGCCACTGGGGATCATCAAATACATCTTTGCACAGAGGACAAAGTAGGGCTTAATGTACATTTGAGGACAGCAAATGAGACTCTGAAACCCTAATTGCCTTCCCAGGCTGAAGACTTCCTATCCAAGAGACTCTCCCACTAGGCAAGGCCTAATAACACCCTGTCTGACTTACTGACCCATATCTGCCTAGGATCCTTGTTGTCTGGAGCCACTGCTTGGTTCCATAAATCATCTACTAAATTACACTGAAATATCAAAAGCATCACTGGCTAGCATTACTACACAAAAGCTATTGATGCCCCTTGAGCAAATCTTCAGCAGTTCTCATCACCAAGCACTGGCAGCCTGGATCCCCAGCTCTAAGCCCCAGGACACATACTTTAACTGATTGAAGAGGAGGGGTAACTTTTTGCTCCATGATCTCATGATTCTTAAGGAGCAAAAACTCTCCCTCCTGCCTCCATCGGCCTCTGCTACTGTCCTGGGAACTACAGATGATTCAATTAGGCAAGAGCTGTAACCTCTGCAGGGAGAGGCACAGGATGCCACCTGCTCCTACAGCAGGACAAACCCCTGGAGGCTAGAGAGCTGCTCTCAAGCTGTGGAAAAGGCTGGCCAGCCCTGGTCTTTGAGGTGGGTCAGCCAGTGAGGGCTGGGAATGAACATGCTTCCCCTAAAAGGCAAGCTGGGAACAGAAGAAAATCATCAAAAAGCAATAGCCAGCCCTGGGACTAAGGACAGGGACAGAGTAGAACAGAGGGAGGGGTGCCCCAGCAGCACCTGCCCACCCTCAGCTCTGTCCTGCCCAGGCCCTCTCCCAGGGAGGTGGCTGGGCCAGGGCTACAGCTGGGAGCTGGCATTTGACAGAAAAAATAAAATCAGCCGTTGTTTCATGTGATGAAAACCAAAGAAACCAGTCTGATTATCTCTGGTGCTGTCTGGAATGAACACGCAGGCTAAGAAGGTTAACACCCTAACTGTGAACATCTCTGCTAGTATATTATATTTATGAGACAGAACACTGTAGACAGTGTTGAAAAGCAGGATCAGTTGCCAGAGCCAGTGTTTTCACTGCAGCCTTTCAACAGCTAAAGCCATCGTCCGCAAGTCCTCACTGGGGTGCCTCAGGCCCCAGCCCCCGATGCAGTGACCAGGGCACAGAGCCTGCAGAGAGTCCCTGCAGCAGCCACCGGAGAGACAGCTGCTCCTTTCTCCCAAAGAGCTCATGCCTCACCTAGGTGATAGCTCAGTGGATCAGCTCACAGAACGGGCGCTACAAGAGGGATAATGGAGGAGGCCTCATGAGGCATCATTCCTTGGCACGCCCCTGCTGAAATGCAGGCCTGGAGTGCTCATTTACCACGCCTTTCTTGTGTGCAGAATCCGCTTTGTGCTTTTATAAACACATCAATCTCATGTTTTGTCTTCTAAATGACACCAGTCTATGACCAGCTTCTCACATTAAGTGCTGATCTGAGAAAATCCAGATGTTGTTGGATCTTTATCTGCAAGCTATAAATATCTGGAAGACCTCCTGTGGGTACATAAGGGCGAGTGTGTGCATTATTCAGACTTGTGGCAGCATTGTATTGGGATGGCTCCTCCTAGAGCTGTCTATCTAGATCCATTTGTGCAATCAAGCTGGACTCTAATGGTTTCCGAGTGGAGAGAAGTAGAGAAGCCCAATCAGGATGCTCTTTGGTGTGGAAGGCCTGCCCGCTTCCTTCTCTAATGTGGCTGCTCCCTGCTGGGACAAACGTCACATCTCCCAGGAGCCCTCTGCTCTATCACTGTTCCAAGGATGAAAGTACATGTCCCAGGTCCTTCTAAGGCTTAGGTTCTCTGATTTTATTATTCAACAGAATCGCTCCCATTCAAAAGAGAAAAGAGAAGCTTCCTTGGAGTAAGAATGGGAAAAGTGGCTTGCCCGAGTAGCTACAGTACCCTCCTGTTTGCACTTCCATCCCTCGCTTGGTTGAGTCCACTTCTTCCCGAGGACAGGTGGTGCGATCCACTAACCCAGGAGAAAATGGAGACATGCGAAGCTTCAGTGACTTGCCCAAGGACTTGTGGGGGAAGGAGGCTCTTGCTCTAGGGTGCTCGGCTTGACCACATCACAGCTAACTCTGATGCACACACAACCAGGCCAGCAACAGGGCAGAGTCTTGGCATGGAGGTGCTTTTGCTTTTTCAATCAGTCGTCTGTTCAGCCAGTCATGTTCTGCCCCTTGGGTTCACTGGGGTAGAGCATGGGTGTGTCTCTGGCATAGTTGCCCCAGCTTTCCATCCTCCTTCCACCTCCACCCCACTCACAGGCTGCATCAACCTTCCTAGGGAGTACATGCTTGCCGCCACAACATCCATCCGGAGGTGCAAATGTGCTTCAAAAAACTAACTGGTGTTCAAAGAAGGAGCCCCTTGGAGACCAGGCAGCAAATGGCCTGCAGGTAGGCGAAGGCCAGGGGAAGAATGTTCCTTTATCCCACTGGGTATCAACTCGTTCTTGCCACACAGTTCAAGCTTTGAGGCAGCCTCAGGGTGCCCTAGTCACATACCCGCATAGGCCACTATTTTGTTTTGACTCTTCTGGGCATTTTATTTCTTCTGTTTTTATCATGGGAAGTAATTGCACCTGTCAGTGCCTCTCAGCACTGAATGTGTAATTTCAACCAGTTTTTAAAAGCCTCCACGATACGCCTTTAGAAAAACTTTGAAAATTCAAATTATAGTTTGTTTTGTATTGGAAAATTAACTTTATTAAAAAGCTGACCCAACATCCTCACGAAGTCTCAACTGTCAGGCAACCATGTGAAAGTGCCCAGGCCACGTGGGTAAAAGGGAAAGGTGAATTAAGGACATGGATGCTCACATCCAAATCCAGGCACATAGATCCAGCCTGAGGTCTCAATTTCCTTATTTAAAAGTTGGGGGCCGGGCTGGGCACAGTGGCTCACTCCTGTAATCTCAGCACTTTGCAGGGCCAAGGCAGGTGGATCGTGAGGTCAAGAGATCGAGACCATCCTGGTCAACATGGTGAAAACCCATCTCTACTAAAAATACAAAAAATCAGCTGGGGATGGTGGTACATGCCTGTAATCCCAGCTACTCAGGAGGCTGAGGCAGGAGAATTGCCTGAACCCAGGAGGCGGAGGTTGCAGTGAGCTGAGATCACACCACTGCACTCCAGCCTGGGCAACAAGAATGAAACTCTGTCTCAAAAGAAACAAACAAAAAAAGTGGGAATAATAGTAATACCTTCCTTACATATATAGTGTTCTTTTAAGGATCAAATGAAGTAATATGCTTAATAAGTGATAACCATAAAAAGCAATATTACCCTGCCAGTTAGGATTCTTTTCTCGTTCAATATTTTCAAGTGCGAATCATCCCCCCCTCCCTTTTTTCATAGTAGAGAAAAAGAGCCACTATTGATCATTTTGGCTTTCTTCTCTCTCTAGAAGAAAAACCAATGTTTAGAAAAAAAGCCTTTTTCGTTCTGCATAAAAAATGCCTTTGAAGTATGAACTTTCAGCTGCGTGATTTCTATATATCCTATATATAGAACATAATTAATTTAGAACCCTAACTTCACATCACAAGTATATAAAATCTGTAATAAAAATCCCTATCTGTTAATTCATAGGAAAAATTTTAACAACAAAATTCAAAAATAGGGCATTATTTCTATCATTTCAGGGAGATAAGTGGGTCATATTTTCCACAATGCAATTAACTATGCCAAGAGCCAATGACAAAAGTGATTTCACACACAACTTATAGGATGTCAAACCACCAGGAGAAAAACCGATGATGTGTGCTCTCTCCCCTGCTATTAGGCCCTAATTATCAAATGACAAACACTCCTCTTTGGAACTGACAAGACTTTTCGTCAACATATTAAAATCAAAGCAGCAATAAGGCTGAGAGAGACCAGCTGAACCAAAGGATATGTAGAAGCGTGAAGCAAAGGAAAGGGAAATAAAAGGAAAAGAAGTCAGGAAACCTCTTCCATACAAGAGCTTTGGTTTTAGATGGAAATTAAGACGCTTACAGAGTGTGACACAAGCTAAGCTGGAGACTCTCTGCTTTGGTGGTGGCGTGAGCCAGATGCACAAGCACGTGACATCTCGTTTGGAAGTGAACTGGCATCCAACTGGAAAGAATGAGGAGAGACTTAGATTCTGTCCCATAAGGGCTTTATGGCAGGCTGGACCCTAGGGTCTGGGTGGGCCCGTCGGGGGAGCCCCAGCCAGCCAGCCTCGTTCCTGCCCCAGGATGGCCGCTTCCACGGCTGTCCCTTTCTTGGATATCGTTTTCCACCTCCTTGATTTCTAGGCCCCGGTAACTCCAGGTTTCAGTTCTGTTTTCTTGCACACAGCTGAAGCCAGACAGAACAACTTAGCACATCTTGTCACAGGCCCCCTTCCTTGAGACAGATATCGGATGTGTTATCAGTGAGGATGTATTGAGCAGGATTGGTTGTGAACTATCATTCTAGGGAGACAAGAATTTCTTTGTGTAGCTGGCAGGTCATTTAAGCCTGTAGACTATATAGAAAACTTTATGGAAACTACCAAACAATAATAAAGAATAAAATTAATAAAGAGGAGAAAGAATACACAGAAACTGAAAATAACCCAGCCCAGAAGCGGCCACTGTGACAACAGATGGGTGCAGACGCCGCTTCCCAAGCCTGAGCAGGGCACCACACTCGCCCCTTCCCTGTGTACTCTCATGCTCATCTCCTCTTTCCTGTCCTATTCCACAGAGCCTCAGACCGCCTGCTCTTCCTGCCTCTCACTGAGAGGGGCTCCCCATTTAATTCCTTCCTGCACACCCCATGCTCAGCATGCTGATGTCTTTTTGTGCTTTCCTCCTTGTAGCTGTCAGTGTGATGGCTCCTGTCACCATCCCTGGGGGTCTGGCAGTGGCTCTGGCCTCAAGGGTGGAAGCCACGAAGTCATCATTGATTTCTGTCCTTCCTCAATCCATGTAGGAAGCTGCCCTCTGTGGGACAGCATATTTTCTATCCATCCTCCTCTTCTCCATGGCCAAGTAAGGCTCCATCACCTCGACTGTTCATTTGAGAGCCTCCTTAATGAGGATGTCCCCCCAGGGTTCCTCTCCTCAATCAATCCTGAACACTGAATGTTTGGGCTGGGTGAAGTCATGGCAGCTACCCTAGTTTAAATGTGCCAGCACACACAGCATGGCTGCTTCTTGGCTGATGCACAGGTTCCACATTGTGCACGTTCACAGGCAGGGGTGCAGCTTTACCGTGGAGACTGCACAGCACCACGCCAGGCGCCTGCCCTCATGACAGCAAGGGGATGCTGTTCAACGAGGTGTCCTTGAGCCTTCTCTTGGAAAATCTCAGCCTACAAAAAGACACCTTTTAAGACACTAATTATCAGGGACTCAAACTGATACCTGAACACCAATACCCACAGCAGCATGATTCACAATCGCCGAAAGGTGGAAACAACCCATGTGTTCATCAGCACATGGATGGATAAACAAGACATGGCTGATATGTACCACAGAATTCTATTCAGACACAGAAAAGAATGAAATTCTGATACATGAATAAATCTTGAAAACATTATGCTAAGTGAAATAAGCCAGACAAAATATGAACAAATACTACACAGCTCCATTTATATGATGACATGATTTGGCTGTGTCCCTACCCAAATATCATCTTGAATTTCCATATGATGTGTAGAAAGGACCCAGTGGGAGGTAACTGAATCGTGGGGGCAGGTCTTTCCCATGATGTTCTCATGATAGTGACTAAGTCTCACGAGATCTGATGGTTTTAAAAAGAGGAGTTTCCCTGCACAAGCTCTCTTCTCTTGTCTGCCACCATGTGAGATGTCCCTTTCACCTTCCGCCATGATTGTGAGGTCTCCCCATCTATGTGGAACTACAAGTCCATTAAACCTGTTTCTTTTGTAAACTGCCCAGTCTTGTGTATGTCTTTATCAGCAGCGTGAAAATGAACTAATACATATGAAATACCCAGAAGAGACAAATTCATAGAGGCAGAAGGAAGAACAGAGGTTACCAGGATGAAGGTCAGGGAGGGGCATGAGGGATTACTGTTTAATAGGTATGAGCTTCTGCTTGAGATGATGAAGCAGCTCTTGAAATAGAAAATGGTGATGGTTGCCCAATGCTGTGAATGTACTTAGTGCCACAAAATTGATGCTTAAAAAAGGTTAAAATGGTAATTTTAATGTTATACATGTATATTTATCACAATAAAAAATACTAATTACACCAAAAATCATCTATTTTCAGTCATAAGCACCCCAAACAAAGCTCTATGTGTGACTCAACCTGGCTTACATTTTGGGCATCACTGGGCAATCTGTGATTTATTGACTTTCCATGTAAACAGCCCTATACATTCTCTTTTCTTTCCTTTTATGGCCGAGAAGCTAAGACATACCAAGCACTGCCTTTAATCTGTAAAATACACATCCAGATAGACCCAGACTGTTTATAAATTTTGTGAGGGCAGCCTTTAAACAGTGACCAAAGCTTCAGCAAGTTTTTTCTCCAAAGACCTTACTTTTAAAAAAATGATGGCACATATTTAAAATTATTATATTATTACATCTCTAAAAGCAGTTTCTTCTCTACGGACATTTCAAGGTAGTATATTTTAATCAACTATTATATGCATAATTTCTTCATAAGAAGTCATCATTTCTTACTCCTTTATTTATTTGTGGAAAAATTTTTCTAAATCTACCAGAAAATACTAATGGGAAAAATTCTGATTTTTTAATAGAGTTATAAAATCTTAAAACTTGTTGGAAATAATGTAGAAGTGCCTTCTACAATGCCTACATTTGCTTTATGTAAATGCATACATACACACATGCAGACACACACACACACACACACACACACACACACGGTTTCTTATGGAAACATGGGAAGAAAAAAGAATGAAAGGAGTAAAAAAAAGTTGGAAAGAATGGAGGTAAGGAAAATAGGAATGAAAAAAGAAAAACACTGCAAGCATTACTTTCTATTCCTGATATAGCTCTAGCTAACCCTCTGTATTGACTGAGAACTCAAAATCCTAACATTTGCTTCCTAGCAGGTCAGTGGGAGAGGACCTGATGAGATGACAACACATCCCCCAAGGCACTGGCCTAGAGAACATCCTCAGGGGAGTTAGTAAATACCACGCTTGCATCTGCATCTAACAACTTGTTCCATGACAGCCAACACTTTATATTTGAGATCCCAAATCCTAACACCATCAATATAAGATGAGGTCTCTTCTTCTCATTTACCGTGTGAGGGAGCAGGCTCAGAGGATGTAACCTGCCCACCACCACGGCCAGGATATGAACCCATTCTCCTTCCCCACAGCCTGAGGTCCTCCATAGCCCAGAACTGCCTCTCAGAGAAGGGACTTACAAGGAGGCAGGTTGGAAACACCAAAGGGCTGTCCACCTCCTGCTGACCACTCTCATGGATGGACATGAGGTGAGCCCACATTCCAGAAGAGGATACAACAAGAACGATGCTGTGGCTTTGGGATTCTGGTGACTCCCAAAAAGGGCAAACAGGTGTCTAAGCGCTTCTCATACAGCTGGAGTGGCTTCTGACCTACTTTACAGCACAGCCCTGGTGTGCTATGGTGGAGCAGACCCACCCTCAGGACGCCAAGGCCCCATAAGCATTAGGCCCTGAGGCCCCTTGGAGAAACCTGAAATCCCAAACCATGCCACCCTCCCTCGGCCAGGATGTGTACCTCTCACTGATGGGTATCACCTCTACCCTCTTCAATCTCTGGGACACCCCACAGACTGGGATCTGGCATCTTCTAGATTATTGGTAGAAACAGAAAATCTATTATAATAACAGGCTGACATTTGTGTGCACCACATTCTTTTCTGGAACTTTATGCCAATTACATGCTTCTCTAAAAACCCTGGGATTGAAAGGGCAACTCCCTTGTAATGAGGGCCTCATTATGTCCTTCTGCTCTTTGAAATGTTTTCTTCCCACGAGATTGTTTTTGGGTTGTTTGTGACAAATGAGAACCTTTCCAACTCTCCTGCTAGAAGGGTCTCACAGTGCCTTTGGAAAAAAGCAGTGTCAAAATGAACTAAGCACAGAGGGAAAGGTTTAAGCTTATATATTCCTACCTATACGGAAGAAATCACAGTCAACTCTTTACCCTCAAAGATTCAATGTTTTAGCAGTCTTTGAAATCAACAGGATTCTTTCCAAATTCCTCCTGAACTCAGCTCAGATACCAGCTAGTGACCAAGAACGAACAAAGTATTGAGCTCCAGGAAAGATGCTGGGGCTTAATGTTTTTCTGCTTTGAGAAGAGCAAGCATTTACTTTTAGACATAAGTCATGCAGATGATCTCTACAGAGGGCATGCTTGGTGGCCTGTCAAGACATTCCCAATAAGTTTACAAGCATTCAGCATCATCCATGCATGTGATCTGCTACTCAAGTGTTTCCACACGAATACTTTGCTCACAGGCAGTTTTCTTCAAAGTGTGATCGCAAATGCAGAATTACAAACAGCAACAACATCCCCGTCTTCCTCCACCATGCTCTCCACACACCCTGCTGTCCTCCTGTCCTTCCCTTCTACTGTCACTATCCTAGACTGAGACTTCGGAGGAGGTGTTTCAACTGGGTTTCACTAGCTCCAATAAGTGGAGGGGGAAAGGAAGGACTTTTTTAGAGAAATCTGCAAGACAGGTATATTTGGTCCTCTCATCTCTATTTTGAAAACCTTGTCATCTGGTTTCCCTGGGTATCAGTAGAATTTGCAACAATACAGTTCTGTTTCCTTGTACCACCCATTACTGTCTGATCACAAACTCATGATAACCAATAATTCACAGTTACTGAGGTCCCGAACATGGGATAAGCACAAACAATTCTCAGGAAAACTTTAGCAGCACAAAGGAACGCAGTTATATAGCTTATGCAAGACCAGACTATTTTAGATTTATCAAGTCCTAGAGCCTACTCAGAATCCTAAAGCAGAAGCACCATGCTTATCACAGGTGAGATTAATCAACCTGAAAAAACGTATCCCTTGTCTTTAACTACCCCAAATCCTAAGGATGAAGGACACTCCAGGTGAAAGACACTGCTGAAATTCATAGAAGAAGAAAATGTCATGTGAAATTATCCCCACCTAGGAAACAAGAAATGAGCCATGACTAGATGAATGGAAAGTTCTCCTGGTGGTATGCCTGGCACAACTCCTGAGGGATTAGAAGAGTGAGTGCAGCTGGGTGTGGTAGCTCACGCCTGTAATACCAGCACTTTGGGAGGCCAAGGCAGGTGGATCACCTGAGGTCGGGAGTTCAAGACCAGCCTGACCAACATGGAGAAACACCATCTCCATTAAAAATACAAAAGTAGCAGAGTGTGGTGGCGCCTGCCTGTAATCCCAGCTACTCGGGAGGCTGAGGCAGGAGAACTGCTAGAACCTGGGAGGTGGAGGTTATGGTGAGCCAAGATCGTGCCACTGTGCTACAGCCTGGCCAACAAGAGCAAAACTCCGTCTCAAGAAGAAAAAAAAAAAAAAGAGTTGGTGCTACCCATCAACTTTGAGTCATTACCAAAAACACTTCACAAAGGAGCAGCTTGTGCTATTTCCTTTTATCTTTCTTGGATAAAAAAGCTGACAAGTCAGTCTTTAAAACCTTTTCCAGCAAAACTCAACGTTCCAAAACCAAAGGAAGGATAGCATTTAACACTCATAGTAAAAACCTATTGCTTTCAAAGAACTGTGAAACATTATCAGATCGCCTTTATTAGATGACAATATTCCTGAAAAAAATCTCAAAAATGCAAATGACTTCTTTTCCTTATATGTATATCTCCAAACATACCCTGGCATTTGCCACAGATGTGCTTCTACAAGGGTACACGGCCCTTGCACACACGCCCCCTTCCTGTTCTAGATCCCTGCCAGGGTCTCTGCATTGCTGGCTGATCATCAGTGACAGCAGATGCTCGCACGTCACCTTTCCACAGGTCTCCCTGCTCCCGAGCCTCTTCTATTTTTGTTTTTAATATGTATTTTCTATAAAAATGTTATGGAAACTTTCTTAAAGGAAGAACGCTTTTGGAGGTGAATCACCTGTTACAAAGTTTGGGAGGCGTCTCCTTGGTTGCCGGGACACACATCTTTTAGTTCCTACAGCGACTGCTCCTGATCTGGCAGCCTCAGGAAAAGTTTCTCACATTTCCAGGGAAATGCAGCTTTCTCCTATAGAAGCTAAAACTTACTGTTTCCTATGATCCATGTTAGAGGAAGTAAAAAAGAGAGAGAAAAAAAAAGCAAAAACTTAAAACAGTAATTAAATAAGGCCAGGCGCAGTGGCTCACATCTGTAATCTCAGAACTTTGGGAGGCCGAGGTGGGTGGATCATGAGGTCAGGAGATTGAGACCATCCTGGCCAACATGATGAAACCCCATCTCTACTAAAAATACAAAAAAAAAAAAAAAAAAAAAAATTAGCTGGGCGTGGTGGCACATGCCTGTAGTCCCAGCTGCTCGGGAGACGAGGCAGGAAAATCACATGAACCTGGGAGGTAGAGGTTGCGGTGAGCTGAGATCGCACCATTGCACTGCAGCCTGGCAACAGGTGAGACTTTGTCTCAAAAGAAAAAAAAAAAAAAAGAATTAAATAAACAGAATCAAGCGTTATAGATGGCTGTGAAGTTCTAGACTCCTGGAAATCCTGAACCCAGGATGAAAACACCACAGTGGTCCATTGCATTCAGCAATGGGAGAGCCAGTATTTCTCAAGTACTCTTTCGGAAAAGGCGCAGGTTGCCTCCTGCCTTCTTACATGAAATTGATAGAATGCAGGTCAATATTTTCCATGTGTCTGGGGCTCCACTTACCAGCCTTTGAGAACCCTACTTTGTAGCTCTCTGGCTGACGATTCCATGATGCTAATCCTGCTCCCCTCACCTATCACTAGAGTCTCAGCAGTGCCCTTTGCTCTGCAAGTGTCAAATCTACAAGGGGCTGGGGCCTTAGAAAATCACAGCCACTAGATGATGATAGAAATCCAGCTAATTTCACAGGGAAGGAAGGGCTCTAAGAAGAGACCTTGCCCACTAAACACATTGCTTGGGATTCGCTGCAACTTCTTTGGGAACTCAGAGGCTTTTTGAAGCACCCGGCAGTTTAGCCACATCCCAGATGCTCAGAACTGATGATGCCTGTATTCTCGACAACACTGTGTAAAGCGATAAAAACACTCATATTTCTTCTCTGTCGTCCTTGCCTGTAAAGGCTCTAAATTTTTCTTTTCTCCAGTAAGTTTGCCTCTCTCCTTCAATCTTCCTTAAACTCCATCTAAGTGAGAATTTGGATCTCTTGCCTTTGATATATACACACTTCTTTTTCATGGCTAGCTAAGGCTGAAATCTTACACTGTTCCGTAGCGGAAATGTGACCAAAGTTAGAAGTCACTGCACGGTCTGACAACCTCCAGAAAGGCCCTGACCCTATAAAAGGGACCCCAGTATGAATGTGCTAAAGCTTGTGCATGGTAATTCTTTATTTTTAAAATTTTTTAGAGAGGGTCTTGCTCTGTCTCCCAGGCTGGAATGCAGTGGTGTGATCTTGGCTCACTGTAGCCTCAAATTCCTGGGCTCAAGAAATCCTCCCATCTCAGCCTCCCGAGTAGCTGGGATTACAGGTGTGCAGTACCACAACTGGCTAATTTTTTTAATTTATAGAGACAAGGTCTTGCTATGGTGACCAGGCTGGTTTTGAACTCCTGGGCTCAAGTGATCTTCCTGCCTTGGCAGGGATAACAGGCGTGAGCCACCATGCCTGGCTAATAATTTTACTCTGAATACAGACCTAACAAAATAGATGAAACGAATCACATCGGTGTCATGCTTTATAACTTACTGTATAACCTCCATAACTACATCCTCCTCTGTGCCCCACAGACATTTTGTTGACTTGATTGGACTGTATTTTTCTGAAAGAGGATGATGGTCTGTCTTCCAAAGGTGGCTTAGACTCTAAAAATAGTCATGATCTGCCACAAAATAGGTCAGGTTCTCCTGGGGGCCCTCTGAGAGATGCCCTGGAACTCAGAAGCTGCACTGGCCTCAGGAAGGTTTTCTGGGACAGACCTGGTCCCAGGGAGAGTGAGGAGAAGTGTGTGAGATGTCCTTGAAGAGCTCCCGGCAGAAATGACAGCTGGTTCAACTCATCACTGTTTCATAAGAGTAACACTCACACACGCTGCAAGGTTGGGGCCAAAGAATGACCTCGTCACTGCCCAATCCGTTGTTAAACTCAAGCCTGTTGAGAGAGTCAAGGACTAAACATGGCTGCTTTGTGCTGACGTATTCATATTCATCTCAAACCAATCCCGGTTAAAACAACAAAAGTAACAAACCACGGCCCAAATAGCATCTGCGACCTCAGCAGCAGAAGGCCTGGGTCCTGCACCTTGTCCTGTCATGTGTGTGACCTTGGGCAAGTCCTTTGGTGGCCCTGAGCCACAGTTGTCCTTTGCATTGAGAAGTTACCACTTAACTTAGAGTGGCAGCAAGAGTAGCTGTGGCACAGGGGCATTTGGTGCAACAGGCAGTGTTGCTCAAATGCACTGTGTTGCTAATGCAGCCATTTTCACAAAAAAGTGACCAAAGGACTCCAAAGTAATGTCAGTGATTCAAGATATATCCTGCAGGAGCAAACACCAGGCTGCTCACATCAGAGGCTCTCTGATGCCACTAGGTATAAAGGACCAGGGAGGCAGGGCAGAGTTGGAGACTCTCAGGTGTACTCCACCTGCAAGCTATTTTCTTCCCATCAAAAAGCTTGAAGAGCTAAACCCTCTTTCCCCTAATATTCACTTCACACATCAGAGTGACAGGAACCGAGAAACGGAGAACAAGAGAGAATATAAAACAGAATTAAGGAGAAAAAGGCAACATTAGGTAGCAGGCCTTTTGCAGAACTACACGAACCTATACTAAATCTATACTAAAGGAACCAGGGTGGCTATGGCTGCAAAAATACAAATTTAAAACTGCAGTCTATCATAAGAGCCTATCACAATCTTACAAAATGACATGGTTCCCTTTTCTCTCCGACATTACCGGTATTTCATTATCAGGCACTTGATGGATTTACTTTGCTTGTTTCCTGTAATGTTGTCTCATCATTCTAACATGTTATAAAGCCAAGGGCAAGGACTGAACCATTTACTTTTTCCATATTCCCAAAAGCTCCTGGTAGAGTATTAAACACATGGGGTTATTTTATAGATGCTTGCTTAAAAATAAAGGACAAGCTGGGCATGGTGGCTTACGCCAATAATCCCAGCACTTTGGGAGGCTGAGGTGGGTGGATTACTTGAGGCCAGGAGTTTAAGACTAGCCTGGGCAACACGATGAAACCCTGTCTCTACTAAAATTACAAAAATTATCCGGGCGTGGTAGTGCATGCCTGTAATCCCAGCTACTCGGGAGGCTGAAACCAGAGCTGCTTAGTCCAGGAGATGGAGGCTGTAGTAAGCCAAGACTGCACTCTAGCCTGGATGACAGAGCAAGACTGTGTTTCAAAATAAATATATTAATTAATTAATTAATTAATTAAAAATAAAGGAGAGAGAAAGAAAGTAGGGGAAGATTTTTTCAAGCAGTTTCTTGTCATGTAAGTCTGTATGAAAAACAATAAAATTTTCAGTTTGAAATAAAAATTAACCCATATTCTAAATTTGAAGTATATCACCAAATGGTATGAAATTGTCCCATATTAATTGTCACAAATTGTAACCGTCCTCTCAGATTTTTGCCTACAATATCATTACTTTTATATGTTTATGTCATTAGGAGATAGTCTTCGTGGGCCTCTCACACTCCTACACAGTTTGCTGGGTGTGTTATGAATGCAAGGCTCGAAACATACACTACCTGGACCATTTCTCAGGACTGTGTTTGCAGTAAGAAACCTTGATGGCTGAGGCAACGTCTCACTCTGCAACAAAACGTCATTTTATAATGACTATAACATGGTGGGTTCTCCAGGCTCAGTGTTCCTCAGCTGTGACACTAGTGCACTGTGTGCATATCATCTATCTGGTTGCACTGGATATGGTCATGCTCACTGGACCTGGGGACAAGGAAAACTGACTGTGCTGATGCTGCCTGCTGTGCCCTGAGTAATGAAGTCCTTTGTCTCTGACCCAGGAGTCTCGTGTCTTCTGCCAGCATCCATGGAATAGTAGCAGGCTAGCTTGTTAGCTTGTCAGTAGGGTAAAATCAAATCCCATATCTGTCAATACCTTTATTTCAAACAGTAAGTGTCTCCCATTTCTTAAAAAAATTAACTTTATAGTTGATTCAAAGGTAAACAACTGGATTAGAAGGCCATTCCTCTAACAATGGAATGTAGTAGCATTGGCTATTTTCAACAATGATTTCAGCATTTTATGAAAATGCTCTCACCCATGTTGGGCTTTCCTGGGTCCAGGTATGAGTGTGCATGAAGACTTCTCACAGGCCCAGCTGGCAACCCCGCTGCCTGACCAGCAGTTTGTGCTTATTTGTTCTAGTCTTATCTCTTTCTGTGGGCTCCTATGGCTCTGCTTGAGGCCACTATATTACAGCCTAGGGGTCTACAGTAAAAACCATCCTCTGGCTTTGGCCCAGTTCCATCCTTTCTCTTTACACAGGAACAGGTCAGAATGGCCATGTTTGATACAGCGATGTCTCCACGTATTTGGCTATTTGCCCACTGTATTTTCTGATTTTGCTCATGACCAGCTCTTTGTGGCACTGTACTCAGGCCTCATTATGGCTCACTGTGTACTGTCCAAAGCCCAGAGCCACCTTGTGTCATTCCTCTTGGAGACAGGGGATATGTCATTTGTAGAATAGCCTATGTACCCAGTAATATGGTACCTGAACCCCGGGAGCAACTGGTAACATCTGATAAGTGGCTGAATTGAGTATTCATCACTTCTAGACTTTATGACAATATTTTCAGTATCATTCTATTGGGTTTAACAATTGGGATGGTAACAATAAGATTTTTAAATAGTTACAATTACCTCCCTCAAGAACCTTGGAAATACTCTGTGTGTCTGTGGCAGAAAAGCTCAGCCCTCTAAGACAGCAGACATTTACACTCTTTAACTTGCTAAGCCACGTGCATTCCTCCAAGACAAGCGCCAGGCCAGGACTTCTTAAAACTTTCCTTCAAATCAAACATGACAAAAAGAGGCATGGTTGTTAAAGCCATAAAACTTTTAAAGGTTCTATTTAAAAGTTATGTTTATAACTATCAGTTCCTATGCAACTAGTACGTGGAAATTTAAACAGTAAAAGAGAAAACTTTAACACATTTTTCAAAACCACTGCTCAGTACTTCTGATAGGCAGATGACCTTTTATAAACAGTCACAATATTTACACACCTTACTCAAAACTTTTTAATGCTTTCACTTAAAACATTAGGTTATATTCAGTTTTATCTCAAACTCACAAGTCAATGCTGACCTGGTCCTCTTCTCCCCAAATCGGCCCTCTCTGTTTCTGTCATCAGGATGTCCTGGAGTCAAAGCTCTGGGGTCCTTTCCGTCCCGCTCCTTCTTTACCTTTCAGTCTTACAGATTTATCAACAACCTCCTTTCAAATATTCTTCTGACGCCTTCTTTTGACAGAACACACACCAGCTATGACCAAACACATGCCGAAATTCTGAATAAACATTCAAGTGAAAGTGCCGTCAGCAGCAGCTTGGCCTTACACATCTTTCTTCCATGTCACCACTGCCCTAACCTAAGTCCTAAACACCTCATGCCAGATCAATGAAATAACTTTCACAAGCGAATCCCACTGCCTCCATCTGCCGCAACTCAGAGCATTTCTAATCTCATGTTTTTGCTAGTCTTCATAGCAGCAAAAAATATATATTTTTAATCATGATGTCCCCCTTTTCTGCAACAGCAGCCAACCTCTCTTAAACTGTACCCCCACATGTGCCTCACACCTACCGTGTCCTGCACTGGACCCATGGGACTCAGACCGACGAGAAAGTTCACCTCAGATTTCCTTGATTGTTGAAGGGAATGGAGCTAAAACTCTCAAAAACAAAAAGCGATTATTTTTAGAGTGTTGATGACATAAGTGTCAAAAATAGCATCCCAGGGAGAAACCATAGTGCAAAATGTCAGTTATCTTGTCCCAAAACAACACCACTCTATTCTAGAAGGATTTACGTGGCCCACTTTGGAGCAGTAACAGTAGCAGCAACATCACTTACATCTCAGAAGCATAGATCAAGCATCACGTTTCACTCCTGGGTGGTCACTGAAAGAGGCATGTTTAATGTGTATGCATGCAAAACTTAAAACAGACAACTGAGGGCCTAGTGAAAAGTCCTTCTGGAGCCTTCTTTTGACAGAACACACACAAGCTATGTCCAAACATGTCGAAAATTCTGCATAAACATCCAAGTGAAAATGCAAAGTCATCAGCAGCCCCAGCCTTACAGATCTTTTTTGCACAAATATTTTGTCCTCAACAGAATCCAGACACAGACAGTCCATGTGTGGACAAGATGTGCACATGAGTCATGCACACGTGCAGTCAGATGCCCACACCCACTGGTCCTTCTGGGGGCCCGCTGCCCAGAGCACTGTTCGCCCCATCCTCCTCCTCCTTAGAGCACGAGAGAGCCTGGCCACGGTGCACACTGTGCATCCGTCCACCCCACCCAGCACTCAGGCCCGCTTGCCAGTAACTTTATCAATGCCTCCAAAGAAGGCAACCGCAGGCCTCACTCCCAGCCATGGCAAAGGGGACTAGCTTGGGACTCTCAGAAATAAATTCAGTTTTACCAGCAAGTCATTTCCCTGTAATGAAGATAAAGCCCTCTTATAAGCCAAGACTCCCTTAAATCAGACACATAATCTGATTGTAACTGCAATGCATTCAAAAAGCACATTCATAATCTTGTTACAACTTTTCCCATGCCTAGAAAAATGTTCTCAAGCCCATTGCAGGGCAGTGTCCTCTGGATATAGGCATTTGGCGTCCACGTTTGTAACTCCAAGGAAGAACTGGTAGCATTCAATACCTCCTCCTGGCCCTCCATCTGATCAGAAGATCGAAACTTCCTTCCTTCCTTTGTACCTCCAGCCAGCCAGGGGATAAGCACAGGCTGCACTGACCTCAGCTGCCCAGCCTTTTCTGCACAGTGCCCAGGGCACAGAGAGCAGCAGGTGGGCCCCCGCCCTGGAGGAGGGCACCCTTCAGGACTAGGCCCTCTCCAGGCCTATTTGGCTTAGGCAGTCACACCAGGGAAACACATAAAATGACACTGCCGGCTGGATACAGTGGATCATGTCTATAATCCCAGCATTTTGGGAGACTAAGGTGGGCAGATCACTTGAGGTCAGGAGTTCAAGACCAGCCTGGCCAATATGGTGAAACCCTGCCTCTACTAAAAATATAAAAATTAGCCACTTGGTGGGATGAGCCTGTAATCCCAGCTACTCGGCAGGAGGCTGAGGTGGGAGAATCGCTTGAATGCAGGAGGCAAAGGTGGCACTGAGTCGAGATCATGCCATTGCACTCCAGCCTGAACGATGGAATGAGACTCTGTCTCAAAATAATAATAAAAATAAATAAATGAGATAAAATGGCATTGCCATCCAGCTAACTTTAATATTCCCTATGGGTTAACTGAAACAAACTGAAAATACACTTTTATGTCAGTCTTAGTAGTAAAGTTACTCTTAGAGCAAAGCTTTGTTTTACTGAAATATGTTAACAAACTTATAGCTAGGTCCTGATAACTTGATTTTACAGTTGCAGACACTGAAGTTCAAGCCATTAAGTAACCTGCCCAAAGTCCCACAGTTGCCAAGGAAAGAATAGGCTCCCACAGTTGCCCGATGCCAGGCTCATGCCCTAAGCTCTATTCACTGGGGTCCAGTGCCAGGGCCAGTGGGAAGCGCTGTGCTTACAGGTATTTGCACGTGGTCAAACCTCATCCCTGTGCTCTGGTTACTCTCTCAGGCCCACCACTGGGTCTGCCTGAGCTCAGCCTCTGCTTTCTTCTCACTTAGACCATGGCCACAGCCTCTTTACTGGCTCTGTCTTCTCACTTCACTCTTTCTCCATTAATCTTCCAAAGATACAACTGCCCATGTCATTCTCCCTTGAAAAAACCTCCTGTGGCACACGCTGCCTTCAGAGTGCATCAAACACTTGGGTCCTGAGTCAGGACCCAAGATGCATGCGGTCTGTCTGCAGCCAGCCTGGCTTCTCCATACACCTCGTCCCCTGCTATGGTGACAGCACAGCTTGCAGCCCCAGGCTGGCCGACTCTTAACCTGTCCCCACTGTCCTCCCCACCCCAATATAGTGTCATTACTGGTAAGGCCTGAGGCAGCCGCAGCTGCATCCGGGGGTGCCACAGCACACCTGTCATCATTCTCCAATTGCTCTCCCATGCCTTTATGAAATGAGCTTGCAGATGCTCCATTTTAAAAAAGGATGTCCCAGGAAAGGAAAATGCTGCTGGCTGACTGAAAGCTCCACCTTTTAATGCTGCCAAACAAATAAAATATCTCATAAGGTCATCTGAGGCAAGCCCAGGGTCTCCATTTATAACAGAACTAAAAGTAGAGATGATGTGTGCCATTTTGACGGCAGCATCATGTGCTAGCAGAGTGAACAGAGGTCACCCCATCTGTCCTTGTGCACAAGAAACTGCTTTGAAGGAACTCAATCTCTTAGATGACCCCCGAGAAGGAGCTGTGTCTACCTGACCATAAGATACAAAGGTCCCCTGTCAGTTTCATTTGACAAACCACATGGCTTCCTTCATTCAAGTCTTGCCTCAATCCAGTAACTCCATCCCAAAAGACAGAACTGGCTGATAGTCTGAACTAATGTTAATAGTAATATTAATATTAATACAAAAAAATATATATATACACACATGTAGATTCTTCAGAATTTATATTCATATATAAACTGAATTTATTTCATGGAGTCACAAATATATATATTCAGAATATATATATGTGTGTATATATGTGTGTGTGTGTGTGTGTGTGTGTGTGTATTTTTTGGAGACAGGGCCTTGCTTTGTCACCCACCCAGGCTAGAATGCAGTGGCACAATTATCACTCACTGCAGCCTTGATCTCCTGGCTAATTTTTAAATTTTCGTAGAGATGGAGTCTCACTATGTTGTCCAGGCTGGTCTCCATCTCTTGGGGGCTCCAGGGATCCTTCTACCTTGGCACCTACTAATATATTAATACATTTAGTGTTGTGGGGCCTCTTCAGGAAGACCCACATGGCAGCTTTGTGTAAAACTGACTGCAGGGGAAGGTCCAGCTTGGGGTCTGGGCGCCTCCATTCAGTGGAGGCAGAGAGACTGAAAAGCAATGGGGCAGAACCAGGAAACTGTGTGACAGAGAGCGCTGACCAAGGTGCACTGCCCCAGGAGAGGCAGCCACGGGCAGTTCTGAGGGGCATGGTCTGGGGACGGAAGACCAGGGGCACCAACATGATCTGGAGGGAGGACACAGAGCTGGGGTGTGTGGGTGACATCCAGGCAGCTCTCTTCATAACCCGCCAGCAGAACTCCAGCACAGGGCACACGAGGAGGACACAGCGAGGACAGGAGCCTGCGTAGGGCTGCTGAGGCTACCCATCTGGAGCCACTCAGGAAAAACACAATACAGATAATTACTGACAAAAAATAGAAAACGCGAGCCCCCGATCCTGCGCTTGCACGGCAGGGCAGTGTCAGATTCCTGCAAGACTTCCTTAGGGCTTACTCAGCTTCTGTGCTTTCCTCTGTGTTGTGGGCCGAACTGTTTCCCCAAAAAGATATGTTCCAGTGCTACCCCCAGTGCTGCGGAATATGGCCTTATTTGGAAATACAGTCTTTGCACGTTAAGAGGAGGGCCTACCGGACTGCATGGGCCGGATCAAATATGACTGATGTCCTTATAAGCTGAGGATGAGAGACACACACAGAGAAGGCAGCTGACGCTCAGACACACAGAGGGAAGCGTCTGTGTGATGACAGAGACAGAGGCAGAGATTTGAGTGGCGCAGCCACAAGCCAGGGAGCAAAGCACAAGGCATGGAACAGGCTCTCCCCTCGGCCCTCTGAGACAGTGTGCCCTGCAGGTACCTTGATCTTGGAGTGCAGCCCCCACTATTGTGAAAGAATAAGCTTCAGGTTCTGAAGCTGCCCAGTGGGTGACCCCTTGGTTGCAGCAGTCCTAGCAAAGTGACAGAACCAGTGTCTGTGTGGACCGGTGGTATCCAGACCACGAGAGGCATGGTGTGGGCTCTGGACCCGTCTCTTCAAAAGGCTGACCATTTCTAATTTCCACCTAGAAGAGCCAGGCCAACCCAGGACACCGGAAGGGTAAGGATTGCTGTGATACCCAGGCCCCAGGTGGCAATGCTCAATGTAGGTGGAGAGATGGAACTGGCAGTCCAGGTTCTCCAGCTAAATCTTTAAACAGGCTCCCCTGTCCCATTCCGCTTTTGTCTCCTTTCTCTGAGAACAGAACTGCCCCCCACTCCCGCCACCCTTTTTGCATTTATACTGAACTCTGCATGTTAAGTCACATAAGGATAGGGTTTTGCCATGGGAAGCCTGGAGAAGTCATTCCAATTAAAAAATGATCCCATTGTAGGTACATGCAGTCCTCAGGTGTATATTCATAACTCTTTGATACAATGAGATAATTATCTGTTTAACAATCCCACATAAATAACACATACCCATCACTGCCCTGTCTGTCTCTGGCACACTGTGGAGAATCCCCTCCAACCCCAACATGGGCAGGAGATGGAGAGCAGTGCAGAAGCCCATCAGCAGGGTCTGCAGACCCCACAGCACAGCTTGAGAGAAGGCTTCCATGCAAGAAGGAAAACCACCAATTTATCCTCAGTCTTATTTTTACTCCACATAGGACAAGAAAGTGTCCACTTTAACATATCCAGGGTTTTCTGGATTCAAATTCATGGGATTCCCCCTCCCCACACTTCAAAGAATAATAATGCTGTTAAGAGTGACAGCCCCTGTTTAAGTAGCCTCAGCACTTCAGATATTTCACCTCAAGTCCTCACAACCAACCAAAAAATAACCAGAGTTGGCAAGGATGTGGAGAAACTGGAAGCCTTGTGCATTGCCAATGGCAGTGTAAAACGGTGTAACCATGTGGAAAACAGTAGGGCAGTTCCTTAAAAAATTCAAAGTGGGGCCAGGCACAGTGGCTCACGCCTGTAATCCCAGCACTTTGAAAGGCCGAGGCAGGTGGATTGCCTGAGGTCAGGAGTTCAAGACCAGTCTGGCCAACATGGTAAAACCCCATCTCTACTAAAAATACAAAAAAATAATTAGCTGGGCGTGGTAGCGTGCGCCTATAATCCCAGCTACTTGGGAGGCTGGGCCAGGGGAATTGCTTGAACCAGGGAAGTGGAGGTTGCAGCGAGCCAAGATCGTACCACTGCACCCCAGCCTGGGCAACACAGTGAGACTGTCTCAAAAAAGAAAATTCAAACTAGAGGTATCATCTGATCTAGCAATCCCACTTCCACGTACACAAACAAAAGAACTGAAAGCAAGACTTGAACAGACATTTGTACGTTCATGTTCATAGCAGCGTCATTCACAACAGACAAAGGTGAGGGCAACCTAAGTGTTTACTGATAGATAAACAGATCAATTCAAGGTAGAGTACAATGGAATATTATAATATTATTTAGCCTTAAAACGGATGGAAATTCTGACACATGCTGCAACATGGATCGAGCATTGATTCAGGACATTATGCTAAGTGAAATAAGCCAAACACACAAAAAGACAAATACTGTATAATCCCAATCCGATGAGGTAACATAGAATAGCAATTTCATAGAGGTAGAAAATAGAATGATGGTTGCCAGGGGCTGGGAGGAGGGAAGAATAGAGAATTGTTGTTTAATGGGTATAGAGTTTTACTTTTGCAAGATGAAAGAAGTTCTGGAGATGGATGGTGGTGGCGCAACAATGTGAATGTGCTTAATGCCACTGTACTGCACACTTAAAGATGGTTAAAGTGATAAATTTTATGTTATATATATTTTATCACAATTAAAAATAAAAAGATAAAAATTAAACATGTGCATGCCCTACGGCCCTGCACACCTACTCCCGGGAACACACGTCAGAGAAATTATGGCCACGGGCACCGGGAAGCAAACAGTGATGCATGTTCACAGACACATGTCCTGCAATAACAAAAACCTGGAAGCTCCCAAATAACCCACAACACAAGAGAAGAGACTAAAAATGTGTGGTATATCCAGACAACGGAATGATAAAGAACAGTAAAAACGATGAACTCCAGCTGCAGGCATCAGCATCTAAAAATTTCACAAGCGTACTGCCGAGTGACAAAAGCATGCTGCAGACGGATGGCTAAAGTGTGACTCTGTCTTTTGGCTTATTCAAAACTAAGGAACCCTAAACAATATACGTCCAAGGGATACACTCTCATTGTTGGCAAACTATAAAGGAGAGCAAGAAAAAATTAACACCATGAATAGGTGACAACATACCTGGATCTTGTGACCAATTGATAATGCTCTATTTCCTAAGATGGGTATTCTTTTTACTGTTCTTTAAATTATATAGGTTTACATAAAATATACATTCTTTTTATATATGATTACTTTTTTATCATAAAATATTTAGGTCATAAGCTTTATTTATAACTTAGAATCTCCAATTCCCAAAGCCCCTCAAAATCAGGAGGCAGGAGGTGAACTCACTGCTCTGTTCCTCCATTAGCAACTGTAACGTCTTTGCAGATCATGGGATTTGTGGAGACCACAGAAGGCCACAGCTGGACAGCTCAGGGGGGCTGGCTGCCCTGCTCACCCAGACACTCCCTGCATAGACCTCTAGTTGTCGTCAGAGCCAGGGAACTTCTGGGGGGGCTGGGGGGGTGGGGCAGGACAGAGGACTCTTATAGAACTCTTGTAGAGAAGTTTGGTGTAAGCCCACATCCTTGCAACAAGTAGAAGGGACAGATGAAAACCACTAGGTGAGTGCCCCCATCTGGAATAAAGAGGGCTATGATGGTTACTCAAAAAACCTAACAGATGCTACTTGAAAAACCTAACAGATGCTGCTCAAAAAAACCACACCGTGCTTTAAATGGGACAGTTACAAATCAGGTTCATACACTCTAAAAAAAGTATCCAGACGTGTGAAAATAATTAAAAACAGAAAGAAGATAAAAATGGAAAGAAATATGGGACTTAGTCACAAGAAGCAGCAGGAAGCAGAGTGAGAAATGAAAAGCAGGTGAAGTTTTTACTTAGAATTTCCCCCAAAATTTGATGTGTTTGAACTGAGTAAATTACAATAAAATTAACGCTCCAAGAGGAGGAAGAAAATACAGTGTCCATTAAAGAAGGAAATCAGAAGCTACAAAAATTTAAAAGGTTAGATAACACTGATGGCACTTAAATCTTTCAAAGAGGAAGTTCTGGAAAAGATATTATTACTCATGTCACTGGAGGAAAATGTGAGCGAGCAGAATGGCAGAACAGGAGAAGAATGCCAGACAGGAAACTGGAGACCTGGCAGCTAATTGCATGCACCCAGCAAGTGGCAGAAAGGGCATGGATGGGCCTGGGCAGCTGCCAGTCACAGCTGTGAGAGTCAGCTCTCTGTCACTTTCTAGTTATGGGACCTAGGGCAGGTTTGCTAGCTACTCTAAGCCTCAGTTTTCTTATCTTAAAGACATATAAAAATGGAATATAAAAATGCCACTTCAAAGGGCTGTCATAAAGATTAGATGAAGATTTGAGAAAATCCGGCATCGTTATGTACAATAAATGTTATGCCCTGGGCCTCAGTCTCCCAACTACGCAAACATAAGACAGAATAAATGAGCTCCAACCTCACCAGCTCTAAAATTTTGCTTTCCTACTATAGTAGCCAGAATAATGCCCCTCAAATGTCCATGTCCTTGATCCATGGAATATGTGACTATATCATGCTACATGACAAAGGGAGTGGAGGCTGCTAATCAGCTGACTTTGAAATAGAGAGATTATCCTAGATTATGTAGGTGGACTCAATGTCATCATAGGGTTTTTAAGTATGAAAGAGGGAGTCAGGAGAGAGCACCAGACAAATGGCAGGAACAGCTCTCAGCCCACCACTGCTGGCTTTGCAGACAAAGAAAGAAAGAGGGCCTGAGCCAAGAAATGTGGATGCCTCTGGAAGCTGGAATGAGCAAGAAAATGGATTCTTCCCTAGAGCCTCCAAGACACACAGTCTTGCAGAAAATTTCATTTTAGTGCAGTGAGGCCCATTTCAGACATCTGAACGACAGTACTATGAGACAATAAATTTGTGTCATATTAAGCCACTACATTTGTGGTAATTTGTTACAGACTCAATAGTAAACTAGTATACTTATCTATAAAGGACCGGACCGGTACTGTGCTAGGAAAGACAGAATCATGCAAGTAAAAGGAAAAGTAAAGAAAAAAAAAACATAAAATGCCAATAATGTGATTATATTTATCAATTCATTTATGCATATCATATATTTGCATGTGGATATGTCATTTAAAAATTGTTTGGCCTTATTAGCCTGCTAGAACAATGTTCTGTACTAAAGAATAGAAAACTATCAAAGAATCACGATTAAAGTACCTTCACTAGCGTCTCCACCCTGGGCTTCTCCATCTACGGCTCTACCAAAAGCAATTTAAAGTAACTTACTCAATTTTTCCTAAAGTAACTCATTCAAATTTTCTAAACAGTTTTAATACGGTGATACAGTTTTAACTGTGATAAGTAGAAAAGTAATAACTTCTACTGCCAATCTCAAAGTGAAAGTCCAAGGCATACAGTTCCATGAAAGTCCATGGTACTTTTGTTGTCATATTGGTGTCATACTTCTTCCCTAAAGGTCAGCTTTGTTAGGGGCAAACTGTACAAACTATGGACTCCTTCCATTTGTTATATGCTCTACATTTTCTATCGGAAAATAAGAAATTTGGAAGTACTAAATATCATATGTGTGGGTATTTGAGATTTGCTTTAAAAAGTCAACATAAAAGAAAGGAAGGTGATATGGTTTGGCTATGTCCCCACCCAAACCTCACCTTGACTAGTAATAATCCCCACCTGTCAAGGGCAGGACCAGGTAGAGATAATTGAATCATGAGGGTTATTTCCCCCATACTGTTCTTGTGATAGTGAGTTCTCAGGAGATCTGATGGTTTTCTAAGGGGCTTTCCCCTTTGCTCAGCTCTCACTTCTTCCTGCCACCGTGTGAAGAACATGTTTGCTTCCACTTCGGCCATGACTCTAAGTTTCCTGAGGCCTCCCCAGCCATGTGGAACTGTGAGTCAATTAAACCTCTCTCCTTTACAAAATTACCCAGTCTCAGGTATGTCTTTATTAGCAACGTGAGAATGCACTACTATAGAGGGAGAAAGGGAGAGCAGGAGACAGAACAGATAAAAGCCGTCCGTAGAAAGGTTGCAGACAGGTATCTCACCCATCCTTACATTATCCTCTGTCTATGTTTGAAACTCTTCATAATAAAAAAAATTTTTAACCAGGTATGCGTCCCACCTACCTACATACTCCCACCAAACTGGGATTTTTTGGTCCTATCTAGAATTGGCTTCTGCCTGTCTGAAGATCATTAGGCTTGGCTCCATAGCACAGTGCTTTGTTTTTTGCCCTGCATTAGAGCTCCTGAGGACACAAGGGCAGGTCTGAATAGAATCAAGGAAAGCGGTTTTCCTGGAGACACAGGCAACTGTTTACCAGCAGCTTCCCCTCAGACTCACTCCTCCTTTCGAAAAACAAGCTCTTCTGCCAGAGGATGCCCACCCTGCAGCTGAGCCATGCTAAGCCAAGCGAACACAGACTCTGGCTCCCAGCTGCCTCAAGCCAGCTTGTTTCAAGAGCCATTTAACTCTCCATTAAGTTGATTTGATGAGTTCCTGGATGGCCACCAAGTGCACTGAGAAATAAACTCCCAAAGAACAAGAACATCATCATTTACCCTACCCATTCACTGATAGGCGAGTCTGTGCTGCTTGGCACAAAAGTAAGTCATTTCAGTTTTCTTATTTTCCCTCCTGTCTTTCCTGGTTTATGTGTGCATGAATTGGTGCCCAATCGCAGTTTTCAATTTAGCTGTTACATCCCTTTTATGTTTCTCATTCCGTAATTTTTTATTTAGTTGCACAGTTTGCTATTGCCATTCAGGTAATTTTTGCCCTGGAAAAGTGGCCAGTTCCTTCTATTAAGAAATCCAATTGAAACCCATCCTTTAAAAATTCTCAAGTGTTAACAATAGAATAAAAGGTACTTGCTATTATAAGCAATTTATTTGCAGTTAGAAAAGCAGAAGCTGAACAAAGAACATTGATGAATGACTGAAACGAGAGTGTTCTCATTAATTCCACATGGACAGCAGGGAAAAGGACAGCTAGACATAATTATTCCTGAGTAATTAACACCACTGTAATTAAGCAGGGTCCTGCAGTCCAGACCTCTAACTTCACGCAGGCAACCCTCAAAATCCTTCCACTCATCCCATTTCAAAGTGTTTCTCATCCCCAAGTACCTGCATGCATGAAGCTGTGCAGTAAGAACATTCGACTAAGACTCAAAAAAATTCTGGCCATGTCCCTTAACCATCCTCAGCTCTGGTGCTGTCCTATGTAAAAGGAGATGATTTAGGGTGCCTTTGCGGGAAGAACATGGAGTCTGTGGTGAGAAGTAACAGGCAAAAGATATGGTTTGGTGTTCACTTTTCAAATCAACAAATGTAAGGGCAACTAGGACATCCCAGGTGCTGCCTTAGGCTATGGCTGTGGATTCAATAAGAAAGACCACACAGCCTGTGCCCTAAGGAAGCCTAGAGTCCTGTAGCTTTGTAACAGGGGTAATCTAAAATTGAGTTCTTTCGGCTGGGCGTGGTGGCTCCTGCCTGTAATCTCAGAACTTCGGAAGGACTAGGCGGGCAGATCGCCTGAAGTCAGGAGTTAGAGATCAGTCTGGCTAACATGGTGAAACCCCATCTCTACTAAAAATACAAAAATTAGCCAGGAGTGGTGATGGGCAATCCCAGCTACTTGGCAGGCTGAGGCAGGAGAATCACTTAAACCCGGAAGCAAAGGTTGCAATAAGCCAAGATCGCGCCATTACATTACAGCCTGGGTGACAGAGAAAGACTCCATCTCAAAAAATAAATTAATTAATTAACTAAAATAAAGTAAAATTGAGTTACTTCATTTCTTTGAGCCTCAGGTTATCTGTCCCATGGGGGTGATAAAATAATCAGCCTGCCTCACAGGGCTATAATATGCAAATAAAACCAATGTTTGGCCATTGTCTTGTTTCTCAAGGATTTCAGAATGCTTCAGAGGGTTCCTGCTTCCCTAAACATATGAGTAAGAAAGCTCTAAAGACTGGATTTTGATTAATAAAAAAAAAACCTGCTTTAAAAACAACTTAAAGATTGGTGAGTAAAAACAGTAATATACGACTATTTCTTGACTAACCAATTACTATGTCTGCCTCCAAATTCACTCAGCAGGATGGCCCGGAGGAGACATTAACATCTTTTACAAGGACAAAGCAATTGTTTTAATTACAGCCAGAAAAGAAATGTTACTCTCATTTCCTCTTTACAACTTCCTTAATGCAGATATTTGTGGCAGCTCTCTTGGTATCAGCACTTAAACCCACACACAAACCTCCCCTCCGAGCAGAGGGCTGTATCATCAGTCAGTGCTGTTTCACAGTGTTCTCCCTGAACTTGTGAGTTCCTCAATTATTCTGACCTCTCTGAATATGAAAGATGTTGTTGTTGATCTCTGAGAGATGCATTCTTATTATTAACATGAAAAAAAATATCCTAGGCAGTGTAGGGTCTTTCATAAACACTACAGATAGGCACAGGAACTCTAGGGGGGAAGCATATTCATAGTATAGCAGACAACCTTTCTACATTGCTTCTCTTCCACCGTACATGTACACCCACCCCAAATATGCTTGGGGGATATGCTTTCTGTTGCAACAGCCCCCCGTCTTCTCCTGACTAGTATCCTCATCCCCGAGCACCCCATATTTCAGGGTGGTTTTTAATTTTTAATTTAAAATTGTTCAGAGACAGTTGCTTTTTTGGACTCTTGCTTCAACACAGTATCTGCGGCTCAAGGTTTTAATTTGTGGTTTCTTACTCTGTTGAGCCTAGTTTTCAGATGTCATAGATGCTGCATTGTAAAAGTTAGCCAAGAAGGACTCTGTGAGCCTCCCTATCCACTCTCAAAGCAGCATATCCTTATCAATGCACCAAGTAGGTCTAACCTGACTTTAAAAGGCAGTTATTGGGCAAAACTGTGTTGTGGGGAAGAAAAGGAGGAGGAACTCAAAAGAAGTGTCCCTATTTTATGTTCTGAAAACAAAAGAAATGCCACACCTTTGTTCTCTGTTAATCGTATGAGGTCAGCTAGACCTCCAAATCTCTCCCACAGTCATTCATTTTTAAATTATTGATGTTTACTGGCCAACTTGTCTCAAAATATGAAAGAGCACCACCTCAAAAATCATACTATAAACCCACAGGGCTTCACATTAAAAGTACCTATAAAAATGATTTTACAGGCCGGACGCGGTAGCTCACGCCTATAATCCCAGCACTTTGGGAGGCCGAGGTGGGCAGATCACAAGCTCAGGAGTTCAAGACTAGCCTGACCAACATGGTGAAACCCAATCTCCACTAAAAAATACAAAAAAAAATTAGCTGGGCGTGGTGGTATGTGCCTGTAACTCCCACTACTCAGGAGGCTGAGGCAGGAGAATCGCTTTAACCGGGCAGGTGGAGGTTGTGAGCAGAGATCTCGCCACTGCACTCCAGCCTGGGCAGCAAAGTGAGGCTCCGTTTCAAAAAAAAAAAAAAAAAGATTTTACAAAAGAAGACAGAAATCACCTCCTTACTCAGGACTTCCCCACTACATGTAAACTGGGAATTATTACTTGTAAACACATGTGTAATACCCATAAATCCAAAGAATATTAGTATATAGAGTAACTTAACAAGAATAATAATATTGTCTTCCAGCAAATAATTAATGCATACAGTTATTTTTAAAAACTGCACCAATAACCTCAGAGCCCAGGTGGGAATGCGCCCCTAAGCTTTGTGGTGAAAACAGGCCCCCCTACTGCGGCGTAGCTATCCAAGAGAAAGGAGAGCCTTTCTGGTTTGGAAATGCAAGACCAGGTAAAACTTTTTTGGAAGGAAATGATATTAGCTATGAAATTATTGACTCAACTATTGCTTCTTAAATACTATTGAAGGATAAATAAGAAAAATGAAAAAATATGTTGATTCTTTGAGACCAACACACTCCAGTAAGACCGACGTGATGGCTGCCTACACCAAACTCACTTTTTCTCATCATGCTGACATGACCCCAAAAGCAACAGACAGGAAAGCCAGTCCACTGGTCAACTGGAGTCATGGGTCAGATGGGCCATGACCTTGGTTTAGTAGCAGATTCTGTCCTGCAGTTGGTTATGGAGCCCTGTGTGACCCCAGTTCTTGAGCAGTTCTGAAACTAGTCAAGGGCTACTTCCCCCAACCCTAACCCCAGTGTGTATGTCATGGGAGTTGAACCCAGTGTTCAATCCTTAGCCTGCATCTTTTATAAAGCATTCCCTCAGTCATCGTCTCAGCCCTGAGGAAACTGAGGGAGATCCCAGATGCCTGGCTGCCCTTGTATTGCTCACTTACTCGGCATCTTGGATGATTTCTGTTCATTTCACTTGTTGTCAATCAGGTTCTGAAAAGAGTTTCAAGAACATGCACCCTGATGGCCAACCCAGACCCCACAGCCATGATATGCCCCTCACTGCCTGGCCCAGTGTTTATTAAAGATTCTAGAAGCTGTTGGAACCAGCTGTGAATTTTAAACAGAGCTAGAAAGTGAGATTACTACAGGAAGCTTCTTAATGCTTTCTCTAGACCCATCCTTGAAACTCTTTAAACTTCCCTGTCTCTGTTTAAGCTATTTATAAATGTCAAAACAGAGACTAGCGAAGAACTCAAGAAAACTTTTGATCATAAACGTCAGCGACTCTCTTAGTTTGGTTTGGTTTGTTGCTTTGGAGATGTAAGTGAAGGATGGTGCCAGCATCCTACGTGTGAATGTCCTGTCTAGAACTTTACTACCCAGTAGAAGGGAATATTCAGAGTAACAGGCAATATCTAGTGCAGCTCATAGGAATACTCCAAAAAGTTGTCTTCTGGAGTCAGACATAGAAGCAAATAGCTCCTATTTCTAAATTAAAATGTCTTTAAATTCCCTCATGTCTCCTTAGGTTTCTACTCACGTAGGAAGTATTTGGGACACCGGACATAACAGGGCTGATAGAAGGGAACTTGAAAAATACATGGATATAGACGGCCCCCAATGTATGATGGTTCTACATATGACTTTCAATGGTACTGATAGAAACCTGACTTCAAATACCTGTACAATCATTCTGTTTTTCACTTTTGGTACAGTATTGCAATAAATTACATGAGACATTCAACACTGTATTATAAAACAGGCTTCCTGTTAGAAGATTCTGCCCAACTGTAGTCTGAGTATGTTTAAGGTAGGCGAGGCTAGGCTATGACATCCAGTAGGCTAAATGTATCAAATGCATTTTTGACTTAGGATAGTTTCAACTTACAATGGGCTTATCGGGATGTAACCCCATGATATGTCAAGGAGCATCTACACATACCATAACTCACTGATTGTAGGATGCATGGGGTCACATTTTAACATCTCTGAAATCAGGTCGCATGTGATGATCTATGGCATGTCATGATATAATTGGCAGCATGTTTTACTTTCTCCTAATGGTGTATCTTTCAGTCGCTGGCAGAGCAGGTGAAATATGATTGGTCCATGGAAGCAGCTATATCCTGGCTGCTTATGTGACCACAGGATTAAAAAATAAGGAAGAGGGCTTAATTATTTGTCTTCTTTATTTTGTACACATGCAGCCTTAATATATGATAGTAGGCAAATTCATACATTTCACACAAATACTGCTGAATTTCCCCATAATTCTTTTCAGAGAAGGAAAAGGTATTTTGGTTAAAAAATATATATATATAAAATATTTGCTCTGTCCCCCACAGTCAATGGCTCCTACTGGTGCAAGGTCCTGTCTTCCATTCACAAGTTCTATGACCTGGAGCACGCCACTTACTCTCCCTGAGCTTTGATTTTCTCCCAGTGTCAGGGAGGTGTGCCCTGACGCTGGGTTGCTTTGAGGGTAATACAAGGTGAGGCCCTTAGAGCATGGGGAAACACACAGCCCACAGCTCTGAGCGCACCTTCACTCATTCAGCTCACAGGCTCTATCTCTATCTCCTGCTTTCATTCAGCTCCCACCCCTACCTCCATGCCCACCCCCCAACTACAGAAATTTCCAGAAGTAATGCACAGAGTAAGCCTGCCCAGGCTGGCAAAATTCCCTGCACCTCCTCCTTTACAGAAAATGTGTTCTACCACCCCTAGAGCAGCAGTATCAAACAAAACCCAGCCTTTGAAGCGGATGGCTTGAAAAAAAGCAGCCAGGAAGGACAGGTCAGACACCAGCCACATTCCAGCAAGGGGTCCTGTCCTGTTATATTCCATCTGCCAGTGACCCAGAGGACAGAGCCACACAGATTCAGTGCAGTCTTTGCCAACAGTCAGAATAGTGTGGTCTTTAGCTGAGCTAAAGGGGAAAAGGACAGAGGAGAAAAGAAACTGAAGGTGGCAGAGAAGTAAAGTGGAACAAATGAGTGACAGGTTAAAATCCACCGTAGAAAAAGGCCACTTTCACACATATGCTAGAATCTGACCTCAGATTTGCTTTAGGGAAACTATAATTAATGAATAGGAAACCATATAGTTATTGTCCTTTGCAACTTCTGTACTCCTGGAAATATAAAACTCATGACTGTGAACTTACCAACTCACTAGAGTAATTACATAGCATAGCTAAATTGCCTGGGGCCTCAGCTTTGATGGAAAGAGGTCATGTCTCCAAACAAGTGACTCTGAAGCCTCATGTTCACAAAATGCCAGTTTGGGAAACTCTTATTTTTACCCTTATGTGACCAACTCCCAGCCCCTCTCCTGGTGGGAAATTGTTAGATTCAGTGAAGGAGATGCTGTAGGCACACTGCTGCTGACCTGAAACCACTGGGGAAGTTCTAAAAACCACAGATGCCTGGGTCACCACCCCTAGGGTCTGATGTAAGAGCCAGATTGTAGCTTGGGCAGCAGGATTCTTAAAAGCTCCCCAGGGATGCTACTGTGCAGCCAGGGCCTGGCATCACCAGCTAAAGGGCTTGATCCCGGGCATGCACTCTACAATCTTTCACCGCCTCAATAAAAGCAATGGCACAAGAAACCACTTGTCAAAGCCTGCTCCTGGCACTGCTACCCTCTAATCTTCCCACAGAGAAGGGCCCAAACATCTATAGAGTCATTTAAAAGGGTGTTTTCCAAGAGGTTGAGAGCAAAGGTAAACATGGGTGTCACCTTCTACCCATCTCATCGCTGAGCTAGAAAACGCAGGGCATCTCACCCTTCAGAAATACGCAATGAGCCAAGCTGGAGACTTCATGGGGATGGCTCCAGAGAAGGGTATGACCCGAGACATTAAGAAGGGAGACGAGAGGGTTTTCCTAAGGTGCTAGAACAAACCTTGTGCAGCCAACCCACAATCTTGTCAAACAAATCCTTCAAGACAGTTGAAATAATCCTTCAGCACGAAGTACTCATCTGGGTGAAACGACAACTCTTCCCTCCAAAGCTTTGGGAGAGTTGGAGGGGAAAAGAGTTTTTAATTGTCACAAATTGGGAGGGTGGGGTGTGTGCTACTAACATATAGTGGACAGAGGCTAGGACCGCCGTTAAGCATCCTGAGTACACAGGACAGTCCCCACAACGAAGCAGGACCCAGCCTAAAATGGCAGCAGAGAAACCTTGCTCTGAGCAGACTACTCAAAGGTGATTCCTCTAGCAACCCCCACCGGTGACGTTTCTACGAGGGTTAGATGATGACTGGGCCTTGTTACTTGGGTAATCCCATGAGTAACCTTGTTTACAAATAAGTCCAAAATGATGTTATAGTTCTTTCTCAAGGGAAGATAAAAATGACATCCCAACCCAAACCAAGATTCGTATACCGGAGAACCCTTGGAAACAAACAAAAAACTGAGTGTTACTTCAAAATTGAAAAGTAAAAATGGCCTGGCCCACCCCCAACGCTGACTCAGCCAGCTGGCCAGCCCACTCCCACCTGTTAGGATGCTCCTGCAGCCTCCTAGGTGCCAGCGCTTGAGGCTCTTTATCATTACCAGGATGCTAACGGCTGAACACAGTGGCTCATGCCTGTAACCCCAGCACTTTGAGAGGCCAAGGCAGGTAGATCACTTGAAGTCAGGAGTTTGAGACCAGTCTGACCAACATGATGAAACCCTATCTCTACTAAAAATACAAAAATTGGCCAGGCATGGTGGCAGATGCCTGTAATCCTCCTGGCTACTGGGAAGGCCAAAGCAGAAGAATTGTTTGAACCGAGGAGGCAGAGGTTGCAATGAGGCATGATCGTGCCACTTCACTCCAGTCTGGGCAACAGAGCGAGACTCCGTCTAAAAAAAAACAAAAACAAAAAAAAAAGAAAAAACCCAGGCCAGGTGCAGTGGCTCACGCCTATAATCCCAGCACTTTGGGAGGCCGAGGCAGGTGAATCATGAGGTCAGGAGATGGAGACCATCCTGGCTAACATGGTGAAACCCTGTCTCTACTAAAAGTACAGAAAATTACCCAGGCGTGGTGGCACACACCTATAGTTCCAGCTACTCAGGAGGCTGAAAGGCAGGAGAACTGCTTGAACCCAGGAGGTGGAGGTTGCACTGAGCTGAGATCGTGCCACTGCACTCCAGCCTGGGCAACAGAGGAAAGAGACTCTCTCAAAAACAAAACAAACAAACAAAACCAATAACGACAACAAACAACAAGGCCAACACAGATGGGCACTTGTTGCAGAAACTTCTATCATCTTTAAATTTTAATGCTTCCTATAATTTACAAAAACAATATATGAAGGATTTTTCAGCAGTGATTTTCTCTCATTTATAAAAAAAAAAGCTTTACTAATCCCCATGAAAAAACACAGAGGATCAAACATTCCCGGCCCTCATATCACCTCTGCTCCCCTAGGTAGCCTGACAGACCCGAGGGCTGCCCCACGCCCGGGCTCCCAGACACTGCATTCTCAGCTCTTGCCTTCCTCCCTCATGCCAGGAGAGATGAGCCACATATGATGGAAAAACAACTGGCAAAGGTCTACCCCAAATGCTTAGCACTAAACAGTACACAGACAGACGTCTGATAAATGTACACAGCTTTGCCTGGGCGGCCAGATCACATCTGCACCCAAAGATGAACAATGTCTATGTTCAAATGCCAACTGCCTGACGAATGCCCTCCCCATTTCCTACCTCCCTCCTCCCAGAACACTGCTGCAGGTCACCCAAAAGCACATCTACAATGCGAGGAACAAACAGCCACCTAACTGCCCCCATCTCAACATTCTTTCAGGGGAGAATAACCACCCTGTACAAACAGCCACAGGGTGCGCCACCCTGCCAGCACCTGTGGTCCGTCCTCTCCCTGGGGCTTATCCTCAGGTCAGAATTCAAGCACTGCCTGATTAGCTGCCCAACAGGGAGACATTCAGTTGGGCTGTGTAACCATGTACGGGTAACTCGGGTCTTTTCAATGCTGAGTGATTTTTTATTACTAGGGGGAGAAACAACACAACTGCTTATTTGGCTCATAATCATATCACTCAATGTACGATGGCTCACTTGAGTCTGAGAAACACCAACAAAGAGCACTCAGGCCTAAGACATTACTATCGAGTATCTTCTAAGCATTTCTATTTTTCTGACTCTTGATTCTGCACTTGAAGATAAAAGTTACCTAAATTAAGCCTGTAATCCCAAAACTCTGGGAAGCTGAAGTGGTAGGATCACTTGAGCTCAGCAGTTTGAGACCAGTTTAGGCAACATGAGACCCCATCTCTACTAAAAAAAAAAAAAAAAAAAATTCAAAAAAATTAGCTAGGTATGATGGCATATGTCTGCAGTCTCAGCTACTCAGGAGGCTGAGGATGGAAGATTACTTGAGCCCAAGAGGTCGAGGCTGCAGTGAGCCATGATCCCTGGGCAGCAGACAAGACCTTGTCTCAAAAAAAAGAAAAAAATGAAGATTAAAGAAATAAAGTTACCTAAATTATATGGCATCAATAACACGACTTATAACATATAAATTCAATAGACCCCCGAGAGAATCAAATATAAATTCTGAGGTAGGATGCGGTGGCTCACGCCTGTAATCCCAACACGTTGGGAGGGTGAGGCAGGTAGATCACTTGAGATCAGGAGTTCAAGGCCAGCCTGGGCAGTGAAACCCCATTTCTACTAAAAACACAAAAATTAGCCAGGCATGGTGATGGCTGCCTATAATTCCAGCTACTCAGGAGGCTGAGGCAGGAGAATCACTTGAACCTGGGAGGTAGAGGTTGCAGTGAGCTGAGATCACATCACCATACTCCAGCCTAGATGACAGAGTGGGACTCTGCCTAAAGAGTCCTTTTGAGAAGAGCAGTAGTTTCTATTTATTTCCACAGCATAGACAATGCTACAAATTTGATGTGGTTTACTGCCCAGTAAAAGTCTAAATTATTCAGAAATATGTGCTGTCTATATTTTAATTATTTTTAAGAAAAGCAACTTAAGCACAGTGTCCATTTCACTAAAAGTCAGAGGTTCCATTCTAACATCTAGATAAAGTGTTGAAGTGCCCTGCATATTATCAGAGATGCCCATCTTCCAAGAGAGGCTGTCTTAGAGAAGAGGAGAAATAGACGGATCTTAAATCTCTGGGGAAGTCTGCAAAGCAACAGGTTGCTCACAAAGCATTGCTGCGTCCGACATGGCCATCCCAAGAGGCCCCATGATCTGCCTAAAAGGGTCCCCCAGAGCCTGCAGTGAGTGCTATGGGTGAGACTGCACAGGAAACAAAACGAAGGCAGCTGTTCAGCACAGAGAGGACAAGCCAGGGTCGCCCGAGCCCAGCAAGGAGCCTGGCTGATGAAGAGAAGCAGCTTTGCTTATCACTAACCAAACAGGGCAATTTCATGACTCACAGTCATTTTCAAAGAACTTGACCTACAGTGGAATTACTGGCTTTTATTAACTATCCTGAGGTAATGATATAAAGAATCAGAAATTTCTCAGCAAGAGATTTGTTAAATGATGTTTTGGCTCTTTCTCAAGGGAAAATGAAGATGATAAAACCTTCACCTGTGCAATAAATATTTATCCAGTGCTTCATAAGTATGGAGCTGTGTTGAGAGAAACAGACATACCAAAAGGCAAAGAGGTGAGTGGCCCAAAATGCCACTGAGGGATCAAATGAGACTCGGAACTGCTGCCTGGCCTGGACTCCATACCAAGAAAGCACTTTCAGGACATATATAGCTAAGTGATCAAGGCTGTGTGGCACTGGCAGAGAACAACAGAATAGAGCAGAGAACCCAGAAATAGACCCAAAGACATGTGCCCAGCTGATTTTTGACAATGATACAAAAATAATTCAATGGAGGAAAGGTGGTCTTTTCAACAAACGGTGCCCGAGTAACTGGATGTCCACAGGCCAAAAAAATGAAACAACCTAAGTTTCATATCATATACAAAAATTGATTCAAAATGGATCACAGGCATAAATGAACAATGTAAAATAATACAACTTTCAGAAAATACACAGGAAAAAACATTTCAGGATGTAGGGTGTATTCAATGTTAAGGGCACAGAGCTCTTCTTTTTCCTTGAGAAGACCCTGTAAGAGGATGAGAAGACAAGCTATGGAGTGAGAGAAAATATTTGCAAACCATGTATCTGACAGAAGATTTGTATCTAAGATACACTAAGCTCAGCGGCTCACACCTGTAATCCCATCATTTTGAGAGGCCAAAGTGAGAGCATCACTTGGGTCCAGGAGCTTGAGATGAGCCAGAGCAACACTGCAAGACCCCATCTCTACAAAAGATTTTCTACAGTCAGCCGGGTGTGGTGACGTGTCAACTGTAGTCCTAGTTATTCAGAAGGCTGAGGCAGAGGATCCCTTCAGCCCAGGAGTTCAAGGTGGCAGTATGCCAGGATTATACCACTGTACTCCAACCTGGGTGACAGAGGGAAACCTTGTCTCTAAAAAAGTTTAATTAATTAATTTAATTTGATGTACAAAGAACTCTCAAAAATCAACAACAATAAAAAAAAAAAAAAAAAACCAGCCAGGCCTTATGCCTGTAATACCAGCACTTTGGGAAGCTAAGGCAGGAGCATCCCTGGAACTCAGGAGTTTGAGACCAGACTGAGCAAAATGGCAAAACCTCAACTCTCCAAAAAATACGGAAATTAGCTGGGCATGTTAGCACCAGCCTGTAGTCCCAGCTACTCGGTGCCAGTGGTAGGAGTGGAAGGCGCTGAAATGAGAGGCTTGCTTGAGCTCAAGGAGGTCCAGGCTGCAGTGAGTTGTGATCACACCAATGCACTGCAGCCTGGGTGACAGCAAGACCTTGTCTCAAGAAACAGTACAATAAATGAGCAATCTGGCTGGGCATGGTGGGTCACGCCTGTAATCCTAGCACTTTGGGAGGCTGTGGCAGGCAGATCACTTGAGGTCAGGAGTCTGAGACCAGCCTGGCCAACATAGAGAAACTCTGTCTCTACTAAAAATATAAAAATTAGCTGAGGTAGGAGAACTGTTTGAATCCAGGAGATAGAGGTTGCAGTGAGTTGAGCCGAGATCGCGCCACAGCACTCACTCCAGCCTGAGAGACAGAATGGGGAGACTCCATCTTAAAAGAACAAAAAGAAAACAAAATCCAAGCAATCCAATTCAAAACTGGGCAAAAGACACTTAGAGACCTTGTACCTAAAAGGAATTTGCCAATGAACAAAGAGCACCATGAAAAGAGGTCTAATATCATTCACCATCAGAGAAATGCAAATTAAAAACACAATGAGGTATCACCTCTCAGAATAGCTAAAATTAAAAAGGGACATCAACTGCTGGTCAGGATGAAGAGGAACTGGAGTGCTCATATATTACTGGTGGCAATATTAAGTGGTACAACCGCTCCAGCAGACAGTTTGGTACCTTGTTTTACATTTATCCCAGAGAAATGAGAACTTACATTCCCACAAAAACCTGCACATGAGTTCACAACAACTTTATTTAACAGTCTGTGACGTAAGAAAAACAAACTGCTTTTCTTTCTCTCTACTCACATTCAACACAGAATACTTCCATGATCAAAGGTGCAGGGTTTTCTCACGTTGAGCAATTCTCCCACACTGACATTGGCTAGGTGGCCTACAATGCAGTGCAGTCTGACACTATACTCGGACAGCATCAGATCCGAGGGTAGGAACTCAGTCCCACAAGCCTGCCTCCAACTTCAGACACAGATCGCAAGGGGTGGATCCCTAGGTCACGCACAACTTCTTTCTAACCTGGCCAGACAGAACTCCCACAACCCCCTCCTAGGATTCGATCATGTGCTAGAATGGCTCACAGAACTCGAGAAAACACTTTACTTATATTTACCCATTTATTAAAAAAGGATTCAACTCAGAAACAACCAGAGATGCACAGGGCAAAGTATGCAGAAGGCTTGGGGCTTCTACACCCTCTCAGGGGTGGGCCACCCTCCTGGGACCACCAGTGTTCAGCAGCCTGAGACCCTGTCCTGGGAGTTTTATGGAGGCTTCACTAGATAGGCTTGGTCGATTGCAGCGGAGTGGCCAATCTTCTGTCCCCCTTTCCTCCCAAGATGGAGCAAGGGAGTGGGTGATGAAATTTCCCACCTTCTAATCACAAGGTTGGTTCCCCTGGCAACCAGCCCGTAAGACCAGTCCTCATTAGCATACAAAAAGACACAGATCACTTCCAAGATTCCAAGGGTTTTAGGAGAGGTGTGCCAGGAAAGGGGAGAGGGGGATGGGAGGGAGGGAGAACAAACATATATTAATTATTCCACACAGTCCAAAATGGAGATAATCCAGATGTCCCCGAGTGAGTGCATAAATAAACTGAGGTCCATCCTAGCACAAATAGTACTCAGCAATAAAAAGGAAAAAACTACAGATACAGACAACAACCTGGGTGAACCTCCAAAAAACAAAGTTACAACAAATTTAAAGATCTTGGTTGCCTTTATTTGTAATTCTAGAATCGGCAACACTTCGTTCCGTAAGACAGAGTATGTGTCCCCATGAGCTGTGCAGAAGAGCCTAGCTTTATAGACAGAGGACTGAATAAAGCAGACAGAACAAATAACCAAAAGCAGATTTGGTCATTTCAAAGTTACTTTTCCTTGTAAGGCAGGAGGAGAAAAATTACAAGAGAGACTATAATGAATTAGTTAACTATAATGAATTAGTTAAGGCCAGGTTACCTTTTTTTTTTGGTAAGGATTAAAGCAGAGGGAATATCATTATCACACCCATTGAAACTGGCCTGTTTGGGAAACTGGCTGCTATCTCTCCCTCTTCTTATTTAAAATGTCAGATAACTCAGTTTCCGACGGGAGAGGAAGAACTTTAGCAGGAGTGACTCCATTTCAATTATTAGTCTGGTCTGTTGGGATCTAGTGCGGAAGCTTGGTCCAAAACAAAGGCCTCCTATAATTTTAATTTAGCACCAGAGAATGATGCTAAGTAAAAAAAAAAAAAAAAAGCCCATGCCCAAAGGTTACATACTATATGGTTCCATTTATATAACATTTTTGAAAGACAAAATAATCGAAATGAGCAACAGGATGGTAGCTGCCATAAGCAAGGGGCAGAAAGGAACCTTGCGGTGATGGGCATGCTTTGTATGTCAACATCCTGGTCCTGATAACAGACTAGAGTTTTGCAAGATGGTACCACTGGGGAAAAGTAAGTAAAGAGTATGGGGATGTCTCTGCACTATTTCTTACAGTTGCATGTGAATCTACAAGTATCTGAAAACAAAAGTTTTAATTAAAAATAAAAAATGGCGCTGTGACTCCTGTCTGTAACTCCAGCACTTTGGGAGGCTCAGGCAGGAGAATTCCTTGAGGCCAGGAGTTCGAGACCAGCCTGGGCAACAGAGAGACCCCACCTCTACAAAAAATTTACAAATTAGCTGTGCATGGTGGCACACAGCTGTAGTCCCAGCTGCTCGGGAGGCTGAGGCAGGAGGATTGCTTGAGCCCAGGAGATTGCGGCTACAGCGGGCTAAGATCATATCACTACACTAACAACGAGGCTCTGTCTCTCTTTAAAAAAAAAAAAAAAAAAAAAAAAGATTCTTCTGGAAATGCCACCAAACAAAGCTTGTTTGGAAGCTTTCCAAACAAACATTTTCATATGATTAGACTATTACACAGTTACTACGGAAAACCTGAAAGATAAAACTGTCGAGGGAGAACATTCCCATAATTCTAATAATCCAGAGATGCATCTGATTTTTCATATGAAGTAGAAACATACCATATTGTTCTGTGTGGTAGAAATAAGATGATCCAAGTATGATTTCACAGTCACACAGTTTATTGCCATACAAGAGTTATATTTTCTTTTCGGTTCACAATAAAGGGGGAGAATAAGGAGAACAAATCTTACAGGAAATATTCAACAGCCAAGGTACATCAGCCACACAGTGAGTGGGTCACAAAATTATTCCAGTCTCATTGCTCAAAGAGGCCAGAAGCAGGCTCTGTGGAAAGTGAGGTCTCGGGAGAGACTGGCTTCATTTTCAGGTCCCTGAGGCTGGAGGGTGGCGCTGGCTAGCAGGAGAGGCTTCAGAGACAGGCTCCGAGGCTGACAGAGTGTGGCCCTGTCATGGCACAGACTCTTGGTCTTTAGAGAAGTGGTTGATCCTGCAGCCTATGCCCTCGAAGTGTCTGTCAAACTCATAGATTTATACATGTTTGAAGACCAGTGGCTAAGGTCCGTAGCTCACGTATGGGGATCTCATGAGGTGTGACATCATTTTATTGATGGGCAGTGAGAGTTCCCTCTGAAGTATTTGTCACATCAAAACACATCACTAATGTAGAAAACCATGTATGTGTCTACAATCGTTTCAAAGCTCCATAACATACATATTTCTTAGGTACTATTTTTCATTTTCTTTTTTTTTCTTTTGAGACAGGCTCTTGCTCTACCACCTAGGCTGGAGTGCAGTGGTACAATCACAGCTCACTGCAGCCTTGAACTCCTGAGCTCAAGTGATCTTCCTGCCTCAGTCTCCCAAGTAGCTATGACCACAGGCATATACGACTATGCCCAGCTAACTTTTGTGTTTTCAGTAGAGACAGGATCTCACTGTTTTGCCCAGGCTAGTCTTGAACTCCAAGCCTCAAGTGACCCTCTTGCCTCAGCCTCCCAAAGTCTGGGATTACAAGTATGAGTTACTAGGCCTGGCCCCTAGAAGAATCTTAAAGAATGGGCAGGATTTGGTGGGCAAGGTGGGTCACACCTGTAATCCCAGCACTCTAGGAGTCTGAGTTAGAAGGATCACTTAAGACCAGGATTTTGAGGCTGCAATGAGCTATGATCACACCCCTGTATTCCAGCCTGTCTGACAGAGCAAGACCCTATCTTTAAAAAAAAAGAAAAAGAAAAACTTTTTTAAATGAAAAAAAAAAAATGAATGGGCAGGATATCAATACGTAGAGGTGGAAATCTAGGAAAAATCTTGGGGAAAGAACGACACAATCCATGGCACTGGATGGGAAGAAGGATGGGTGTTTGGGAAAGAGGTCAGGGCAGGCAGGGAGGATCTGATCACTCTCTGCGAAGGTAAATCCTACCCTCCTCCTCCTCTTTCCTCCTATAATTTTCTCAGGAGAGATGAAAGAAGCAGCTTAATAAGTCATTCTAAAAGTAGAAATTCATTTCTTAGAGAAGCATTACTATGTCAAAGAAAGCTACAGGTGCCCTTCCTGCCAACCCATCAGAGTCGGGCACCCTGGCTGCTCAACACTCTCTAGTCCCCATGTATCAAATACTGTGGCTCCCTGAAGGTCACTGCATCCAAGCTGGCTCTAGGTGCTCACCTTGCCTTCTGACCCTGGTAACCAGCTTCTTTCTGAGTCTACAAACCAAGGAGGAGGTGGCTCCAGAGGGAAGGTCTAGAGGAAGGGGCGAAAGGAAGACAGCTACAGGGAGTGGAGGACCTGGGGAGAGTCCAGCTGCGCCTCCCATGCTTCCCTGGCTGGGGGCCACTCCCAAACCCCAGACCATGACTTCCTTATGGGTGTCATGAGAGGGGTGTCATGAGAGGGGTGCCAGCTCACCTCAAGGCCCCTCTGGCACCAAGGCCCTGTCAACCTGGGTCCTGGGTGCACAATTGGCCTAATGCGTAGAAGCCGATGGCAGATCCGCTCCCACCCATGCACAAGAGGGGGCTCTACGCACTCTTCCCTTCTCCTTCTTCCTCCTCTCCACTTTCCTTTTTCCCAATGTAACAACAGTCACTCAACAGTGTTAGTGATGTACTCCTTTCACAACAGAACTTAACTAAATAGCATAACATAAGACACTGAAGCCATGGCTCACTGGGAGGGAGCAAAGGAACCCAACCTGTGCCCTGCAGGGGGCCACGGCAAGGCTCAGGCCACACAGCTGGAGGACAGCCCTGGCGTGCACTGGGAAGAGGGCTGCAGGAATTTCATCAGCTTAGCTCAAGGCCTTACTACAATTTTGTCTTGATTTTGACAAAGACTGGCTGCAATGCATCATGGTTGGGAGCAGGGTATGAGTCAGCTCTTAGTGCTATTTATGGTTGTTTAACTGAACACGTACCCTCCTTCCCAGCCACCAAAACAGTTCCACATACAGCTTACATAGTTGAAAATATGGATGCTCAAACTTTCTGCAGTTGCTGCCCTGCTCCTAGTCCTCCAGGGCCTCTGAACTCTGGATTTCCCAGCCTGGTTTTGTTCCCTTGCTTGACTCAGCCCTAATCCAGTCCCACCCCTGCCCTCCTAGTCTGGAAAAAAGGCACAGAAGGCTCACACTGGCAGCAACAAAGAAAGTAGTTTCCCTCCTGACCCCAGACAGTGCAGGCACACGTGCTTGCATTAACACACACACACAGTGATACACACACAGTGATACACACATAGATACACCCCCCGACTCATAAGGTACACAGATACACCCCCCAACACAGAGATATACACAGAGATATACCTTCCTCCACACACAGAGATATATGTACACACACAGAGATACACCCCCGCACACAGAGATATACACACACAGAGATACACCCCCGCACACAGAGATATACACACACAGAGATATACACATACAGATATACCCTCCCACACACAGAGATATATACACACAGAAACACACACACAGAGATACACATGCACACACAGAGAGATATATACACAGATAC